>NC_092163.1:58964835-59280251 GCF_045791955.1 Oncorhynchus clarkii lewisi
ATTACTCCAACTCCACCAAACTTTACAGTTGGCACTATGCATTGGGGCAGGTAACATTCTCCTGGCATCTGCCTAACCCAGATTGTGAAGCATGATTCATCACTCCATAGAATGTGTTTCCACTGCTCCAGTCCAGTGGTTGCGAGCGTTACACTACTCCAGCCGACGCTTGGCATTGCGCATGGTGATCTTAGGCTTGTGTGCGGCTGCTCGGCCATGGAAACCCATTTTATGAAACTCCCGATGAACAGTTCTTCTGCTGATGTTGCTTTGAGGCAGTTTGAAACTCTGTAGTGAGTGTTGCTACGTGCTTCATCACTCAGCGGTCCCGTTCTGTGAGCTTATGTGGCCTACCACTTTGTGGTAGCCATCGTTGCTTCAAGACGTTTCTACTTTACAATATCAACACTTACAGTTGATCGGTGCGGCTCTAGCAGGGCAGAAATGTGATAAACTGACTTGTTGCAAAGGTGGCATCCTATAACTGTGCCACGTTGCAGGTCATTGATCTCTTCAGTAAGGCCAATTTGTCTATGGCAGTGTTTCTCAATCCTGGTCCTTGGGATCCAAAGGGGTGCACATTTTTGTTTTTGCCCTAGCACTACACACCTGACTCAAGACTCATCAAAAGCTGACTTTGATGACTATCATTTGAATCAGCTGTGTAGTGCTAAAAAAACAAAAATGCCTGAAACAAAAATGTGCAGCCCTTTGGGTCCACAGGGCCGGGGTTGAGAACCAGTGGTCTATGGAGATTGCATGGCTGTGCACTCGATTTTATACACCTGTCAGCAATGGGTGTGGCTGAAATAGCCGAATCCACTAATTTGAAGGGGTGTCTACATATACACCCACACACACAAAAGTGTGTATATACACTGCTCAAAAAAATAAAGGGAACACTTAAACAACACAATGTAACTCCAAGTCAATCACACTTCTGTGAAATCAAACTGTCCACTTAGGAAGCAACACTGATGGACAATAAATTGCACATGCTGTTGTGCAAATGGAATAGACAACAGATGGAAATGATAGGTAATTAGCAAGACACCCCCAATAAAGCAGTGGTTCTGCAGGTGGTGACCACAGACCACTTCTCAGTTCCTATGCTTCCTGGCTGATGTTTTGGTCACTTTTGAATGCTGGCGGTGCTTTCACTCTAGTGGTAGCATGAGACGGAGTCTACAACCCACACAAGTGGCTCAGGTAGTGCAGCTCATCCAGGATGGAACTGCAATGCGAGCTGTGGCAAGAAGGTTTGCTGTGTCTGTCAGCGTAGTGTCCAGAGCATGGAGGCGCTACCAAGAGACAGGCCAGTACATCAGGAGACGTGGAGGAGGCCGTAGGAGGGCAACAACCCAGCAGCAGGACCGCTACCTCCGCCTTTGTGCAAGGAGGAGCAGGAGGAGCACTGCCAGAGCCCTGCAAAATGACCTCCAGCAGGCCACAAATGTGCATGTGTCTGCTCAAACGGTCAGAAACAGACTCCATGAGGGTGGTATGAGGGCCCGACGTCCACAGGTGGGGGTTGTGCTTACAGCCCAACAACGTGCAGGATGTTTGGCATTTGCCAGAGAACACCAAGATTGGCAAATTCGCCACTGGTGCCCTGTGCTCTTCACAGATGAAAGCAGGTTCACACTGAGCACATGTGACAGAGTCTGGAGACACCGTGGAGAACGTTCTGCTGCCTGCAACATCCTCCAGCATGACCGGTTTGGCGGCGGGTCAGTCATGGTGTGTGGTGGCATTTCTTTGGGGGGCCGCACAACCTCCATGTGCTCGCCAGAGGTAGCCTGACTGCCATTAGGTACCGAGATGAGATCCTCAGACCCCTTGTGAGACCATATGCTGGTGCGGTTGGCCCTGGGTTCCTCCTAATGCAAGACAATGCTAGACCTCATGTGGCTGGAGTGTGTCAGCCGTTCTGCAAGAGGAAGGCATTGATGCTATGGACTGGCCCGCCCGTTCCCCAGACCTGAATCCAATTGAGCACATCTGGGACACCGTGTCTCGCTCCATCCACCAACGCCACGTTGCACCACAGACTGTCCAGGAGTTGGCGAATGCTTTATTCCAGGTCTGGGAGGAGATCCCTCAGGAGACCATCAGAAGCATGCCCAGGTGTTGTAGGGAGATCATACAGGCACGTGGAGGCCACACACACTACTGAGCCTCATTTTGACTTGTTTTAAGGACATTACATCAAAGTTGGATCAGCCTGTAGTGTGGTTTTCCACTTTAATTTTGAGTGTGACTCCAAATCCAGACCTCCATGGGTTGATAAATTTGATTTCCATTGATAATTTTTGTGTGATTTTGTTGTCAGCACATTCAACTATGTAAAGAAAAAATTATTTAATAAGAATATTTCATTCATTCAGATCTAGGATGTGTTATTTAGTGTTCCCTTAATTTTTTTGAGCAGTGTATATTCATGCATTTAGTTAGGCCTACACCATAACTACATTCTTCTGAAGGTATGTTGTAGTAGTGATAGTATGCTTATTTCCCCCCTGGGGATGAAAAAAGTTTATTCATTCATCTGTGGATTGTCTAATGTAGACAGTGCTCATGAATTGTCTTTGAAATTAGTCACATGCGCCAAATACAACAGGTAGACCTCAGGGGCTTGTAAATAAGCATTTCACTAACCAACAATGCAGTTTTAAAAAATATGAATAAGAAATAAAAGTAACAAGTAATTAAAGAGCAATATAAAATAACAATAACGAGACTCTATACCGGAGGGGTACCGGTACAGAGTCAATGTGCGGGGGCACCAGTTTGAGGTAATATGTGCATGTAGGTAGAGTTATTAAAGTGACTGCATAGATAACACAGAGTAGCAGCATTATTTAACTGGTTCACTGTGGCTTGTTCTTCCTAGGCTGCCAGGAGATAGCAGATGAGTTCCGCTCGCAGGAGATAGATGGACAGGCCATGCTCCTACTGAAAGAGGACCACCTTATGAGTGCCATGAATATTAAACTGGGACCTGCACTTAAGATCTACGCACACATCAACATGCTCAAAGACTCTTAGCCATGATGGGTCGATATAGTGCTGGTTTGTTGTATGTCTGTGTATGGTGTGCATATGTCTGTGTTTGGTGTGCATATGTCTGTGTTTGGTGGGAAGGAGTCACACTCTGGGACAAGACAAAACATGTCGCCATCGCACTGATGACTACCTGACCTCTGCACTACCATCTTTCATCCCACCTTTGGATTGGCTACTTCACGGTACGTTTAGCCATGGCCTGCAAACAGACAACTGATCATCTTTTTGACAGCCAAAGGGAACAGTTTACAGTAAATGTAATGGACTGACTGCCTTAGAATAATGGCACTAATAGTGCTAAAAGCACTGCAAGGATACATTTGAGTCTGTTTGAAAAGAGAAATGTGGGTATTTCTGAAATACTTCCTCCTGAGATATAATTGTGAATTGAATTATCATTGACTGCATATGTAGTATGTTTCTTTTGGTGCTGATCTGATGTTATTGACAGCCATACATGTACTTTGTGTGTCCTGGGACAAATGAAAGCCGTCGCCAGTCTAAGTCTTATCCAACAGATGCTAAGCTCTATTTTGTAATGATCACCAACTATACACATACATACACTGCATGGCCTTTGACTTTGCTCAGAGCAGTTTACGCTATGCTTTGTGACATTGATTTTTGTTTGTGATTTTGGTTTCATGTACAAAATTGTTATTTCCCTGTATATTGTACTGGTTTAGACACACAACCTTTTTTCAAAATGTGATTTACCAAGACATCATGCCATACCTTATTTATTACTGGGTCAGATTTCACATCCTGTGAGATCTTCTATGACAGTATGTGTTGACCCTACCCTAGTGGTGAAAAGACCACTAGGAACTCACTTTTGATATTCACCATCATACCTCTTACTCCACTAGCACTTCAAATTATTGGTTCTGTTCTCTTTAGTTTTAATTAATACAACCAAAATGACTTGATTGGGTCTGAAATTAATAAATGAGGTTTGTTTTGAGTTGTTGGGCTATTTTGCTCCAGAGAGACTTAGTTCTGTATGAGTCTAAAGCTGCCTGTATTTTTGCTTTTAAGTTATCCATAATTGTTATGAAAATCAAGTATTTAGAAATATGCAAACATGTAAATATCATGGCTTGAGGGAAGTGTCTTTTTTAGTGTTTTTATAAAAATCTTGTTTACTTGTGCTTGTTGTCATGTAATGAATGGTTGATTTGTGTTTTTAATGTTTTGTTTGAGAATACTCTGTCAAATGCCTGTATTTATCAAATAAATGATTTTGTTATGCAACATTTTTCAATGATAAATAATCTGAAACAAGTTATTTGTCTTTGTGTAAAAAGCTATGTTCTAGAGTTTGATACTATGGCAAGTTCAGTACAGTAGCAAGATCCTTTATGATTTGCAGTTCTTAACAGAACTCTGAAATATCCTTCTTCTTTCCTGTATCTTAACATGAGTATGTATTACATTAGTTAAGTGCACATTGTAACAAATACCGAAGAAAAATATAAACGCAACAATTTAAAAGATTTTACTGAGTTACAGTTCATATAAGGAAATCCAGTTAATTGAAAAATGCATTAGGCCCTAATCTATGGATTTCGCATGACTGGGAAACAGATATGCATCTGTTGGTCACAACTTTTTAAAAAGATAGGTGAGTGGATCAGAAACAAGTCAGTATCTGGTGTGACTGCCATTTGCCTCATGCAGCGCGACATCTCCTTCGCTTAGAGTTGATCAAGCTGTTTATTGTGGCCTGTGGAATTTTGTCCCACTTCTCTTCAATGGCTGTACGAAGTTACTGAATATTGACAGGAACTGGAACATGCTGTTGCACACGTTGATCCAGAGCGTCCCAAACATGCTCAATGGGTGACATCTGGTGAGTATGGAGGCCATGGAACAACTGGGACATTTTCAGCTTCCAGGAACTGGGTACAGAACCTTGTGACATGGCGCAGTGCATTGTCATGCTCAAACATGAGGTGATGGAGGCAGATGAATGGCACAACAATGGGCCTAAGGATCTCATCACGGTATCGCTGTGCATTCAAATTGCCGTTGATAAATTGCAATTGTGTTCGTTGTCTAGTTTATGGCTCCTGCCCATACCATAACCCCACCACCACCATTGAGCATTGTTGAGAGCAAACCGCTTGCCCACACGATGGCATACACCTGGTCTGCACTTGTGAGGCCAGTTGGGCTTACTGCCAAATAATCTAAAACGAGTTTGCTTATGTTAAAGAAATAAACGTTCAATTCTCTGGCAACAGCTCTGGTGGACATTCCTGCAGTCATGTGGCCTTTTATTGTCCCTAGCACAAGGTCCACCTGTTTAATGATCATGCTGTTTAATCAGCTTCTTGATATGCCATACCTGTTTTGGTTAGTGATTATTGTCTTATTTCACTGTAGAGCCTCCAGCCCTGCTCTATATGCCTCAGCTAACCCTCTTGTCCCACCTCCCACACATAAGGTGACCTCACCTGGTTTAATTAATGTCTGTAGAGACAATACCTATCTCATTGTCACTCAATGCCTAGGTTTACCTCAACTATGTTCACATCCATACCTTTGTCTGTACATTATGCATTCAATCTATTCTACCGCTCCCAGAAACCTGTCTAGAGACACTCTAGACCCAAACTGCTACAGACCTATATCTATCCTACCCTGTCTTTCTAAGTTAACAAACAGATCACCGAACATTTCGAATCCCACCATACCTTCTCTGCTATGCAATCTGGTTTCCGTGCTGGTTATGGTTGCCCGTCAGCCACGCTCAAGGTCCTAAACGATATCGTAACCGCCATCGATAAGAGACAATACTGTGCAGCTGTATTCATCGACCTGGCCAAGGCTTTTGACTCTGTCAATCATCACATTCTTATTGGCAGACTCGAAAGCCTTCGTTTCTCAAATGACTGCCTTGCCTGGCTCACCAACTACTTCTCAGACAGAGTTCAGTTTGTCAAATCGGAGAGCCTGTTCTCCGGACATCTGGCAGTCTCTATGCGGGTGCCACAGGGTTAAATTCTCGGGCCGACTCTTTTCTCTGTATATATCAATGATGTCACTCTTGCTGCTGGTGATACTCTGATCCACCTCTACGCAGACAACACCATTCTGTACACCTCTGGCCCTTCTTTGGACACTGTGTTAACTAACCTCCAGACGAGCTTCAATGCCATTACAACTCTCCTTCCGTGGCCTCCAACTGCTCTTAAATGCAAGTAAAGCTAAATGCATGTTCTTCAACCGATCGGTGCCCGCACCTGCCCGCCCGTCCAGCATCACTACTCTGGACGGTTCTGAATAACTACAAATACCTAGGTGTCTGGTTAGACTGTAAACTCTCCTTCCAGGCTCACATTAGGCATCTCCAATTAAAATTTTAATCTAGAATTGGCTTCCTATTACGCAACAAAGCACCCTTCACTCATGCTGCCAAACATACCCTCGGAAAACTGACTATCCTGCCGATCCTTGACTTCGGCGATGTAATTTACAAAATAGCCTTCAACACTCTACTTAGCAAATTGGATGCCCCATATACTACCCACCACTGCGACCTGTATGCTCTCGTTGGCTGGCCTCGCTTCATATTTGTCGCCAAACCCACTGGCTCCAGGTCATCTATAAGTCTTTGCTAGGTAAAGCCCTGCCCTATCTCAGCTCACTGGTCACCATAGCAGCACCCATCCGTAGCACACGCTCCAGAAGGTATATTTCAGCGGTCACCCCCAAAGCCAATTCCTCTTTTGGCCGCCTTTCCTTCCAGTTCTCTGCTGCCAATGACTGGAACGAATGGCAAAAATCACTGAAGCTGGAGATCCATATCTTCCTCACTAACTTTAAGCACCAGCTGTCAGAGCAGCTCACAGATCATTGCACCTGTACATAGCCCATCTGTAAATAGCCCATCCAACTACCTCATCCCCATACTGTTATTTATTTTTTGGCTCCTTTGCACACTAGTATCTCTACTTGCACATTCATCTTCTGCACATCTATCACTCCAGTGTTTAATTGCTAAATTGAAATTATGTTTGCCATTATGGCCAATTCATTGCCTTACCTCCCATATCTTACCTCATTTGCACACACTGTCTATAGACTTTTTTCTCTATTATGTTATTGACTGTATGTTTGTTTATTCCATGTGTAACTCTGTGTTGTTGTTTGTGTCGCACTGCTTTGCTTTATCTTGGCGAGAACGCAGTTGTAAATGAGAACTTGTTCTCAACTAGCCTACCTGGTTAAATAAAGATTAAATAATTGTTAAAAAATTAAATACCTGTCAAGTGAATGGATTATCTTGGCAAAGGTGAAATGCTCACTAACAGGGATGTAAATACATTTGTACACACATTTTGAGAAATAAGCTTTTTATGCACATGGAACTTTTTTGAGATATTATATTTCAGCTCATGAAACATTGGACCAACACTGCGTGTTGCGTTTATCTTTTTGTTGAAGTGTAAAACTAGATTATTTTGTCACACGTATCCTGTCCTCTAGTGGTGCTTAGAGGGTGGTGCTTGTACAACAGTTGAAGAATAGTTCAGTCAATGTAAAGTGGGTTTGAATCGAATAGGTTGGGGAACTGAATAGTTGGTCGAGTGGGTGCTCAATCTCGTCAAGTGCGTGTTTAAGTGCAAAGTCCCTCTTTCAATAATGTATACAATTGAATAGGATGTGTGACAGACAAATTATTTGGCACGATTTTTATGTTGTTGTTTAGAAATGCAGTATATGAACCTCACGTTTATAAAAATGTATGGGGGTGGGGGGGGTAATAGTTCTAGAGATTACTTGATTCCTTCCTTACAACTAAAGAATGTATGACCTCTGTGGCTTTGTTTTAGATTAGGACTACCCATATGCCACTCACAGCAAGTTGCCATGGTACATTCACACCTCTGGTATGCTTTCGTAACAAATTCAAAAAACTGACTAATATGGACATTTCCGGTTGTTTTACGGTTTCCATCTATTTCACTTTAGATAGAGTTTTAAAACTGCACGTGCTTACTTTATTGTTTATTAACTCGTAGCATTATACATAAAAACGAACTTTGTACCACTCCTATTTGTCAAAACATTGCAGTTTCATTGCAAGGACAATCTCCGTGCTGTACTAGAAAAATACGGCAGGGCACGCCCCTCTGTTTTGATTCAACCATGGAGCAAACCATCTGTCTGTGTATTATATTGACTTTGAAACCAAAACATAAACCGAAAGGGAAATTTTTAAGGGTATGTTAAATTTATAAACATATTTGCATCTCAAATATCTAGAGCATATCATTTTGTAGTAGGCCTATGCCTACTACATATGGAAACTTCAGGCATAATTAATATCCCAACCTTACGTAATGGTTTGGTCTGCTTTTAAACTTCAGAGCGCCGATCTTTAACTGTAGCAGACAGATGCTTCCCTGTTGTATTCATGTACTACACAGTTACATTTTATCGTGTGAATATAATTTGAAACTTCACACTGATTTGGAAACGTTGTCTGAAGACTCAGCACAATTGCTGGTGAGTTTGGTTCTCTCTTTGATAGTTCAATAAGCTAACCAAAATGCAGTAGGACTCTTTTTTCATACCCTGTTTTGTTGATGGTGAATATGTATTACCTGTATCGACAGACCAAATAATATTATGAGACCATGATTACTTTATTTTCATGGTCCAGGCATGCAGAATGCAAACCCAATAGAGGAGGTGGGAGGCGACACATCCTGTGATGTGCCCTGTCTCCAGAAACTTGACTCCCCAACAGGTAACAGGCACTCCTCATGAACAGCTATTGGTATGGATTCATATTTTGAATTATGTGGTTTTGTTGGTATTCGGTGTGTAATAAAGGTATTTTACTTATCTCTCTCCTCTCTCTGTCTGTGTGTCTGTCTGTATGTGTGTCTGTATGTGTGTGTGTGTCTGTCTTCATCTTCCAGGGAGCCCTCCCAAACAAGCCTCTCTTGCAGATATGATTGAGTTTGAGAATTGTGTTTCCAATCTCAGCCTTGCACATGAGATAGTGATGAACAGAGACTTCAGCTTCAGACAGAACAGCCCACCCAAAGACAGGCAAGAATAGCTATGAAACACACACCATTTCTGTCTAATGATAGTCAATAATCACTGTATGATCATAATTTCAGTCACATTAAAGTCACAGATTTTTTAATAATGATTTATTTTTTAGCTTGCAAGGGAGAATATCTGACATAGTTCACAGTGCTTTCTGGGACTGTCTTCGTGAGCAGCTTTCATGCAGCCCTCCAGACTATGTCCATGCTGTCATTCTGCTCCAAGAGGTGAAAACTGTGAGTATGGTCATGTACCTTTACTAGCTCACTCCTTCCCCCAGTTTCTCAGCATAGTATAGCAAACAAAGAAAGGCTAAGTGACCCACTATGTGGTTGTCCCCTCTGTGGTCAGACCGTGCTGTCCCTGCTCCTGCCTGGCCACGTGCGTCTGAAGGCCCAGGTGGAGGAGATTCTGGACCTGGAGCTGATCCAGCAGCAGGCAGATCACGGGGCCCTGGACCTGCAAAGATTGTCAGGCTACATCATCAATACCATGGCCTCCCTGTGTGCCCCTGTACGGGACCCAGAGATCAAGACACTACGGGATCTTTCGGACCCAGTGGAGCTCCTCAGGTGAGGAACCTGCTCAAGTAACTCATTTTATGGTAAAAAAAAAAAGAAGGAATTATGTAGCATAATATCAGATATGAAAATGTAATGACATTACCCTTGGAAAGACAAAATCTCAAAAAAACAAAAACTCTGGGAAGCTCCTTCGTAGACTATTCCACTACTCATTCATAGTTACTCTGGGTATGGTTCACACATGTCCAGTAATGAACCTAGGCCTACTTTTGGTTAATGCTAAGAAATATGTTCCTTTCCTTACTAACAGGGAGATCTTCAGAGTCCTTGGCCTGATGAAGACAGACATGGTCAACTTCACTGTACAGAGCCTCAGACCTAATCTTCTTCAGCAGGCGGTCCAATACGAGCAGGCCAAGTTCCAGGAGATCCTGGAGAAGCAGCCTGGTAAGTGAGACAATGTTCTAAGAGACTATCTACACAAATCTACAGTTCTACCAAATCTGATGTAACGGATGTGAAACAGCTAGCTTAGTTAGCGGTGGTGCGCGCTAAATAGCGTTTCAATCGGTGACGTCACTTGCTCTGAGACCTTGAAGTAGTTGTTCCCCTTGCTCTGCAAGGGCTGCGGCTTTTGTGGAGCGATGGGTAACGATGCTTCGTGGATGACTGTTGTTGATGTGTGCAGAGGGTCCATGGTTCGCGCCCGGGTATGGGCGAGGGGACGGTCTAAAGTTATACTGTTACACTGACATACTCCTAAAATCCAGAAGGAAGAACTTGTGCTTCTACATCTGCATTGTCTGCTCTTTGGGGTTTTAGGCTGGGTTTCTGTATAAGCACTTTGTGACATCTGCTGATATAAAAAAGCTTTATAAATATATTTATTTGATTGATTGTTTGATTGAACTCGGTTGGATAATCCCTTTAATTACATTCACACTTTCCATCAAATAAATGCCAGGAACTTCAAAACAGATATTGTTTGTCTAATGATGGCTTCCATATGTTTTTGTTGCTTTTCTAACCATCCTTCTCAAGAGTTCCTGGACAAGACCACCGTTTGGCTTCAGGTGGCAGCACGAGAGGAGGCATTGGTCAGTGCTCAGTCTGACCTTGACACTGGGACTCCCAAGCCACGTGGTCCATTAAGTCCGACTGCCGTCCTGAACAGGGCTTACCTGCAACTGCTGAGCTGGGACCCCCATGACCAGAACTACCCTGAGGTAATCAAACGAGGACCCTGATTGGTTCTGTGTTCCCAGTGGCATAACAAGAATGGAGACAGTTCAAATCAAATTTTATTAGTCACATGTGCCGAATACAACAGGTGTAAACCTTACAGTGAAATCCTTACTTACAAGCCCCTAACCAACAGTGCAGTTTAAAAAAAATATGGATAAGAATAAGAGATAAAAGTAACAAGTAAATACAGATCAGCAGTAAAAAAAATAACAATATCTACAGGTGGGTGCTGGTACAGAGTCAATGTGCGGGGAAACCGGTTAGTTGAGGTAGTATGTACATACAGTGCCTTGCGAAAGTATTCGGCCCCCTTGAACTTTGCGACCTTTTGCCACATTTCAGGCTTCAAACATAAAGATATAAAACTGTATTTTTTTGTGAAGAATCAACAACAAGTGGGACACAATCATGAAGTGGAACGACATTTATTGGATATTTCAAACTTTTTTAACAAATCAAAAACTGAAAAATTGGTTGTGCAAAATTATTCAGCCCCCTTAAGTTAATACTTTGTAGCGCCACCTTTTGCTGTGATTACAGCTGTAAGTCGCTTGGGGTATGTCTCTATCAGTTTTGCACATCGAGAGACTGACAATTTTTCCCATTCCTCCTTGCAAAACAGCTCGAGCTCAGTGAGGTTGGATGGAGAGCATTTGTGAACAGCAGTTTTCAGTTCTTTCCACAGATTCTCGATTGGATTCAGGTCTGGACTTTGACTTGGCCATTCTAACACCTGGATATGTTTATTTTTGAACCATTCCATTGTAGATTTTGCTTTATGTTTTGGATCATTGTCTTGTTGGAAGACAAATCTCCGTCCCAGTCTCAGGTCTTTTGCAGACTCCATCAGGTTTTCTTCCAGAATGGTCCTGTATTTGGCTCCATCCATCTTCCCATCAATTTTAACCATCTTCCCTGTCCCTGCTGAAGAAAAGCAGGCCCAAACCATGATGCTGCCACCACCATGTTTGACAGTGGGGATGGTGTGTTCAGAGGGATGAGCTGTGTTGCTTTCACGCCAAACATAACCTTTTGCATTGTTGCCAAAAAGTTCAATTTTGGTTTCATCTGACCAGAGCACATGTTTGGTGTGTCTCCCAGGTGGCTTGTGGCAAACTTTAAACGACACTTTTTATGGATATCTTTAAGAAATGGCTTTCTTCTTGCCACTCTTCCATAAAGGCCAGATTTGTGCAATATACGACTGATTGTTGTCCTATGGACAGAGTCTCCCACCTCAGCTGTAGATCTCTGCAGTTCATCCAGAGTGATCATGGGCCTCTTGGCTGCATCTCTGATCAGTCTTCTCCTTGTATGAGCTGAAAGTTTAGAGGGACGGCCAGGTCTTGGTAGATTTGCAGTGGTCTGATACTCCTTCCATTTCAATATTATCACTTGCATAGTGCTCCTTGGGATGTTTAAAGCTTGGGAAATCTTTTTGTATCCAAATCCGGCTTTAAACTTCTTCACAACAGTATCTCAGACCTGCCTGGTGTGTTCCTTGTTCTTCATGATGCTCTCTGCGCTTTTAACGGACCTCTGAGACTATCACAGTGCAGGTGCATTTATACGGAGACTTGATTACACACAGGTGGATTGTATTTATCATCATTAGTCATTTAGGTCAACATTGGATCATTCAGAGATCCTCACTGAACTTCTGGAGAGAGTTTGCTGCACTGAAAGTAAAGGGGCTGAATAATTTTGCACGCCCAATTTTTCAGTTTTTGATTTGTTAAAAAAGTTTGAAATATCCAATAAATGTCGTTCCACTAGTCTGGGTAGCCATTTGGCTAGATGTTCAGGAGTCTTATGGCTTGGGGAAGAAGCTGTTTAGAAGCCTCTTGGACCTAGACTTGGTGCTCCGGTACCGCTTGCCATGTGGTAGCAAAGAGAACAGTCTATGACTAGGGTGGCTGGAGTCTTTGACAATTTTTAGGGCCTTCCTCTGACACCTCCTGGTATAGAGGTTCTGGATGGCAGGAAGCTTGGCCCCAGTGATGTACTGGGCCGTTCGTACTACCCTCTGTAGTGCCTTGCGGTCGGAGGCTGAGCTGTTTCCATACCAGGCAGTGATGCAACCAGTTCATGCTCTCGATGGTGCAGCTGTAGAACCTTTTGAGGATCTGAGGACCCATGCCAAATCTTTTCAGTCTCTTGAGGGGGACTAGGTTTTGTCGTGCCCGCTTCACAACTGTCTTGGTGTGCTTGGACCATGTTAGTTTGTTGGTGATGTGGACACCAAGGAACTTGAATCTCTCAACCTGCTCCACTGCAGCCCCGTCAATGAGAATGGGGGCATGCTCGGTCCTCTTTTTCCTGTAGTCCACAACATCTCCTTTGTCTTGATCACATTGAGGGAGAGGTTGTTGTCCTGGCACCTCACCGCCAGGCATCTGACCTCCTCCCTGTAGGCTGTCTTGTTGTTGTTGGTGATCAGGCCTACCACTGTTGTGTAATCTGCAAATTTAATGATGGTGTTGAAGTTGTGCCTGGTCGTGCAGTCATGAGTGAACCGGGAGTACAGGAGGGGCTGAGCACGCACCCCAGAGAGGCCCCTGTGTTGAGGATCAATGTGGCGGATGTGTTTTTACCTTTTCATTTCCTTTTTTGTTCACCTTTATTTAGCCAGGTAGGCCAGTTCAGAACAAGTTCTCATTTACAACTGCGACCTGGCCAAGATAAAGCAAACTTTACCACCTAGGGGCGGCCCGTCAGGAAGTCCAGGATCCAGTTGCAAAGGGAGGTGTTTAGTCCCAGTGTCTGCTTATTGATGAGCTTTGAGGGCACTATGGTGTTGAACTCTGAGCTGTAGTCCATATGAATAGCATTCTCACATAGGTGTTCCTTTTGTCCAGGTGGGAAAGGGCAGTGTGGAGGGCAATGGAGATTGCATCATCTGTGGATCTGTTGGGGCGGTATGCAAATTGGAGTGGGTCTAGGGTTTCTGGGATGATGGTGTTGATGTGAGCCATGACCAGCCTTTCAAAGCACTTCATGGCTACAGACGTGAGTGCTACAGGTCGGTAGTCATTTAGGCAGGTTACCTTAGTGTTCTTGAGCACAGGCTCTATGGTGGTCTGCTTAAAACATGTTGGTATTACAGACTTGGACAGGGAGAGGCTGAAAATGTCAATGAAGACACTTGCCAGTTGGTCAGCGCTCACAGTACACGTCCTGGTAATCTGTCTGGCCCTGCTGCCTTGTGAATGTTGACCTGTCTGAAGGTCTTACTCACATTGGCTGCGGAGAGTGTGATCACACAGTCTTCTGGTACAGCTGGTGCTCTCAAGCATGTTTCAGTGTTATTTGCCTCGAAGCGAGCATTGAAGTAGTTTAGCTCGTCTAGTAGGCTCGTGTCACTGGGCAGCTCTCGGCTGTGCTTCCCTTTGTAGTCTGAAATGGTTTGCGAACCCAGCCACATCCGACGAGCATCAGAGCCGGTGTAGTACGACTCGATCTTAGTCCTGTATTGACGCTTTGCCTGTTTGATAGTCGTTTAGTGGAGAATACAATTCAGGAAGAAGGTGGTTGATGCCATTTTCAACAAGGAAATTACATCAGGGAATTATAAATGAATGGATGAATCACCTATTGTTCCAAAAAATTAATAGATTGAGATTAAATAATAATAATTCCCTGTGGTTTCACCCACACAAAATCTACTCACCCCCACTTATCTACTGGAAAACATTTTATAGTAGCTCATGTCCAAATTTCTCCTCTCCCTCCACAGACAGTTCTGATGGACAGAACCCGCATAGATGCACTGGGGCAGAGGCTGAGTCTGCTGGTTCTTGAGGCATCAGTTCTGCTGTTGACTAGCACACAGTGTGGGGCCGCTGTTTTCTCTCTACAGGGGTTTGTAGGTAAACTCAAGCAGACCATCACTGCCCTGCTGGAGGGCAGTCACAATAGGTAAGAGATGGGGGGGGGGGGGGGGGTTACTGTCTGTCTCGGAGCACAGGTAATGTATAACAGAAAAAAAGTTAGTTGACAAAAGAGCCCAGCTGCCACACTTCAAATGTCTGCAACAAACCCTGGCTTCTTCAGGCTCAAAATATAGCTCAAGTTAATAAACATTTAAAATAAAAATGTTTATACATGATTTCATGAAGCTATTCATGCTCTACTCTAAAGTACAATCAAATGTATTATTGAGAGTTCAATAAATCCTTATCCTGCAGTTGTTCTGAATGGATGTTTGACACCAGTCTCTCTGGTGCGTTCAGGGACTTTGACCTGCAGGGGGCGTTGCTGGGGCTGAGGGAGCAGGTGCTGGTGCAGGTGAAGGAGGCTCTGATCACCCAGGAAGGACCAGCGCTGCATCAGGACAGTGAAGATTTGCTTAAGGGACAGATCTCAGACCTGGCCAAGGACAACAACCCCATCCACACTCTCATAGGTCAGTCACCACCAGTGAGGGGCAACCCAAACCGACCTCCCAAGTTCAGCATTCCAGAGTAACTACTTGCATGAGTTCCATGTTAGTCCTGAGATATGTGGAGGTCAATTTAACTATTACTGATACAATTATGAGTCCGATACAATTGTACAGTTTAGCAAGATATGTTCTGTGTCTGCAAAGGTTCTTTTAAGTCAGATTGGCAGTGCAGCAGGCTGATTTCTCTCTTTTTGCATACCACACATGTTGTAGGAGAAAGAGTGCAAGGCTACCTCCAGGCCATGCTAGAGGGAGGCCCCACTAAAAAGAGTCCGTCCATGCCCCCTGCCCTGAGGCTGCTGAGTGCTGAGGTGGCAGAACTGGGAATGGCCTTTGGGCGAATAGTCCATTTCAACCGCTCAGTTTTCGGCCCCTTCTACGTCCCCATCCTAAGGAAGAAGCTGTTTCCGTCGGGAGAGGCCGAGATGGGAGAGGACTCCCGCTAGTCCCCCGAACACCTCCGGTCCCCTGCATAAGCTGCCATTCAACATTTACACAATGTAGAGCAGGGTTCCCAAACTGGCGACCCGCGGGCCAAATCTGGCACGCCAACAATATTATTTGGCTCCCCCAAAGACCCCCAAATTAAATTTAAATATTAAAAAATAATAATAATGTATACAAATCTCAAAACCCTCCAAATGCAATGTCCCAAGAAGGAAGTTACCCTACCTAAATAATGCAAAAGTTAAGTTAACTTCATTCATGAGGAGAGAGAATGCAGGAGACAGTCAACTAATAAAGCTGGCAACGGACCATTTTGTGGTGCTGAAACTTAAAGCTGCAACCACAGCACAATTAATAGGAGGTGAACAGCACCTGGTGCTGAAAATATAGCTAACCTGTTATGCAAGTGTTGCACAGCGACAGATGGAGAAAACCTACACCAGTCGAGTAATTCATTTCAACAATAATCTTCGTTTTAATTTGACTTTACAAACAAGAAGAGGGCTTAATTGTCTTCTGAGCCTAGGCCTACATAAAATAACAGCTGGCTGTGGTATGCCATAAGGCAGCATCTTTCACAAGAAAAAATTATATGGCCTAATAGAAGTGGGATTTTTTTTTTTTTTACAAGGTCTCCTTACAATTGCAACTGGCCAAAAATGGAGCATCCTAGATAAAACAATAATTTAAAGGAAAACAGGTGAATGTCTATCAGGACAGCCTGCTCCTATAACGACAGAACAAACAGATAATACTGTCAGCTTGAGACCTAAATATCCCTGGATAAGCACACAATAATGTTAGTATTTACTAAGTACAGTCATATAGGCCACTAAGTTACTCACTCAATGGGAAATGTTGCATTTCCCCTCGATCTTATGGATGTCACGTGAGATGGATGTGATTTTGATGCGCAGGCAGTCAACAATTGTCTTGTGTGAAAGCCGGTTCCTGTCCTGAGTCTATATTGCGTTCATAGAGGAAAATGAGGACTCGCAGGATTAAGTCGATCCAAACATTGTTAGCACATGAAATGCACGTTTGTTTATTCGCTGTATTCCTGAGCATGCCACCCAAAACGCACACAAGGACTCGGTACCCCTGAGCGCATCCCTGATTTGGCTTGATGTCTGTAATTCAATCAGCTCAGTTTGAATTGCGGCCTAATTTTTAACATTTTTACTTTTTTAACTAGGCAAGTCAGTTAAGAACAAATTCTTATTTACAATGACGGCCTACCCAGACCAAACCCGGACGACGCTGGGCCAATTGTGCGCCACCCCATGGGGCTTCTAATCACGGCCGGATGTGATTCAGCCTGGATTCGAACCAGGGACTGTAGTGACGCCTCTTGCACTGAGATGCAGTGCCTTAGACTGCTGCTCCACTCGGGAGCCCAATCCAGCGAGGATATTGTTTTCTTAGCAAGGGAGGAGTGTTCTCCACCTGGGCAGACTGTGAGAGGAGCACGTACAAACGCAATGATATCCATGGGCATTCTGTAGTCTTCAAATCTGGTGGAGGAGTTGTCAGCCAAAGAAGCAGATTATGTAGCTTACAGTTAACGCTTAAATGTTTCTGCGTAGGGCCTCTGTCTCAGGCGGGAAGACCACCTTGAAAGTTCCATGCTTAGATTCATAATAACGTATGAGATTAAATGATTTGCAAACAGCAACATTTTCATTTCAAATAAGACACACTGGCTTGGCATTGGGAAAATATGGTAAAATGAATGCAATCTCTTTGTACATTTTCCCTGATACTTATTGAGAGCGACATTTTCTCTTGCTATCAAGCCAATTGTTCAGAACGAATGTTGATGTTAAAAAATATTAGTTAGTGTAGGCTACAGTAAACCTGTTTTTCCCCACCAATCAACACACAGTGACATAGACAAAAATAATAACTGAATAGAGACATGGTGATTTTATGAGTGTAATCAGATCCAAATTATTGTTATTGTCACAGAATGTATTATGTACTGATCAGATGTGTTAAAAATGTTGTTCAATTTGTAGTGTAGGCCAATTAATTGTGCTAGTATTATATACTAATTATGTTCTGGCCCGCTGACTATTAGCTCAGAGACAAATTGGGCCAAGGGCCAAACTTAGTTGACGAACCCTGATGTAGAGTGTTTATACTGTATATTTAGATTTTAGAATATACACTGCTCAAAAAAATAAAGGGAACACTTAAACAACACAATGTAACTCCAAGTCAGTCACACTTCTGTGAAATCAAACTGTCCACTTAGGAAGCAACACTGATTGACAATAAATTGCACATGCTGTTGTGCAAATGGAATAGACAACAGGTGGAAATGATAGGCAATTAGCAAGACACCCCCAATAAAGCAGTGGTTCTGCAGGTGGTGACCACAGACCACTTCTCAGTTCCTATGCTTCCTGGCTGATGTTTTGGTCACTTTTGAATGCTGGCGGTGCTTTCACTCTAGTGGTAGCATGAGACGGAGTCTACAACCCACACAAGTGGCTCAGGTAGTGCAGCTCATCCAGGATGGCATATCAATGCGAGCTGTGGCAAGAAGGTTTGCTGTGTCTGTCAGCGTAGTGTCCAGAGCATGGAGGCGCTACCAGTAGACAGGCCAGTACATCAGGAGACGTGGAGGAGGCCGTAGGAGGGCAACAACCCAGCAGCAGGACCGCTACCTCCGTCTTTGTGCAAGGAGGAGCACTGCCAGAGCCCTGCAAAATGACCTCCAGCAGGCCACAAATGTGCATGTGTCTGCGGTCAGAAACAGACTCCATGAGGGTGGTATGAGGGCCCGAGATGAGATCCTCAGACACCATGTGAGACCATATGCTGATGCGGTTGGCCCTGGGTTCCTCCTAATGCAAGACAATGCTAGACCTCATGTGGCTGGAGTGTGTCAGCAGTTCCTGCAAGAGGAAGGCATTGATGCTATGGACAGGCCCGCCCGTTCCCCAGACCTGAATCCAATTGAGCACATCTGGGACATTATGTCTCACTCCAGCGCCACGTTGCACCACAGACTGTCCAGGAGTTGGCGGATGCTTTAGTCCAGGTCTGGGAGGAGATCCCTCAGGAGACCATCCGCCACCTCATCAGGAGCATGCCCAGGCGTTGTAGGGAGGTCATACAGGCACATGGAGGCCACACACACTACTGAGCCTCATGTTGACTTGTTTTAAGGACATTACATCAAAGTTGGATCAGCCTGTAGTGTGGTTTTCCACTTTAATTTTGAGTGTGACTCCAAATCCAGACCTCCATGGGTTGATAAATTTGATTTCCATTGATCATTTTTGTGTGATTTTGTTGTCAGCACATTCAACTATGTAAAGAAAAAAGTATTTAATAAGAATATTTCATTCATTCAGATCTAGGATGTGTTATTTTAGTGTTCCCTTTATTTTTGTTGAGCAGTGTATATACATTAGTAACGTTTGTTAAACCAAAAACAGGCCATCAGATAAGTAGAATATATGAAGATCATATAAAGAATAATCATATTGGAATATATTTTCCTCAGGACACATATCATATTTGTTGTCGCAACCATTGTGATAATAATTTTACTAATATCTGGAGTTTGCATGTATGTCAGATTGAATTGATTATTTGTGCATTAGCTAGAGATTGTTGTGTACAGTAGGTTTATTGAATGGTATGTACTGTATCATTTAAAGCACTTACCAAAGATATGTATGCACTTTTTAACTATTTAAAATACATCTATATTTTAATATTTTGGAACTGTACATTAAATAATGTGTGAAATTATTGATTTACATTTTTTATGCATTCTGACCAACTGTTGGTCCCATGTTTCATGAGCTGAAATGAAAGATCCCAGACGTTTTCCATATGCACAAGAAGCTTATTTCTCTGAAATTGTGGGCACAAATTTGTTTACATCCCTGTTAGTGAGCATTTCTCCTTTGCCAAGATAATCTATCCACCTGATAGGTGTGGCATATCAAGAAGCTGATTAAACAGCACGATCATTACACAGGTGTATCTTGTGCTGGGGACAATAAAAGGCCATTCTAAAATGTGCAGTTTTGTCACACAACTCAATGCCACAGATGTCTCAAATTTTGAGGGAGTGTGTAATTGGCATGCTGGTTGCAGGAATGTCCACCAGAGCTGTTGCCAGAGAGTTTCATGTTCATTTCTCTACCATAAGCCGCCTCTAACGTCGTTTTAGAGAATTTGGCAGTACGTCCAACTGGCCTCACAACTGTGGACGACGTACGTGTATGGCGTTATGTGGGCAAGCGCTTTGCTGATGTCAATCAACGCTGTGAACAGAGTGCCCCATGGTGACAGTAGTATGGACAGGCATAAGCTACAGACATCAAACATGATTGCATTTTATCAATGGCAATTTGAATGCACAGAGATACCGTGATGAGATCCTGAGGCCCATTGTCGTGCCATTCATCCACCGCCATCACCTCATGTTTCAGAATGATAATGCACCGCAAGGATCTGACCACAATTCCTGGAAGCTGAAAATGTCACAGTTCTTCTATGGTCTGCATACTCACCATACATGACACCCATTGAGCATGTTTGGGATGCTCCGCCAATATCCAGCAACTTCGCACAGCCATTCACAACATTCCATAGGCCACAATCAACAGCCTAATCAACTCTATGTGAAGGAGATGTACTGTGCTGCACGAGGCAAATGGTGGTTACACCTGATACAGAAAAAAAAAATTAACAACGCCCCTTCATTTTTTTTAAAGGTATCTGTAACCAACAGATGCATATCTGTATTCCCAGTCATGTGAAATCCATAGATTAGGGCCTAATGAGTTTATTTTAATTGACTGATTTCTTTATATGATCTGTAAAATATTTTAAATTGTTGCATGTTGCATTAATATTTTTGTTCAGTATATGAAAAAAAAATGTAGGACTTTTTTTTCCTCCATTGTTTCGATATGATTTTTATTTCAAACAAGTTCATGAAGAGGAGACCAAATTCAGTTATCATTTTAATTGTTTGGTTTTAGAGTAATGAGAAAAACATGTTCTAAAGGAAAGACTAAGGATTGTGGAGTTTGTTTTTCTTAGTAAGTGAAAGGAAAAGGGGTACCTAAAGGGGTAAGTAACCCTAAGCACAATATACTACTCACAACATAAATGACAAATCGATATACCTACAGTACCAGTCAACAGTTTGGACACCCCTACTCATTCCAGGGTTATTTGTACTATTTTCTACATTGTAGAATAATAGTGAAGACATCAATACTAAGAAATAACACACATGGAATCATGTAGTAACCCCCAAAAAACAAATAAAAAAAACCCAAATTAAAATATATTTTATATTTGAGATTCTTTAAAGTAGCCACCCTTTGCCTTGAAAGCTTTGCACACTCTTGGCATTCTCTCAAACAGCTTCATGAGTTAGTCACCTGGAATGCATTTCAATTAACACGTGTGCCTTGTTAAAAGTCCATTTATGGAATTTCTATCCTTCTTAATGCATTTGAGCCAATCAGTTGTGTTGCGACAAGGTAGGGGTGGTTTACAGAAGATAGCCCTATTTGGTAAAAGACGAAGTCCATATTATGGCAAGAACAGCTCAAATAAGCAAAAAAATGAAAGTCCATTATTACTTTAAGACATGAAGGTCAGTCAATGCGGGAAATTTCAAGATCTTTGAAATTTCGCAAAAACCATCAAGCAATATGATGAAACTGGCTCTCATGAAAGGAAGACCCAGATTTACAGTGGGGCAAAAAAAAGTATTTAGTCAGCCACCAATTGTGCAAGTTCTCCCACTTAAAAAGATGAGAGAGGCCTGTAATTTTTTTGTTTCTGGTGTCCTTTGACAGCTCTTTGGTCTTGGCCATAGTGGAGTTTGGAGTGTGACTGTTTGAGGTTGTGGACAGGTGTCTTTTATACTGATAACAAGTTCAAACAGGTGCCATTAATACAGGTAACGAGTGGAGGACAGAGGAGCCTCTTAAAGATGAAGTTACAGGTCTGTGAGAGACAGAAATCTTGCTTGTTTGTAGGTGACCAAATACTTATTTTCCACCATAATTTGCAAATAAATTCATTACAAATCCTGCAATGAGATTTTCTGGATTTTTTTTCTCATTTTGTCTGTCATAGTTGAAGTGTACCTATGATGTACATTTCAGGCCTCTCTCATCTTTGTAAGTGGGAGAACTTGCACAATTGGTGGCTGACTAAATACTTTTTTGCCCCACTGTACCTCTGCTGCAGAGGATAAGTTCATTAGAGAGTTACCAACCTCAGAAATTGCAGCCCAAATAAATGCTTCACAGAGTTCAAGTAACAGACACATCTCAACATCAACTGTTCAGAGGAGACTGGGTGATTCAGGCCTTCGTGGTCGAATTGCTACAAAGAAACCACTACTAAAGGACACCAATAAAAATATGTGACTTGCTTGGGCCAAGAAACACAAACCATGGACATTGGACCAGTGGAAATATGTCCTTTGATCTGATGAGTCCAAATTTGAGATTTTTGGTTCCAACCGCCATATCTTTGTGAGACGCAGAGTAGGTGAATGGATGATCTCCACTTGTGTGGTTCCCACCGTGAAGCATGGAGGAGGTGTGATGGTGTGGGCGAGGTTTGCCGGTGACACTGTCAGTGATTTATTTAGAATTCAAGGCACACTTAACCAGCATAGCTACCACAGCATTCTTCAGCGATACGCCATCCCATCTGGTTTGCTCTTAGTGGGACTATCATTTGTTTTTCCACAGGACAATGACCCAACACACCTCCAAGCTGTGTAAAGGCAATTTGACCAAGATGGAGTGCTGCATCAGATGACCTGGCCTCCACAATCACCTGACCTCCACCCAATTGAGATGGGTTGGGATGAGTTGGACTGCAGAGTGAAGGAAAAGCAGCCAACAAGTGCTCAGCATATTTGGGAACTCCTTCAAGACTGTTGGAAAAGCATTCCAGGTGAAGCTGGTTGGGAGAATGCCAAGAGTGTGCAAAGTTTCTACATGATTCATTTTCTGTTATTTCATAGTTTTGATGTCTTCACTATTATTCTACAATGTGGAAAATAGTACAAATAAAGAAAAACCCTTGAATGAGGATGTGTGTCCAAACTTTTGACGGGTACTGTATACATAAACCATTATACACTGTACATACACTTGTCTTATAAAGGACTTCTGAAGTATAAAAGTGTGAGTATAAGGCCATATGATCTTGGTCAATAATATTCTGTAATAATTTCTAGGATAAATTATTAGGCTATTACTGCCCTTAACAAATAATTGAGGTGCCACCCAACCTGATGGATTTCAGCATGCCATCTCATTACAGAGTTAAACATTATTATATTATAACCACACTTTATCATTGGAGGTCTTAGCCTAACGCAGGGATGGGCAACTTGTAGCCCAGGGGAGTCATGCACTCCCAAAATCTGAGGGGGCACAAAGTATGTGGGGATCGCTGGGAGGTGAAGACTAAGTTGACACCTGAAACAGCTTTTTCCTGCAATCTAGAGCCATAAACATTATGCTTAATTCTATGCAAAAAAATATATGTATATATTTTTTCTGCATAGCTAAGCATACCTCTTGAGCTGTCTGTATCCTGCTGACTGGTGGTTCTTACATTTAAAAATATATATATATATTCTTCCCTGCATCTCTGCTCAAATCTGGGTAAAGGATTGAAAATAAATCTTAGTCAGTACATTTAGGCCCTGATTCAATCAGATCAAGCATTAACCGGCAATAGCAGACGCCCTCATAGCGGACGCTTTGGAGTTGTAATTGCGTTGGAGTCATTAAATCGTAGACAGCTGCGCTTGTGATCATTGTCACAAAGGCTCACCCGCCCCCACTCGCATTAGACGTAAATGACACTCAAATTGAAAATTAGGATTTATATAAATCTAATCAAGGTGTAGATTACATCTCACATTCCAGTTTTCGAACTTGGAAACATGGCTGCATGGGATTGCTGGCTGCTGGATTTCTCTTAATGCGACTCTGTGTAGCCAATGGCAATGACCGCTTTAGGTATAATGACAGTTCCAACACGCCAAAACAACCGCTATGCGGAAGTTGGCTAAAGCGGATCTGATTGAATAGAGCTCTTCGTTATTGCTTGCTTTTCTAAAATCGACCAACTTTTCCAGCAGACATTCCAGCCAAGATAGACAAGCCAGCTGCTCTACCTTGATTAATAGCCTTAAATGGCTTTTTGGTAACTAGTTATGAGGTTGGGAGATTAGGCTAGCCAAAGCCAACTTCATGAAGTTGCTAATTGGCTAGTAGTATTACAGAAAAAAATACTTATTATTTTAAATAATGTTTTTAACAGGACACATCTTAAAGGGCACATGCCCCTGTACTCCCTATGGGCATGATACCTCTGTTGTGACCCCCACCCCAACAAAGTTGCCCATCCCTGGCCTAGTGCATCAACCGTTCTGAAATTCACTCCATACTGTGGTATGTCAGTCTTTGAGGATCATAGCATCTGCTGGTGTTCATCCCTTTCTATACTATGTACTTACTGGTAAGTGATTTAAACCTACAATACCATATTAAGATCTCACACTAAATACAGATACTGCAGCCTGTAGAAGCTACATGTGTAGAAGCTTCCAGTTTTTACAAGGGTAAAGAGTTTGTAAGTTGCATTTTCTTCCTAATTTGAAATAGTTGTCCCTCCATTGAATAATATATTTCATCCTCTTACTACATCAGTTAGCCATATAAAAATAGTGTATTTTAAAAATGCATCAGTTTATTTCCATCACATGTTTTGTTCCAAATGTCTTTGCTAGTGAGGGAGTATGACTTCTGCATGCATACATCTATCTCCTCTGCCAGTCCCTGGGCTTGTCTTAGTGACCAAGAGATGCAATTAGCTCTCATAGAATATATTGTCTGGCAGCTCCTTCAAACTCCCATGCAAGTAAGATGCCCTAAGACACAATCAAATACCTTAAGAATGAGATGTTCCATTGTACTATTTAATTTCAGGTATATATTGCTTTACATTTTT
The DNA here is from genome assembly GCF_045791955.1 of Oncorhynchus clarkii lewisi. NCBI lineage: Eukaryota > Metazoa > Chordata > Actinopteri > Salmoniformes > Salmonidae > Oncorhynchus > Oncorhynchus clarkii. The sequence goes on from NC_092163.1 coordinate 58,989,667, forward strand.
AAACATTATCATTGACAAACTATACTTTGCCCACAAATACATGGGCATAGCATTATTATGCTGGTACGGTAGTTCTAAATTTGATTCACGTACTCTTGTTCTCTCTTCTTGATCCTGGTAGTAACAACATGTTAATCTCAAATATACCTTAATCAATAACAATTGTCATTAATGGCCCATCATTAATTGTCTATATTCTGTATATTATTGTACCTACAGGAAGTCAGATGTGGAGGTAAAGACAGTCAGTGTGAGGCCAGGGAGGATATTTGACCTTTCAGACTGACCTTCTCACCCAGTGGACAGACAGCTAGTGTAAGGTTATAATTTCTCTGTTACTTGGTATTCAGGAGATGTGGTAGAAGGCAGCAGACCTTATCAAACAGTCCCTCATAGACCCGCTGAATGTATCCCTGTTGGTCTCTCTGGCTCTAGTCTACACACACGCAGACGCTCACATTGGCTGCTCCACTTCAACTCATAGCTTGGTGTCCGGAAACTTGAACGCTGGAGTGAGCTACACAAGGAAAACACTGACGTTAAAAAACAGAAGCATGCACAGCCAAATCATGCCACCACAATTGTGTCTGCTTGAAATAGCCTCTGCTCTTTAAATACTTAAGGCTTTTATATGGACCCAAACCAAAACAGGTTGAATGTATTATCATGGTTTCAACACATAACAGGGAGGAACATACGTAGTGCAAGAGAAATGACAATGCTGGACAATGTAAATGAGATGAGGTGCTATATTTGTGAAACGAAGAAAAAAGTAAAACAAAACAGCAAATTATAAGATAAAACAAAACAGACACTGCTGTTACAGACACCTCAATGGGCCATCAGAGGACCAAACGCAAATACTGCCACATGCATCAGTACTGTAACAGTCAGAACAGATTGACGATGAGACACAGCTACAGTACCGCACAGAGACTAGCATGTCTTAACAGTCATTCTCCAGTCAGCCATCCTGTATTAACCAGGTGTCGTTTGGAGAGAGGCGAAACATAACATCTCCTGCAGCAGGAGACACAGAATGAGGACAGCAGCTAGAGACAGAACAACCCATCTTCCCACAAGGACACAAACACAAGGCTACACAGCACACAGAATAGGTTGAGCAAAACACAAACAGATAGAGCCAATAGACACACTACATGACCAAACGTATGTGGACACCTTGTTGAACATCTCTTTCCAAAATCATGGGTATTAATATGGATTTGGTTTCCTCGTTTCTGCTATAACAGCCCCCACTCTTCTGGGAAACATTTCCACTAAATGTTAGAACATTGCTGTGGGGACCATTCAGCCACAAGAGCATTAGTGAGGTCGGGCACTGATTTTGGCCAATTAGGCCTGGCTCGCAGTCGCCGTTCCAATTCACCCCAAAGGTGTTCGATGGGGTTGAGGTCAGGACTCTGTGCAGGCCAGTCAAGTTCTTCCGCACCGACAAACCATTTGTGTATGGACCTCGCTTTGTGAACGGGGGTATTGTCATGCTGAAGCAGGAATGGGCTGTCCCCAAACTGTTGCCACAAAGTTGGAAGCACAGAATTGTCTAGAATGTCATTGGAGGCTGTAGCGTTAAGATTTCCCTTCACTGGAACTTGTAGCTCGAAATATGAAAAACAGCCCCAGACCATTATTCCTCCTCCACCAAACTTGACAATTGGCACGGTGCATTCGGGCAGGTAGCGTTCTCCTAGCATCCACCAAACCCAGATTAGTTTGTCGGACTGCCAGATGGTGAAGCGTGATTCATCCCTCCAGAGAAAGCGTTTCCACTGCTCCAGAGTCCAATGGCGACAAACTTTATGGTGATCTTAGGCTTGTGTGCAGCTGCTCGGCCATGGAAACCCATTTTGTGAAGCTCCTGACGAACAGTTATTGTGCTGATGTTGCTTCCAGAGGCAGTGTGGAAGTCGGTAGTGAGTGTTGCAACCGAGGACAGATGATTTTTACATGCTGCGCGTTTCAGCACTCGCGGTCCCGTTCTGTGGGCTTGTGTGGCCTACCACCTCATGGCTGAGCCGTTGTTGCTCCTAGACGTTTCCACTTCACAATAACAACACTTACAGTTGACCGGGGAAGCTCTAGCAGGGCAGAAATTTGAGGAACTGACTTGTTAGAAAGATGGCATCCTACAGTATGATGGTGCCACATTGAAAGTCACTGACCTCTTTAGTAAGGCCATTCTACTGCCAATGTTTGTCTATGGAGAGTGCGTGGCTGTATGCTCAATTTTACACCTGTTAGCAACGGGTGTGGCTGAAATAGCCGAATCCACTAATTATAAGGGGTGTCCACATATTTTGTATATATAGTGTAGATAACTAAACCTGCGGTATAAATCCCTGTGAAAGGAAAAACAAGAATGCAGTTTCACAGATATTTTCAACCAAAAACTATTTGCACAATGAAAGCATATCTAATTACATTTTGATCCCTCAAATGTAAAGTTCCATGAGTAAGCCTGAATCTTTGGCACTGTCGCTAATGTTTTTGTGACTAATTTGTTTAAACATACTGTACCTCATGCTGAACCTATGTGCCATGGCATGGATTACAACCCACGTAATCTTGATAAGATGCAACATAAGGAGTCCAGCAACACAAATGTGCCTTGCCTCACAAATTGTCTAAAATTAAAACAATGTTATTAGGAATATCTTGTATCCTTCACCATGAATTGGCAAATTCAATTATTGCCCTCAAATTCCTTGGACATACCCAAATGTGACCTTCATGACCATGGTGTTTTGGTAATTTCTCATACATTTGCACTTAAATTATTTACTACGCCGATATTATTGTGGTCTTGCTTCCCTTGGTTTCTTTCACTAAATATATTCCAGGAAGCCCTGGTCTTAAAAGCATATCTTATTAAAGAAACCAACCATATCCATTTTAAAACATTTTTTTTTTTAAGGGATAGTGCCATGTTTTAACACAGTGTTCTCTGATGAGCCAAACAGTCTCTGTTGATTGTCTCTCTTGGTAATAAAATGACTGGTGAGGCACCATGCACACTGTGAAGCTACAGAGCATTATAGACAGTATTATCTGGACAAACCTGTACCATTACAACAACTTCATTGCAGCTCAGCCAAAGTGTTCATGTGTTGTCAACTCAAAAGTACTGTTAGTCTTTTTAACCATGGAAGACGCATGTAGCAGTCAGCAGGTGTGGAGAGTGTGTGATGGTGGCAAGGGATGCTCAATTGATTACATTTAGATAAACTGATAGATGCCCAGATTGAAGTAATTAAGGCTACTGATCTTGGCAGATTGATGACGAAGTTGTCCTCCCATTTGTGTACAAGAAGAGCACACAGGAATTTGAGGTTCAGTTCTTGATCCATTTTGAATGGAAAGGGAAGATTCCTTGATGATCCATCAATGTATGATAAAAAAAATGCGTAGAAAAAATAGTTTTTTTTTCTTATAGATTTTTTGTCTTTCATGCATCTCAGGTGATGTGTCTCCTCACAGCGCCTCACAGTGGTAGATGCCTGGCAAGACAGGACAAGCTTCAAATAGGGAAAGAAAAATATTGAACTTGCCTTTAGCGAAAAACAAGTGAAATACAAAAATAAACATGGTATTAAAAAGACAAAATTGTTAATCCTTTTGGGAAGGGGGTAAACTATTGTTTATGGCTGAGGAGGTTGTTTGGGACATGATAATGTTCTTTGTTCCACTCTATGTGGGACCAAAACGGTAAGTTGATAATATCACAAGAATAGTACTCCTTTGGCGTTAGATAAAAAGAGGTACTAGTGAAGGTTTGTTCTTTTCTTGTTCACATTGGCAGTACAGCCAATGCTTATCATGTTACTATCAGGTAAAAATGCAACAGGTAGCTGAACAGAAAAAAAGTCATGCTTGTTTTGACCGAAGGGAGTCACTTGGAAAATAATGGCATGACAGGAAGAGAACAAAAATCCACAATGTCTTCAATGATGATAAACCTAATAGGGGGTGGATGCAAATGCAAGTAGTTGGGAGGAGGAGGCAGATCGGTTGAGAGAGCAGGGCCATTGTAGGTTCAGTTCAGGTCCATCCACAAGTCAAGGGGCTCCATCAGTGGCTGCAGGAGGAGCAGGGTCTGCCAAGGGGTGAGGAACAGGAGAGAGCTGCAGGGATGTGTGATGTCAGAGCAGGGTGAGGTTTGTGTAGGGCAGGGCAAAGGAGAGGGGGCAGCCCTGAGGGATGCTACCATCACAGTGAGAAGGCACAGGGCTCGTGAGAGAGAGAGAGGGTGGTAGAGGTCAGGGGTCAAACTGGGTGCTAGTGCGAGGTGAGGATGGGGCAGGCGATCCAGTCTCAGAATATGGTGGTCTCGTACTTGGTGCTGACAGGGCGCTTGTTGGAGTCTCTCTGGTTGAAGAGCCAGGTGGTGCTGCCCAGGGACTGCATGTCTGTGTCCATCTCCAGAGGGTCAATCTGCCGGGGGAGGGGAGGGGGGATGAGAGTTGCACACTCAAGTCCTCAGCACATGTGCAAGTGGATTAAAGGCACAGTCCAGTGATGCTAGAATCACAGACACCAGGGCTCAATCCACAACATATAGATGTCTGATAACAAAACAGGCTGCTGGAGACCTAACAGACCACACACACTCCCATCTGTCTCTTAGTCTGGGCTTCAAATTAAGTGAAAATGTGAAAACACCGTAAGGATTCAAACATGCGCTCTTAAACAATAGGTTCACCAAGAAAAAAAAGTGTCTCTGTTAACACATGAACAGCCAGAAATCAACACTGATCACTACCAGGATAAACATCATATGTTATAGCTTTTCCTTATAAAAAATGTACTTGAATTAGTAGTCCTGTATGTCTGATTACACTAAACACCACTGATAAACCCCAAATAAAGTACATTGTGGCAATGCAAAACTGAAATATACTACTGTCTACATATTCAGTACCAGTCAAAAGTTTAGACAAACCTACTCATTCAAGGGTTTTTCTTTATTTGTACTATTCTACATTATAGAACAATAGTGAATACATCCAAACTATGAAATAGCACATATGGAATCATGTAGTAACCAAAAAAGTGTTAAATCAAAATATATTTTATATATGAGATTCTTCAAAGTAGCCACCCTTTGCACACTCTTGGCATTTTCTCAACCAGCTTCATGAGGTAGTCACCTGGAATGCATTTCAGTTAACAGGTGTGCCTTGTTAAAAGTTCATTTATGGAATTGATTTCCTTCTTAATGTGTTTGAGACTATTAGTTGTGTTGTGACAAGGTAGGGGTGGTATACAGAAGATAGCCCTATTTGCTAAAAGACAAAGTCCATATTATGGCAAGAACAGCTCAAGGTAGCGAAGAGAAACGACAGTCTATCATGAATTTAAGACATGAAGGTCAGTCAATCTGGGAAATTTCAAGAACTTTGAAATATTCTTCAAGTGCAGTCGCAAAAACCATCAAGCACTATGATGAAACTGGCTCCCATGAGGACCGCCACAGGAAAGGAAGACCCAGAGTTACCTCTGCTGCAGATGATAAGTTCATTAGAGTTAACTGCACCTCAGATTGCAGTCCAAATAAATGCTTCACACAGTTCAAGTAACAGACACATCTCAACATCCACTGTTAGAGACTGCGTGAATCAGGCTTTCATTGTTGAATTGCTGCAAAGAAACCACTACTAAAGGACACCAATAATAAGAAGAAACTTTCTTTGGCCAAGAAACACTAGCAATGGACATTAGACCAGTGGAAATCTAAGATTTTTGGTTCCAAATTTGAGATTTTTGGTTCCAACCGCCGTGTCTTTGCGAGACAAGGAGTAGGTGAACGGATGATCTCCGCATGTGTGGTTTGCACCGTGAAGCAAGGAGGAGGTGTGATGGTATGGTGATGCTTTGCTGATGACACACTTAACCAGCATGTCTACCACAGCATTCTGCAGCGATACGCCATCCCATCTGGTTTGCGCTTAGTGGGACTAGTGGGACTTTTTCAGCAGGACAATGATCCAACACACCTCCAGGCTGTGTAAGGGCTATTTGACCAAGAAGGAGAGTGATGGAGTGCTGCATCAGATGACCTGGCCTCCACAATCACCCAACCTCAACCCAATTAAGATGGTTTGGGATGAGTTGGTCTGCAGAGTGAAGAAAAAACAGCCAACGAGTGCTCAGCATATGTGGGAACTCCTTCAAAACTGTTGGAAAAGCATTCCAGGTGAATCTGGTTGAGAGAAAGCCAAGAGTGTGCAAAGCTGTCATCAAGGCAACGGGTGGCTACTTTGAAGAATTAAAAAAAATATACAGTGGGGCAAAAAAGTATTTAGTCAGCCACCAATTGTGCAAGTTCTCCCAAAAAGATGAGAGAGGCCTGTAATTTTCACCATAGGTACACTTCAACTATGACAGACAAAATGAGGAAAAAAAATCCAGAAAATCACATTGTAGGATTTTCAATGAATTTATTTGCAAATTATGGTGGAAAATAAGTATTTGGTCAATAACAAAAGTTTATCTCAATACTTTGTTATATACCCTTTGTTGGCAATGACAGAGGTCAAACATTTTCTGTAAGTCTTCACAAGGTTTTCACACACTGTTGCTGGTATTTTGGCCCATTCCTCCATGCAGATCTCCTCTAGAGCAGTGATGTTTTGGGGCTGTTGCTGGGCAACACAGACTTTCAACTCCCTCCAAAGATTTTCTATGGGGTTGAGATCTGGAGACTGGCTAGGCCACTCCAGGACCTTGAAATGCTTCTTACGAAGCCACTCCTTCGTTGCCAGGGCGGTGTGTTTGGGATCATTGTCATGCTGAAAGACCGAGCCACGTTTCATCTTCAATGCCCTTGCTGATGGAAGGAGCTTTTCACTCACAATCTCACGATACATGGCCCCATTCATTCTTTCCTTTATACGGATCAGTCGTCCTGGTCCCTTTGCAGAAAAACAGCCCCAAAGCATGATGTTTCCACCACCATGCTTCACAGTAGGTATGGTGTTCTGTGGATGCAACTCAGCATTCTTTGTCCTCCAAACACGACGAGTTGAGTTTTTACCAAAAAGTTACATTTTGGTTTCATCTGACAATATGACATTCTCCCAATCTTCTTCTGGATCATCCAAATGCTCTCTAGCAAACTTCAGACGGGCCTGGACATGTACTGGCTTAAGCAGGGGGACATGTCTGGCACTGCAGGATTTGAGTCCCTGGCGGCGTAGTATGTTACTGATGGTAGGCTTTGTTACTTTGGTCCCAGCTCTCTGCAGGTCATTCACTAGGTCCCCCCGTGTGGTTCTGGGATTTTTGCTCACCGTTCTTGTGAGATCTTGCGTGGAGTCCCAGATCGAGGGAGATTATCAGTGGTCTTGTATGTCTTCCCTTTCCTAATAATTGCTCCCACAGTTGATTTCTTCAAACCAAGCTGCTTACCTATTGCAGATTCAGTCTTCCCAGCCTGATTCAGGTCTACAATTTTGTTTCTGGTGTCCTTTGACAGCTCTTTGGTCTTGGCCATAGTGGAGTTTGGAGTGTAACTGTTTGAGGTTGTGGACAGGTGTCTTTTATACTGATAACAAGTTCAAACAGGTGCCATTAATACAGGTAACAAGTGGAGGACAGAGGAGCCTCTTAAAGAAGAAGTTACAGGTCTGTGAGAGCCAGAAATCTTGCTTGTTTGTAGGTGACCAAATACTTATTTTCCACCATAATTTGCAAATAAATTCATTAAAAATCCTACAATGTGATTTTCTGGATTCTTTTCTCATTTTGTCTGTCATAGTTGAAGTGTACCTATGATGAAAATTACAGGCCTCTCTCATCTTTTTAAGTGGGAGAACTTGCACAATTGGTGGCTGACTAAATACTTTTTTGCCCCACTGTATATATTTTTATTTGTTTAACACTTTTGGGGTTACTACATGATTCCATATGTATTATTTGATTGTTCTGATGTCTTCACTATTATTCTCCAATGTAGAAAACAGTAAAACATTATGAAAAACCCTTTAAAGAGTAGGTTTGTCCAAACTTCTGGCTGATACTGTATATAAATTATAGCTGTCCAATACCAGATTCATCTGAATCCAAAAGCTGAGTAATATTGCAGGATTAAGACTAAATAGGCCACCTCAAGCATCTTCCTATTTGTACTTATCACACCGCTATGCAATTAAAACACTAGATCATTAGCAGCACAACTGTTAAGCCATAAATCATTTGTAGCTGGTTAAGTCAAATCTAAGCTATAGCCTAATTATCCTCAGGAAACAATTCATGAGAAAGAACTGCTTATCTTAAAAAAGCTCAAATGGAATGACTATGAGAAAATAGAGAATGTGACAGAAATTCAGTGTAGGCTAAGTCAAATCAAAAGGGCAAATATTCTGTAGCTACATGAAGTGCCTGGAAAAAAACAAAATATGGACATGGAATGACAAGAGAGAGAGAGAGTTAGAGGTATGTCAGGTAGGTTAGCAGATGGATGATGAAGGATAGCGGAAAGGAGGAGAGAGCAGGACCTGGACTCCAGGGCTAACAGAGTGCAACGGGAGGAAGGAGGGGCGGTGGGTAGTACACGTGTGACAGTAACAGCAGCGGCATTCTAGTGGAGGGGCACCCTGGGAAACAAGAGGATCAAGAAGAGAAGAGCAAAGAAATGTTAAACAGGGAAATAGAAGAACAGAGCATGTATAGTGGCACTGAACTGACCATAGCGGTGCAAGATATCCTGTAAGAGTGAATCATCTAGGTTGTTTATCACATCCTATTTGGTGTAGACAAATAATGTTGTTAAGATTGAACTCTGAAACATTGTTTTATACTAGACAGCAGCTGGCATAGCAGGGCTTTATCTCATCTGCCAACTAGACTGGACTGTACTAGCCAGGTTCCCTTCAGTGTCTAGGCACAGCCAGTACAGTACAGGGTACACAGTGCAGTGTTTAGGAGTAGTGAACTACATATAGTTCAACTAGTAATTTAACCCCACTTTGCAGTAGATTGGTGGTAGTTAAACAAAATTCTAATATTGGTAGTGTTTCAGTAGTTAATTAAATTTTTGTCATGTAGGGGTGTAGCTAACTACTGGAACTACTCACTACTTTTCTTGCTAAAATAACAGTTTCTCACTTAAAATTAAATATTCTTATTTGAAACAGTTTTTGTGTTTAATATGCTAAATTACACATTCTGTTAACATCTGAGCTGTTCTTGTAATTTGTAGTCTATGACATTTCAGATGTAGATATGATAATGTATCACAAAGCAGTTTGGATGTCGTCAACTACTGTTTCAAAGTTACTTTAGTTAAGTAAACTAATTAGCTTTAGTGCAGCTCAACTTTTTCCAATGTGAAGTAATTGGTAGCAAGGTAAATTATATTTTCAGAGTAGCTTCCCCAACACTGACAGTGTTCAGCTGCACAGTGATTTATGCCATAATGTACATGGGACAAAAAGAGTGCACACCTGGCAAGAATGAAATCACTTCGGAAAAAAGGAAAGGTCATCTCACAATTGTGAAATCATTGTCAACATTAACAGCTGCAAATTTAGTTCCCGTGTTTTAGATGTTCCTAAAATTCCACTGCCTAAAACTCGATCATAAATACCACCAACTTGTGCATTATGCTGCTTACTGATTACCTCATATATTATACCTAATGTATTATACCTCAAATGTTCTACCTAATATATTATATCTCATATATTATACCTCATATATTATACCTAATATTTTATATCTCATGATATTATACCTAATATTTTATACCTCATATATTATACCCAGGGGTGCAACTTTGGTTTTAGAAGTGGGGGGGACATAATGTTGTTGTTTTTTAGTTTGTTTTTTATCCAGTCGGATAAACACTCTAAGCACCCTACCCAAACACCTGGAAGCATCCGCATGGTCCTAAAACACACCGTTGCCTCGTTTTGTATCACATTCCAATGATAAAACTGGGGGGGACAAAAATGCAATTTCATAATGTGGGGGGGTACATTTCTCCCCCGTCCCCAGTGAAAGTTGCACCTCTGATTATACCTTATATCTTATACCTCATATATTATACCTCATATATTGTACCTCATAATATATTATGTTTGTAGTAGATAATAAAGTACAGTGATTTGTGTGGACGCATAAACATGTTGAGCCGTGTGCACACATGGTCCAGACGGTGCAGCTTTATCAGGTGACAGTGATCACTGAGTGTTCATTATTCTGGGGCCTGAAAGGTTAATACATCCATACAGGGCCTGAGGCATACGTAAACATTTACGTAACACTCTCAATCAATATACATGGAAACAGAGGAGGGGCCTGGCGACCAGCAGAGAGACACAGCTCTCCCTCTCTCTCTTTACTCCCATAGGAAATTATATCCTGCCTGTAAGCAAAAAAAATAAGACTATTCATTCATCATGGTTCTTATATTGTATGGCTGCAGGAAAATCTACTCCGATCTGAGTGACTCAGAGTCGGGGAGATGAGATTGGTAGAAAAATAATGACTCATCACTTTCATCGCTCTTCTATTCTTCCTTTGTGTGTAACAGGGTGATCAGTGGTTTAAACTCCGAAGGAACACTCTGTGAGTCATCTGGTCGTGCATATTTCTGCATACACACATACACATCTACACATACATACTGAATATACAGAAACACAGTATGTATATATCACATAATGCACGTGCAGAAACACACATGTTGTGCTACGAGTGAGATTTGTGTTTATGCTCAGTGTGTGGTACTCACTGTTGATCTCCTCATGCTGCTCCATTGCTGTGATGTGGGCCGGCTGGATTTGGTCTCAATGACCTCTGACCCCAGAGATGGTGGGGGGACTGGGACATACTGCCTGGCTTTGGTCTGGAGAGCCAGCTGATAGGCCACCTCAAAGGCCTGACCCAGCGTCAGGATGATCTCATAGGTCTGGGTCTGTACCGAGGGAGGGAGTAAAGAATGAACAGACGGTTGCAGTAGTGACTGACAGCTACTTTGAATGAGGCACTCTGAATGAGGTACTAATTACAATAAATCAGCATTTTTGTCATTGAGATGCCATTCATAGCAGGAGCACTATGTTAATCAAGGATGCAATTAGACAATCGAGATGTAGCTTTGTATCGTGTGCCAGGCCTTTTTGAAACATGGCTTTAAAAGAGACTAATCAAGATATTAAGTTATTTGCATGACAGCAGGTGCATTACTTTAATCAATACATTAAGGCAATTTAATTAATCAAGATGTGAAGTTGCATGCAGTTTTGTCAGCAGGTTGCCAAACTCCAATAAACCTTTTCCTATCAAACTTTTCATGATATTACTGTATATGGCATTTATAGTTAAATTAATAATAGTCAGAGTACTTTAGAAAGATTTTAAGGTGGGAAATGGGTGATTGTATTTTGGCATACATATGTAGAATCTTAATTTGAGCCAGTTTGCTACAGTAGGAAAATAATCCTGCAGCAACAGAAAATGTAAATTATTATGTGGATTATAATGAATGGACATTTTTTGTAGGGGTTGATACATTTTACATTAGGGCAACTCAAGCATTTTAAAACCATTCCTGCTGTGCAGGACAATTCTCAGCAACAAAAAAGTGATCAAATTAAGATCCTACATCTGTAGTCTTATGGAGTGATAATAATGTATGGAGTGATTGAAGGGTTTGGGGTTGTGTCATCATCCTGTTCCTCACCACTTCCACAGTGCTGAAGACATGGCAGAAGTGGTGGCCACTTTTATTGTCCTTGGTGATGTAGGCGAAGGTACAGAGTTCCTCAGGGTCCTGGGCCGCACAGGAGATGTTCCTGATCTCATGCTCGGCTACTATGGTCTGGTGAGAGGACAGAAGAACAGAATGGAACTGAGCAGCAACAGGAACAACAACATCGACCAGAAACAACAGACTTCATCGGCACCAACAGTGCTATCTTTATTTTAGGGGAATCAGTATGAGAGAGCGAAGTAGGGAAATTATGCTGCTGACATCATCATGCATCTCTCATTGCCTGCAGGCTCCCAGTACCTTAGTGGCTGCGTCGATAAACTTGACCCCTTTATAGGTGATGGAAAGGATGACAACAGGACCCTTTCTTGAATGGTCCTTTGACTTCTAGAAGTAGAAAGAAAATGGCAAGGGGTTATATATCAATATGGAGTGCTAGAAAAGAGTGATTGAATATTGATGACATCACGTACCCTAATTTTGGCACAGGCTTCTTGAGTTGACTCAATCCCCCGTAGATCCCTGATAATCATTGATCCTAAATACTGGAAAAGAAGCAACAAAAAAGGTTATCATCTCTGAACTATCAATTTCTGATACATCAAGCAATGATCAATATTGGATAGTTGGTGACTATATGTAGAATCTTAATTTGAGCCAGTTTGCTACAGTAGGAAAATAATCCTGCAGCAACAGAAAATGTTAATTATTATGTGGATTATAATGAATGGATTTTTTTTGTTGGTGACTTCTCTTCAGGGGGCATAATGACTGTAGACATGACTTACACTGGCCTCATACCCACAGGACTCTAAGATGAGTTTCTCAGGCTGGTGATGCCAAGCGGACACTGTAGCGTATGTGGCAGACTGGCTAGGCGGCCGAAGGGTCAAGCTGGGTTCCCTATGTCTGTCACTCTGTCTGTCCTAGAAAGACACGTACAGTAGAGACGGATTGATTCTGTAGTGTACAGGGATGCTTATGGCATACAATTTTGTCACAAAATATTACTGGATAATAAAACTACAAAGATGCTGTAACACTTGACTGATCAATATATATTTAATACAAGCATAGAATGACCCAATAATCTGTTAAACACATAACAGCTTCGGTTTCAGATCACCTCAGCAGCAGCTTCCTCTCTTTATGACATGATTATCCCAAGCATACCACAGAGACACATATTTCCGTCACTTTATGAGCTACAGGTAAAGACAGCGTTTTGGCAGGAGAACTAACATGAGAGCGTGGTCTCTCGCTGTAGGAGCGCAGGGACACACTGCAGTCCTGGTCCATGGCTCTCCTCCTCCTGCCTGCCTCTCCCAGGGGCAGGAGCATGTCCATGGAGCGACTGGTGGACGGGTCCATCTGACTCAGAGCAGAGGTCCCTGTCTGGGACAACAAGTCCTGAAACTGACACATACAGATTGATTGATCAGATTGATGATGTGGGCGTGGAAGATTTCAAACAAAATAGTAACTCAATACATATTTCAATTAGGTATAAGAATGTTATGTAGTGTCATACAGGTGAAATTATTGTTAAAATGTGACAAGGCTCTAACTAACCCTGATCTGTGAGAGACGGTGAGAGATCTGTGATTTGGTCGGGGCCTCCTCATAGGGCCGCTCTGCCAGAGACGCTATGATCCTCTTCCTGTGGCCCAGAACGCCGATTTTCAACACCTACAGAGACCGGCACAGATGGGACACAATGGTGACTAGACTGTACTAAGGCCTGTGTGCATATGAACACTAATACTGACAAAAACAAATATGAATGGAAATACACCACAGGTGGTTGGTGACGCCTTAATTGGGGAGGACGGGCTCGTGGTAATGGCTGGAGTGGAATTAGTGGAATGGTATCAAATACATGGTTTCCATGTGTTTAATGCCATTCCATTTACGTTCCAGCCATTATTATGAGCCATCCTCCCCTCAGCAGCCTCCAATGAAATACATAGTTGGACACCCATGCCGGCACACAACAGGCAGACAGAACGGACTCCTCAATTATTCAGCTCAAATCTGTTTTCCTTAAGCTCAGTACAGCACTGTCTCCTCCCTGAGGCACTCTATAATTCACTAACAAAACATTGGCCTCACGTTGACAATCTCCAACTCCCATAGGTTCTTCACACAGTCCAAGGTACGGTAGCCGCTAGACAGGAAGTTAGGCAGGTACTCCTGCAGACCTAGCACATCCAACCAGGTGGAGAGAGAGGTGCTGCCATCACAGCCCAGGGCCTTCACCTATAGACAGGGGCAGAAAATAGATCAAAATACATTAAAATAAAAGCAGGATTTCACAATTCCCTTCAGGATATTCCAACCATAACCAATGTCAAAGGGCTTTTTCATAGGATCTCTTTTGCCATAGCTACAGGCAAGATCCAAGCTACTTTACAATACCGGTCATCCTGTCATGATTGATAATACTATGCACAAACGTAGATAAATCCAATGCACACTCATTGACACCTTGATGTTCTTAGATGAATGCTCATCCAGGTAAAATGTTGCAGGTGGTGCCCTAGACTGATGATAACTACCTTGGGCAAGCTGCGTGCTGCGTGGAGGATCTTCTTTCTGTGTCCAGGGTCAGTGATTCCCATATCTCTAAGGTCCAAGTCCTCCATCACGTTACTGCCCTACACATGCACCAACGCACGCAGTACACACACGCACACACACAAGTTAATCACACAAACTGCAGACACTTATGCATAAACACATATAATCACTTAAGCTAACTATTAACATAGACATTACAACATATCCTACACTCTAGGTCTATATGCGTGGCCAAGCATGACTCTAACACCATCATTAAGTTTGCTGACGACACAACAGTGGTAGGCCTGATCACCGACAACGATGAGACAGCCTCTAGGGAGGAGGTCAGAGACTTAGCAGGGTGGTGCCAGGACAACAACCTCTCCCTCAATGTGATCAAGACAAAGTTGCTGATCGTGGACTGCAGGAAAAGGGGGGCCGAACATGCCCCCATTCACATCGACGGAGCTGTAGTGGAGCGGGTTGAGAGTTTAGCTTCCTTGGTGTCCACATCACCAACAAACTATCATGGTCCAAACACACCAAGCCAGACGTGAAGAGGGGACAACAACGGCTTTTCCCACTCAGGAGACTGAAAAGATTTAGCATGGGTCTCCAGATGCTCAAAAAGTTCTACACCATCGAGAGCATCCTGACCGGTTGCATCGATGCCTGCTATGGAAACTGCTCGGCATCTGACCATAAGGTGCTGCAGAGGGTAGTATGTATGGCCCAGTACATCACTATATAATAGGTGGTGTCAGAGGAAGGCCCAAAAAATCTTCAAAGACTCCAGTCACCCAAGTCATAGACTGTTTTCTCTGCTACCGCACGGCAAGCGGTACCTGAGAGCCAAGTCTATGTCCAAAAGGCTCCTTAACAGCTTCTACCCCCAAGCCATAAGACTGCTGAACAATTCATCAAATGGCCACCCGCACTATTTACATTGACCCCCCCCCCCACCCTTGTTATTACACTGCGGCTGCTATCTGTTAGTAACTTTTTTATTTCATAAATTCTTTTATTTAACCTTTATTTAACTAGGGAAGTCAGTTATTTACAATGACGGCCTACCAAAAGGCAAAAGGTCTCCTGCGGGGACGTGGGCTGGGTTTAAAAATAAACATTTATTAAATATAAAGATAGGAGAAAACACACATCATGACAAGAGAGACAACACAACACTACATAAAGAGAAACCTAAGACAACAACATAGCATGGCAGCAACATATAACAACACATCATGGTAGCAACACAACATGGCAGCAGCACAACATGGTAGCAGCACAAAACAGGGTACAAACATTATTGGGCACAGACAACAGCACAAAGTTCAAGAAGGTAGAGACAACAATACATTGCGCACTTTACCCCCACCTACATGTACAAATTACCTCGACAACCTATACCCCCGCACATTGACCAGTAACCGGTACCTCCTGTATATAGCTTCGTTATAGTTATTTTATTGTGTTACTTTTTATTTTATATTTTAATTTACTAAATATTTTCACAACTCTATTTCTTGAACTTATTTTTTTTCTTTCTATTGTGTTATTGACTGTACGTTTGTTTATTGTGTAACTCTGTGTTGTTGTTTGTGTCGCACTGCTTTGCTTTATCTTGGCCAGGTCGCAGTTGTAAATGAGAACTTGTTCTCAACTGGCCGACCTGGTTAAATAAAGGTGTTCTCAACTGGCCGACCTGGTTAAATAAAGGTGTTCTCAACTGGCCGACCTGGTTAAATAAAGGTGTTCTCAACTGGCCGACCTGGTTAAATAAAGGTGTTCTCAACTGGCCGACCTGGTTAAATAAAGGTGTTCTCAACTGGCCGACCTGGTTAAATAAAGGTGTTCTCAACTGGCCGACCTGGTTAAATAAAGGTGTTCTCAACTGGCCGACCTGGTTAAATAAAGGTGTTCTCAACTGGCCGACCTGGTTAAATAAAGGTGATATAATAAATACAAATAAAAACTGCATTGTTGGTTAAGGGCTAGTAAGCATTTCATGGTAAGGTCTACTACACCTGTTGTAGTTGGCGCATGTGACAAATATAATTTCATTTGATTTTGATTTATATGCACTCAATAATGCACACACACACACACACACACACACACACACACACACACACACACACACACACACACACACACACACACACACACACACACACACACACACACACACACACACACACACACACACAGAGAGAGACACAGACCGGCACACACACACACACACACACACACACACGCACGCACACACACACACAGAGAGAGACACAGACCGGCACACACACACACACTGAGACACAGACATAAACACACACACGCGCATGCGCTTATTTATGTCCTCAGACAAACAGGAATGTTGCGGTGAGAGGACATTGGAGTCAAATAAATTGTGCATGCCAAAGGTAATCAATCTATTCTAATGCAACACCACCAAGGGAAAAGCAATCAAAACTGCAGGAGCTTTTACTTCTGAGCTACAGTGTTGCATTGAGACAAATTACATTGGGCATGAGAATTATGTATCTGTGTGTTTGTATATGTGTGTGTGTAAAGTCATCTAAACATTTCCTATTTCCCTTTTACACTAATGATTGACAACAATAGATGTTCACCATTTGTTTTACATAACTTTCCATAAGTGGCACATGCTTCGTCATCTAAATCAGCTTTATAGGGAGAAATAAAGATACAAGGAGATCCTTAAAAATGTGGAGCTCAGCATTTTCCCAGTGGACTGCTGCGGATAGATTTTTCCTGGCCAAGAATGTTAAAATGTAGCTAGTCTTTTCTAAATCTAGCCTCACTGCTCGTTTCTGGAGCACAATGCAGCAGTTACAGTAACACACTGATGATCACTAGAACAAGGATCCAAATAATGCAGTGTCTGACGTCAGGAATCGCCCAAAATAGATATTTCCAATAAATTGTTGGACGTTCCAGAAGGTCCCACTCTAGCTTGTCATTTATACTTAATCAGGAATATATGATGAAGTAATGAATAGCTATTTTTGTTGTTATTTATAAGTACCTATTACATAACTGTGACACATACAATCCCTCATCACAAAGGGGGAAGGTTCCATGAAATGAGGAGGCACCAGAAAACCCATAAGGGCAGACCGAAGGTCTGAAGGGTAGACTAACTCTAACTTTCTCTGTTTTGAAAAATTTGATCTATGACGCTCTTGCCTTTGGGATCAGTAGGGAAAACGGGCACTCAGATTTCTCAACTGGGCTATACTCTAAAAGAGTGTATTTTATTTAATGAAGATGACAGCTTTGTCATCGCAGCTTTCAGGCCTGATGTTCACCGACTAATGTGCGTCTCCAGCACAGTCACCATTACCTTTGCTCCTCTGGGCTTCATGACAATGTATTTATATGTGATTTGATTTAATCTACATTCATTTGATGATGGGGTTGAACAGTGTCTCACAGAGCCATCTCAACCACTCAATAAAAGTTATACCTAGTGTAATGCTCCGGGTGTCGTGGGTGTGGAGTCAAATGCAGGAGACAGAGAGTTCAATGCTGCGCGTCTTTTAATCGCACCAACGCACCACAGGGTGCTCACAAAAGTTACGTTCCCAAAACACAGGGAATCAAAATGTACAATGGGAAACAATCCCGACCGGGCACTAACGCGTGCCTATACCACAGAGCCGAAGGTTACATAGAAATAATCCCGCACAACAACCAGGCGGGCCGGCTGTCTAATAAAGACAAACTAATTAAACATCCACAGGTGCTACCACTCAACATAGAAGGAGGGGGAGGAAAAACAATCAGTGGCAGCTAATAGGCCGGTGACGACGACCGCCGAGCGCCACCTGCCCGGGAAAGGGAAACACCCTCGGTCGGACTCGTGACACCTGGCAAAACCCAGTATACCACTTCCCCTGATCTAGAGTCGGCCCACAAAGCAAATCAACAAATAAACAGAGCAGCACTGCAGTGATAACTCGATGAATCTGGCAGAAAGTTCAATGGGACACCATTCAACCTTTACAACATCTCTCTGACTGCTCTGACCTATTCAGACAGCAACCTCCAAGTCCTTGTAAGTATCGGAGGGGAATTTGTCCTGCAGAGAGCTAATCAATTACCTGGTTGGTACTTCTACTCCTCAGACATTAATGCAGAGATGAACATTAGCATCACAATGCTAATGACCCATGATCTTCATCCTATTATAACCGTATTAACACGAACACCATTGGTACAATACTGGTTGGTACAATACACTCTACATCACTATGCTGACTATTCCCGGTCGAAACACAGTATATCAGACTTCTCCCATTGGTTATGTAACCTCTCCAACAGGTGCAGTCCGTTGCCCCTGGCCAAGCTCTCATCTGTGGCAAACTCATGTAAACAACAGTACTGAAGCAGCTGTGTCATCAGATTAGTTTGTGTTTGCTTTAAAGACCATGTTACTCACCATTTACAACATATTTTTCAAAGTTACCTAATCAGTGGAAATATCAGTGTTGTTTTGAACATTCATTGGCAAATGTTGTAACACACATCCGTGTGTTGTAACTTAAAAGGAACATGATTGCCTCTTAGTTTGACACAAAATACACAGTCATTTTAGCTGCAGCTAATCCATTTCATTAATACAGAATTCCAGAGGCACAGCCTATTGAATCTGCCTATGCTTTCCAGAAACTAGAGACATACAAGACTCAAGGGATGTCATAATGATGTTATTTTGTGGCTGAAGTGGCATAAGATAACCAGAAAAAAACATCAGTATACAACTTGACCATGACATCACAAAATATGTATGAAGTCTCTACAGCAAAAAAAAAACATTCATGCCCTTAAAAAAAACTTTACTTTGCCACAAAATATCTTATAGAATTGCCAGAAAGTTAAATCCATACTGTGACCTCAACAGTGGTTTGTTGTATCTGCTGATGATTGGGTGAGCTATACTGTGTATGTTTTCTGGCCGAGCCAGCATGGAGGTCAAGGCTATAGAACATAAATCAGCCTGACAAAATAGGAGGGATGGTGGTGACTATGGGAATTTATTGTAAATGAGATGGAATGATTGGGGATGAAGGAAAAAAGTGAATAGGTTTTGTTGGGATTCGTCTTACCATTGGTAACCTCTTCTACGCTTCAAAGGGATTTGCAGTAAGCACATACAGTAAATCTGTATAGGGTCATCTACTGTATAGCAAGGAGAGGTGAAGAGCAGCTATGGAAGAAAGAGAGAAACTGGGGGAGACAGAATAAGGAACAGAAACTGAAATAGAAGAGGGGGAGATGGAAAGGAGGGAGAAAGGGAGATGGAAAAGGAGGGAGAAAAGGAGATGGGAAAAGGAGGGAGAAAAGGAGATGGAATGAGATGAATAGTGTAAAAGATCTTAGAAACGTTGACTCACCATGTAGCGTAGGTCGTCAAAGCCATTAAGCAGCAGCTTGCTCTCATACTGCGGCAGCCCCACATGCTCCAGCCACTCTCCCACAGGCTGGTCCAGGGTTTTGCTGCAGGCCCCATCTGCCGAGAGAGGGAAGCGCTTCAGCAGGGAGAAGCCGTTCAGCCGGTAGCAGCGGCACTCCGAGGACGAGACATGACATTGCCACATCATCCTCGGCCAGCACAGCCGAGTGCAGGAGCACCAGCAGGGCAGAGGAGACAGGGTCCAGGTTGGGGGAGGGCGGCTCCCACAGGGCAGGAGGGGGCCCGGCTATTCTTACACTGGAGATATAGTGGTGGAACCTGCCCACCGTGGTATACTGTACACCCACTGTTGTTACAGTGAGTGTCAATGTCAGGCAAGGATGGAGGTAGAGGTGGATATGTAGATCTTTTTAATACTGATCACCACTTTCAATTAATTGAGCCAATCTGGCATCTTCTATCAAAATGTTTTGCTAATTACTGACATGGAAATTGCCAATGCCTCAAAATGTTTCATTTCCAGCACACTGTAATACGGAGCACTAAACAAAATAATTTTCCAGACCACACAAAGATGATACAGTATTACTGGATATCATATTCCACATGCTGTCTTTAAACCTGGTTAAACCAGCATCAGCATCATCCTTTTTGAGATAATATTCCACAAGGGTATGGTAAACCACAGTAAGTTACAGCTCCTCTTTGTAGCATTTGGTCACCTCTGTCTCTGTCCCATGGCTTTAATGGACAACCTGTCTGAGAGCTCTGACTGTAGAACCGTGATAAGGTAAGGCTATTCGTGTAATCTGGATTATGGGATTCTCTCTAGGATTTTGGTTTTACTCCACAAACAGAATGAGAGTCCAATCTCATACACCAAAATTCAGGTTTCTCCTTTGGCTTCCGACTGTTGATGAATCAGAATCCAATCACTAGCCGCTTGATAAAGCTCCAGCCGCCGGCATGCCTGCTAGCCCGAGGCTCTATGTCCTTGGTGTTCCCAGTGATCCTGGTGGAAAACCTGATGCTTCCCAACATATAGACTCCCCTCTGGAGGCTGGCTCATTCAGAGAACGTTCTTATCATATCTCACACCAGTAAATCCAAGCTCAGCTCTAACAGAGTGCAGGTGAGCCTCTTGACTCTTGGCTGAGATCTCCACAGGACCACCTTGGTTCAGCCAGCCTCTTCCCTGTGCGATAAGCCCCCTCCACCCCACCTGGTTCTCCCCCACCGTGGGTACAGCTAGCTCCTGTGCTCAGGGCAGAGGTTTGCTGCATCCCCTGTCTGATGCATGCACTGTCACAAAGCAGCTGCTCTCGGCTCACACGCTCCCCTCACCGCTTCCCTCACAGGACATAACGTCCTGATGCTGGATACTCACGAGTCCAGAAAGCAGCCTCAACCGCGTCCTTCCCGCATCCACAACAGGCAGTCTTGATGCTCATCCCCCTTCCCATTCAGACAAATCCCTCAAGCTTTCTCTCTCTTCTGCTCTCTTTCTGGCTCTTTACCTCATTCCCTTATTCACATAGTCTCTAAGTCCACTGCAGGGCTGCCGTATGCTGCCTGATGGAGAAGGGTACTGCTCCACGTATCAGCTCTTCGTTCCTCCCCCTATCTCTCTCTGCCTCACACTCTTACTATATAAATCCCCCTCCCTTTCCCTCTACCTCATAGCCTCTCTCTCACTCCCTCTACCTCAGTCTCTCTCTCTCTCCCTCTCCTCCAGTCTCTCTCTCCCTCTACCCCAGTCTCTCTCTCCCTCTACCTCACAGTCTCTCTCTCTCTTCCCACCATCTGCACTGATTAGAATTGCACAGAGGCACTCTGATCTTGCTAGTGCTGAAAAGACACCACCGTCAGAGGCAGGGAACAAGCACTAGGAGCCTCAAAATCACAGACGGGATGGGATGACTAGAATATGAAAAAATATGTATGTTTCTCCCCTTCTACATGGGCAGTGATTTCAAAGCTCGGCTTCCCATTGCTTTACAAGGGACATTAAAATAAAGAAAATGTTCAAGCTTATTCACAGCTGTCCTTAATTCATTTACATCTCACTGTGATGATTGTGCGAGTGGGGCAGCACTGACTCAAGTCAGTGCAAATCTCTCTCACGCACACGCACACACACACGCACACACGCACACACACACACACACACACACACAGTGTTTAATGGACTGTCTCTCATAACGACTCTCAAGTCCCTTTCATTGGATACCCCCCGTGCTACAAGATGACAGGAGAAACATTACACTCTTAGAAAAAAAGGTACTATCTAGAACCATAGAGGGTTCATCTGCTGGTTCCAGGTAGAACCCTTTTGGTTCCATGTAGAACATTTTCCTATGGGGACAGCTGAAGAACTCTTTGGGAACCCTTTTTTTCTAAGAGTGTAACTCCTTTTGTTACGTCAGCACATATCACAAACTATTTTAGAATACAACAGTTGATGCGTGAAGCTTACAGATAACTGCAGGAATCAAATGTGTGAAATGCAACAGGATAATACAAATGGGCACACAGACTTCTATTGAAATAAAACCAAATAGGCATTTGCACCCACCTATGCAAGACTGCTTACTGCGTCCATCACTGGTGTTATCTGGATACAGCTACAGGCACAGAGTAATTATGCAGGCTTTCAGTCTGCCTGTGAACGCCTCACTCATCCCATCCTCAGCCAGCTGGCCAGAGGAGGAGAAGTCATGGTTACAGAGGCAAAGTGAGGAGAGATCGATTTGAGCTCCTGCCGTAATTGGCCGGCTGTAACGAAGTTGCTCTACCTTAATGAAGGTAAAGGTCAGGTCTTTGTGACCACGCATCCGAGATAAGCTCAAGAGCTAACACTCATAATTCATAATCAAGAACAGACAGCCCTTCTATTAGACATGCTTTGGGATAGAGAGATAAAGGATGAATGCACTCACTACTGTAAGTCGCTCTGGATAAGAACGTCTGCTAAATGACAAAAAATAATAATCATGTGAAAAGGAAAAGGAAGACAAATGAAGCAGACAGATAAGAGATGCACATAAAAAGATGAATAGTGAAGATGAGGACATGTGGGGGAGATAAGATGGTAATATAGAAATGGGAAAGATTGGAGCAGACTCATTACGTTTCACTCAGACCCCTCCCTCTTCCCCCAGAGCTTTACCGATGGCAGCTTATTTAATATATCACTCAAAAAAGCCTGTTAAAGATACCAGCTATCCCCACCCAATTACAGCCATTAATTTAGGACGACATCAGCTCCCAGGGACCAGCAGGGCCTAATTACTGAGTGATTGTTACTGTTAGGGGGAACTGGGTTACTACCTCAGCCCACTAAACGAGTCTTCACGTCCAGTTTGGGCTAGTGAGCTTCCGAAGGGACCGAGAGAGGTACCTAGGTCTAAACTTGGCTCGGGGAAATATTTACGGAGAGTTAATGGCTCTGCTAGCTAGATAAAGCACTGCCTCTTTATCAATGTGAGAGTAGCACTAGCTCTGTCAACACATCCACAATGGCAACACTACCGAAAGGAACCGCAAAGCTAAATTAATTCACAGGAACGGAAGACGGACACTATATCTTTGAACGTCAGAGGAGTGGCAAACACATACTGAGCTGCAGGATGCCTCCTGTGTGTTGTTAGGAGAGCTCCCTCTCCCTCCCTGCTCGCTGTTTAAGTTAATTTACTCAATGCTCCAGTAACAGACAATTGAAGCACTTTCAAACCACAATTGCAAACAGCACATCGTTTAAGCATTCAATAGGCAGAGACAAAATGGCACAGCAGTCACAAAAAATATTATAGTTTAGGTTTAATTAGCACAGGTCATCCCTAGGAAATAGTATCTATGGAGAAAGAGGGATGAGAGGAATAGGAGGGAGAGAGAGGGATGAAAGGGTTGGGGGATAATATAGCTCCTTTACAATGGTGGAATAATGTAGGGGAGAATAGTGACCATTTGACTTCCCTCTCCCACACTCACTCTCTTTCCCTCTCTTGATATCTTCATCCGGAAGGACACTTTCATTTTGTATCATTTCATTTTGTAGGAGAATACAATACCCTCATTATGCCTTTACCAAGAGGGCAAGTCAGTCAATGCATTTTGGCTAAACGTAGGGCAGCAGGTAGCCTAGCGGTTAGAGCATTGGGAAAGTAACCGAAAAGGTCGCTGGTTCAAATACCCGAGCTGACAAGGTGAAAGATCTGTCGATGTGCCCTTGAGCATGGCACTTAACCCTACTTTGCTCCAGAGGTGCCGTACTACTACAGCTGACCCTGTAAAACAACACATTTCACAGCACCTATTTGGTTTATGTGACATTAAAACATATTTTGTTGAATTTTTTTTTTAATCTCCTCTCTATGTCAAATGACAGAGTAACAAGCAATCAGGTACAATCAGGTGATAAAATCAGCACAGCTATGAATCAGCTGAATGTGGGAGAGGCTCCTGCTGAGTCCTCTTTATGAAAAACTCAAAGTACTGAAACAGTATAGAAGCACCGTCTACATCAACAAACACATCAATTACCATACTTTCCAGCCACATTACGTAGAGTACAATAACATCAGCTATAAAAAGAATAGTAAATGAGTGGTAGATGAAATTGGAATAAGAAAAATATATACCTTCAGCTGAAGGAGAGGAAACCACAGTGAGTTTCATTAGTGAGTTTCATGACAGTGGTTATGACTAATCATAATATTCAATTATGCATCAAGGACCATATATGGACGTTATGACGGTGGCTTGTTCAGTGTAATGGACACACATTGTCAGAGGCTATATGATGTCATGATGAAAAAGACCCTAGCACAGTCAGCCTGCAGTGTGGAACTATTACTGTAAATTAATAATACGTATAAATAATACACATTACAACATTAAGCCAAAAGAGTGTCATTATCAATATGAGGTTGACCAAAAATCCTCATTGCACAATGACCATAATCCACTAAGGTAAATAGCTTTGTGGAATCACATTATAGAAAAGTTTCTAAGGGACATTTAGAGATCCAGTGTACCAAGTTGAGAATGTAATCTAAATAAACTGAGCATTTGTTAGTTGGCTTCTCACTGAGAGCCACCTGAAGGATAGACTCGATGAATCAGAGAATAGATTCAGCCTCTATTGAGACACAGCACAGGAAAAATGATAGTCACGTGAAGTTTGAATTTGATTTCTCTTAAAGTGGAAATACACTTCACACCACAAAACCCCATACAGATGACACAAGTTTCACGCAAAACAAATTACATCTTGAATTGTTATGATTTATGGGAAAAACAAATCTTCATATCTTTTATGTCTTATAATATGGTTGTTGGCTTCTAATGAGCCTGTACATCATAGAAACAGTCTGCCTCTAACAAATCTGGTTAACCCTTTACCAGTGGTGTAAATTACTTAATTAAACTACTTAAGTCGTTTTTTGGGATATTTGTACTTTACTTTGCTATACATATTTTTGACAACTTTCACTTCACTACATTCCTAAAGAAAATAATGTACTTTTTACTCCATACATTTTCCCTGAACACCAAAAGTATAGGTTACATTTTGAATGCTTGGCAGGTCAGGAAAATGATCCAATTCACTCACTTATCAAGAGAATATCACTGGTCATCCCTACTGCCTCTGATCTGGTGGAATCACTAAACACATGCTTAATTTGTAAATGATGTATGCATGTTGTAGTGTGCCCCTGGTTATAAATCAAAAGAAAATTGTGCCATCTGGTTGGATTAATATAAGCAATTTTAAAATATTTTTTTGATACTTAAGTATATTTTTGCGATTACACTTAATTTTGATACATGTGGTATATTTAAAATCAAATAGTATTTTACTGGGTGACCTTTTACTTGGGTCATTTTCTATTACGGTATCTTTACTTTTACTCAAGTATGACAATTGGGTACTATTTCCACCACTGCCCTTTACTTTAACGCTCTGTCATATGGCCTACATAATAGAGCTGTCATAAGATGGCTTACTGTTTGTATGCAACCTTTACCTACATGTAGGTATTTACCTGTGGTGCGCTGCTGGTCATTGGATGACTCGATGCCTGCTCCAATCAGGTTCATGAGCTTCTCAATCTGTGGAAGAGGAGTGAAACATTAGGACAAACCAGATATGGTTACCCCCAGGTAATGATCATCAACATGTGCTCCTAAATCTTGTTTCTGTGTGTTTACAAACAGTATACATGGATGCTGACTAAGGAGGAGGGCAGCAATGATGGATGAAGAGTAAAACAACAACGTGGTGGGTAGTGTTTTATTGGTCCTTCACACAGGGTGTCAGGGTGAATTGCAATTTAAAGTGATTGAACCTTCAGTGCGCAGGGACAACCTGTAGGCCAAATTGCTTTAGATCTCTGCAAAATGACCTTTATAAGATTCAATAAGGCTCTCTGCCCCATCTCTGAATAGAAAGTGAAAACATGCAGTATACAGAGTAAAACAACAAGCCTGCGTGGAGGTTAATACAAAACAATCCAAGCACATCATGGGCCTAAAACATATGGCCTTAGAAAATAACTAATAAACATTTATCTTATGAAAGCAAAGTCAAGAAAATATTGCAGTAATATTGAACAGTTCAGCTCTGTCTGTTTGTGTGAGAACTGGTGTTGTGACATTCTCCAGTACCCTCTCCTCTTGGCAGACTGAGGTTCTGGGAGGAGAACTTCTCAGGGCAATGGAGGGAGCTTACTGTACTCTAACTGTTCAGGAGGTAGCTAATGCCATAATGCAGTGCTATCCAGTGATTTAGCCAGCATATTCTACTGTTATAAAAGCCTGCAAAGCTGAATCCGCTTTCACAAGTGACACTGGAGACATAGAAAGGGTTATTTGACATACGATTTAGTGTTTGAGAAGCTCTATGCACTTTGCTAGTGGCATCAACACTCAGAAAAAGCCTTGATTCATTTAGAAGCCAGACACGTGGGAAGCATGGCAGCTCCCTCCAGCAATACAGACCTCACATA
Source organism: Oncorhynchus clarkii lewisi (assembly GCF_045791955.1). Lineage (NCBI taxonomy): Eukaryota > Metazoa > Chordata > Actinopteri > Salmoniformes > Salmonidae > Oncorhynchus > Oncorhynchus clarkii. The sequence goes on from NC_092163.1 coordinate 59,016,413, forward strand.
TTCCACATTGAATTAACCCAGTTACATTCTATATCACACACGTACCATCAACACATTGCCCATATGCCATAGTGCACCTTATCTCGTCCCAAAAGCAGTTGTTTGAGGAATTCCATCTCATTACAATTAAAGAGCTAGAACATGCTGGGACTCTTGCAGCCTGAGAGTAATACAATTAAGGCTACACAACTGTTCCACATCATCACTCTTGCCAGATGTACAGGACATCAGGCGAGAACAAATCTGTGGAAAATCTGTACAAAAATCTAGTCAGTGTAGCTATCATAACGCATCACATAATATATGATTTTACAAAGTGAATTTGTGACCCCTTAAGGGGTCTGATATAGACTTTCCAGTAAGCTCTTGAGTGGCAAGCCCTTGATTAGTGCAAAAATGGATTGGAATAATCAGATATAGAGACCACATAGAAATAAATGATAACACAGTTATGAAGTGAAGGGCCTGTTGGTGGACTCTGTTAAATCAATTGTGTTCCTCTTAAAGTGACCACGCTGCAATCAGTTGGGATCTATATGCTAATCCTCTTAGTGGGCCATTCAATATCTGCTGATGATGCCATGCTGCTGTCACACTGCTCTGTTACCACCAAGGAGCCAGGGAGAAGACCTATGGAAGCTGCTTAAATGTAAATGTGTTAGTTATACGCCCATCTATGTAGATCATGATGAATCACTGTCAGCTATATGCTTTGTGTGGGATCAACGTGGTCTCAGGGAAATTCGTATTATCCTGTGACGTTTATAGATTGCGTTATGAATGGAACAGCATTTGTTGTCACGCCCTGACCATAGAGAGCCATTGTTTCTCTATGGTATAGTAGGTCAGGGTGTGAATAGGGGGTGATCTAGTATTTCTATGTCTATGTTGTGTTCTAGTTTATTTTCTATGTTGGTGTTTTGTATGATTCCCAATTAAAGGCAGCTGGTAATCGTTGTCTCTAATTGGGGATCATATTTAAGTTGTTATTTTTCTCACCTGTGTTTGTAGGATCTTGTTTATGCTTTGTTGCCTGTTAGCACTTCATTGACTTCACGTTTCGTTCTTTGTGTTTTTGTGCGTTTCACTAAATAAATATGTGGAAACCATATCACGCTTCACCTTGATCTGATGATTCTAACAACGAACGTGACATATGTACATATCATACGGATTATAGGACGTATTGTATCATACTTATTACACTGTATGTCCCCCAGATGCGCATACATTTTGCTGTATGTTGTTTTTGCTGGATGTCTAGTCCGCATTTACTTGACACACATATACTTCACAAAGCTGTAGAAAGGCTTGCAGCATGGGGAAGGTTGTTTTCGCTGTCTCTGGGTTCCCTACCTTGTTTGACCAAAGCGCCAGTTGCTACCGGGACCTCCATGTTAAACATGGAGGTCAAACTGGCGAGAGCTTTCCGAGCTAGAGGTTAGCTGATGACCGTTAGCTGGCTAGTTAGCTGGCTAGTTTATGTTGGAGAGATTCCAGTAATAGAGGCAAAGAAAAATACTTTAGAGAAAAAGCAGGTCCACACCACATTGGGTGAGGCGGGTTGCAGGAGAGTATTTTGAAGTGAGGGTTTAGAAAAATATAAAAAGATATGCGAAGAAAAATATATAAAAATATATACCTGGGACACGACAAGATGAAGGACAAATACGTCTGACTGCTACGCCATCTTGGAACTTCACTATGTCAGAGATGTCAGAGGTGGGCTAATTTGTATGGATGCTTGTTTCACCTGGTTCAATGCTGAACTACCCGTTGGCTCTATCGGCTAGATGATGAGTACAGAATTTAAATCAATAGATTTTTTATGTTTAACCAAGCAGGTTTGCTCACATTCCCGCACCATAATGACAGCCTGCTCTGTGTCAATTTGATGCAGTGGGCGGGATGGGGACATCAGGCGGGAAAGCGACATGGCCTTCGTGTTTCGCTGGGTGAGATATTTTTTGTCAAAATAGATCTTATAAATAGATGTTCTCTCTGCCCTAGCTAGCCACATAAATTATGAACTGAGTTAGACCAGCATATGTGCTGAACATGTTAGTCCTCTTTCCCAGCTAAAATGATTTTCAGCCAGGGCCCCAATAGACTGCAGCAATGTTAACACGATGAGAGAAATGGACGAGAGCATGCCACAACAGACTCCGAGACACACACATACACACACACCACCCACTACAACCACAATCATCTCTCCAATATAAAAAAGGGTCATTTGGGTCACTAAAGAAAGGAGATATTCAAAGCGTCTCTAATGGCTAGAGGTATCAATGTATGCATCTGTAACATGTCTGGTTTAGACAGATGTGTCTTTCGAGAATTTAACAGATGTAAAGCGGTTGATCAGTTGTCATCATACATGTAATTAGCATACTGTATGCCAAAATGTCCTCACTATAACGCTTATATCAAATCAAATCAATGGGACAAGCATAATCAGGGTGAGATAATAACAAGGAATTACAACTATAAATTACTTCAGACAATTGTGGACAGAAATAAATGCCCAGCTGAGAATTTCAAGCTCTAACTGCTGGACATGCTGTAGTCTAAATCTGAGTGTGTCTAAGGGCTGAGAGCAAACCAATCTCAACAGGAATATGGCCTCCTCTGCAATTACTCCAACATATTGCAGTATGCAGTGTGTGTGTGTGTGTGTCACACCTGGCTTCCTCTCCTCCTAAGTGTATGTAATGTAGGCACTAGCTCTGGACTGTCCGAGAGGGACGGAACATCGTTGATCTCCTTATGAGTAAGTCTGAGTAAGTCTTTGCCCTTGCATCCTCTCCCCCCACCCTGCCCCAAATGACACTAGAAAAGAAACAGACACACGGGGGCAGCTGCAAAACAGGATGCCCTTAAGAACAGAACAGGACACCCCTCCCAGCGTGGCCTGAGTAAACAGTCCTGTCAGAGAGCAGAGAAAAGAGGGAAGAGCAGAGAGGGGGCCAGGGCACCAGACAGTCCTGTCAAAGAGGGGAGAGCAGAGAGTGGGACAGGGCAGCAGACAGTTATGTCAAATAGGGGAGAGCAGAGAGGGGGCCAGGAAACCAGACAATCCTGTCAAAGAGGGGAGAGTAGAGAGGGGGCCAGGGCACCAGACAATCCTGTCAAAGAGGGGAGAGCAGAGAGGGGGCCAGGGCACCAGACAATCCTTTCAAAGAGGGGAGAGTAGAGAGGGGGCCAGGGCACCAGACAATCCTGTCAAAGAGGGGAGAGCAAAGAGGGGGCCAGGGCACCAGACAATCCTGTCAAAGAGGGGAGAGTAGAGAGGGGGCCAGGGCACCAGACAATCCTGTCAAAGGGGGGAGAGCAGAGAGGGGGCCAGTGCACCAGGCAGTTCTGTCAAAGAGGGGAGAGCAGAGAGGAGGCCAGGCCCACAAAGTCCTGTCAGGGAGCAGATGGGAGAGCAGAGAGGGGGCCAGGGAACTACATAGTCCTGTCAGAGAGCAGGATGGGATGAACCAGAAAATAAAATAATTTCTATCTAGACTAGAGTTCAAAACAGTACAGCGTCAGACCAGGATTGAAGTAAGTTTTGAGGCTGGGGTTGTGGCATGCATTAGCCTACTGGAAAGCAGGGGAAACGGGGGAACAGAAGAGACGTCAAGCCATGCGCGGGTTGACCCATAGTAAGCAGTCTGACTGTATTAGGAGTGACAGCCCAAGCCCAATTAGCCTTGTGTGCCAGGGCTGCTATGGGGTATCGGTGGGAGTGATCAGGCCACTCATGCATTCAGCACTTGCCTGCAGGCATTCTGCAGTAAAAGTCAGCGCCACTACTGCTCCTTACCTCCTGTCTATTACTGTTCTTCCTTCCTCTCTTTATCACTCTTTATCACTCATTACAACTCCCCTCCTCTCCACTCTGCCCCTAAAGGAATTAAAAGCTTTATTTGAAGCCTGACTATGCATTAACTCTCCCAGTGCCAATCCCTGCCTATCACCCCACCCAGAGAACCCAGAGAATTACCTCATCCCACTCGGAGGCGAAGGAGGGCGATCTCTCCATCTGTTTGTTCCCAGAACTGCAGTTAGCCACAGACTCACAGCAGCTGTTCAGACCCCCATCCTCCTCACCCAGGGGAGACACCAACAGGTCTGAGTCCGACTTGGAGAGGCTCCGGGTCAACTTCAGGTCCACCGGAGGCTTCAGCCTGACTGGAGGGACAGCCACAGCCCCTGTCGACTCCCTGGCCTCAGCCTTGGCAGTGTGGACCACCGTGGCATAGATGGGATCAGCATCCAGGAGGGAGGCTGACATTACTGTGGAGCTGCTTGTGTGGCAGTGTTAGGATCCTAGCCTCCCTGTACCCAGGCCTCAGGCAGCAGTCTCTCTTCTTATACCAATGGTCAGTGCAGAGAGGGCTGTAAAAACACTGGAGGATCCAGCAGTCTCAGTCTGTACAGAGCTTCCTGTTGAATTCTGAGGAAAAGCCAGAGAGAAGGGGTGATGTAAGAAACAGTGAGGCAGGAAATATCTCTGTCGTGACACTGATAAGAATCCGCCTACTAAATAATTTATGTTTAAAACATATTAAATCTATTCCGTTTGGTGAAACGGAGCGTGTAAGAGAGAGGATTGCTGCGTGTGTCCATAGCTCAGATACAATCATCAGGGTCCACCCACTAGTTGTATCCGGCTGCCCTCCCCTTAGTGACTGCTGCCACCAAGTTTTTTATGCTTTCCTTCCCCTCTCTTCACGTCTCTCTCTTGCTTTTTCTCGCTCTCGCTCTCTTCCTCCTCTTTCTCTTTCAGCCTTCTCTTTTATTCTTGAGCAACATTCTATATTTCAAATGGTTGAATTTCAAACCAGACTGCCTAGATAGAAAGACTATTCCCAACTAGATGAAGGAATGAAACAGACACCAGTGTAGTCAAAAGGAAAATTAAGAAATGAATGTGATACACAACACACACAAACATACACACGCAAACTATCCCAGTAAGGCACAATAATAGAATCAGATTCTGAATATTTCAAAGGAGTCTAGCTGCTTTATACAGTTTTAAAAATAATGCCCTGTGCTTGCTTTTCAAAAATGAATCTAACACAGCAACAGTTAGTTGCAACAGCTGCTTTCAGGAACTGTAATAGCCTTAACAACGTCATGTGAAATCCCCATTGATCAGTTTTACCATACCTGCACACTTTGTCTTTGTCTGTCTGTGTTCGGAGAAGAGCTGCCGTCCTGTTCCTCATCTGTCCTCTGACTCCCTATCAGAGGACCAAGTCTGTCCTCTGACTCCCTATCGGAGGACCAAGTTTGTCCCGTCCCGTGGTGGGGATCTGAGGCCTGGCCTTATTAAGACTGACAGCTAGGGTAATCAGGTTACTGACGCAGTGGGTGCCTGCCTATTCAGAGGGAGGGCTGCCTGCGAGGATTCCTCCACCACGCTCTGTGTGCTGTACCACTGGGTCTTGGATAAGCCCCTGAATGAATTCAAGTATATTTTCTGGTCAAGATATTTGCTCCATTAGGCATTTGAAGTTGACTGCCAGGCATTTCAATGGTTAAAATGGGTGAAGAGACTTGATGGCTTGACGAGAATGCAGAACGGATCCCACACACTCTCATATACTGAGCAGTCTATTCATCAGGGGTTGATTCTGACAAAAGGCTCTCTTGTAAGGCATCCTTAACCTTCCGCAGCACCCGCTGTCATGCACTGTGTACCCGTGCCCTTAGTCAGCCAAGTCCCTGGCCCGCCCACCTCTTCCCTTTGGGTAGTACTGGTATGTACAAGACACAAGGGATAACATCATAGCCAGGGCGAGAGAGAGAGTGAGACAGAGAGAGAGAGAGAGAGAGAGAGAGCACACTGCTCAGAAATGATGACAAAAAACTGAGGTGAAATAACCAAATTATTCGTAACTATTTAGTTCATTTTGAAAGGTTCTGGGCGTTGAATAAATGTTTACAGAGAGGTAATGATGCCTTAATGGTATATTAGAGAAACTAAAAGAAGAAGGAAATATGTATGCTCCTTCATCTGGCTGCAGAGCTCCAGGGCAGAGAGAATGACTCATGAACACGGTCCTCCAACCAACCAAGCGAAGCACAGCCAGCAAACACAGCAGCACAGTGTAGTAAACACACGCAACACAAGCACCTCTCTGTGTTTCAGGGTGTTGTATGCTCTCTGACTCACAACTACATTTGAGATTTTAGGGTTCTTAGGCATTTGGTCTCTGAGGTACTTTGCACCCATGTATCCCAAGGCCCTCAATTGACATTTTCATAACACTGCAGGATTCCAGAAACACTCTGTTGTTCCATTACTTCTCTCCTGCTTGAAATCATTACTTATCTTTGTAAACCTGGTGCTTTACATCATCTCGACAAGCCCCAGATGACCTGCATTCATTCTATGAAGTGAAAGGGGGCCCATTGTGTTATAAAGATAATCAGCCATAGATGTTATTGCCTTCTGTGAAGCAAGCTGTTTAGCTCGAATACAAATCTTAGAACCAAGCGAACTCATACTAGTGAAAATGGGGAAAACAGGAAAAACACTGCCTAAGGCCTACCTCTCAGAGACACCTTGTATAAAATGAAACCACACTTTCTCTGTGTCTGATGATTGTTTTAACCCCATTTCATTGCAGTATATTAGAGGGTTATTATGCCTGTAAACTAAGGATGAGAAGTCCATCCTTTAGAATCACGAGAGAACTCCATTAGCTATGTCTTACTAGGGATTTGGAGAATTTGCCTGGGCCATGACACTGACTCTCAGCCTCTTAGAACTTAGAAGCTCTTACAAAGTCAACCTGTCACATGTACTGTATCTCAGCACTCTCGTTTATAGCCCGGAATGTGGTGCAATTGAAAAGACATGTTGGACTGTGAACCAGTAATTCAATTACAATCTGTGAGAGTTATGTAGGCTTACAGTTACTGTTTGAACTGAAACACACATTTTCAATAATGTTAAATTATTTATACCAGTTAAATGTAAGTAAATGTAATCGAAAATGTAGTCTACGTAATCCCCAAAAGTATGTATTTATCACGAGACGGCCATGAACAATAGCTAGTAATTCTGTATACTCCAAGAAAGGTTAAATACTCAACTTTATGGTAAAAATAGTTATACATTTCTGAGGTGTAGTCACTTTTGAGCTCAAGTACACAGTACAAATATGAAAATATGAAATATTTTATATGATGTATATCCTATTCAACAAAACTGTATGAATGAGGCTTTAAATAACGTATATGCATTCTGAATATAGTATTATCAAATGATAAAATGACTAACTATAAGATTTCACCTTCCTTATAACTGTAAAATGCATATGGTGTCCACAGATCGATTTATAAGTGAAAATGTTGGTCGGAACCGGTACCAGAAGCATGCAGGGACTTTACATCCAAGAGGCTTAACAGTGTAAGGAAAAGAGTAAGCCTATCGTCCATCTGTAAAAAATATAATAATCTACAACTCAGACATCCACAAAACATAAAAGATCATGGTAGTCTGCGGTCAGCACAGATACAAAACAAAAGACATCAACCAGCTCAGAGAGCTCATTCAAGATGGAAAGGCAGTCCTGTAAGAGGCTTATAACTGTCACAGTGGAGCTGACCTCCCAGCAGAGGAATATGAAGGAGAGCACGCATGTCTGAGTGAAAACCCAGCACTGAATATCTATTAGTGTACTTTCATCCCAGAGGAGAGACGAGAGACGACAACCTAACAGACCGAGACTGTAGTGTACACCATGCCACCAATGTTTTTCCTCAATCAACAGGGGCTTGGTCATCTCTGGATAACGTGAATATGTTCAAAAACAAACAAGATGAACTGTGGAAGAGACATACAGTACTAGAGGAAATGACATCCAATGCAAAGGTAGATACACATCTTGACTATTGGTTTATTTCCCCTTCCAGTCTTAAGAACTTGATAGAGATACTTTTTAAGTGGCTTAGCTGGACAGGTATTGGAAGCAATGTCTTTAATTCAAATGGTACAGTAAAGCAAGATGGCCCATCACACTGGCATGTCTGGAAACTACACTAAATACTGTATTATCGCAGTAGACAATAAGAGTCATAGCAATTACAGTATTTAGTCACACTAGCTACTTAGATTTTTATACAACTTGGGATCATATACACCAGTTATTGCTTCTGGCCAAATGCCGATGTAGAGTTAGCAAGCAGCTCCTAAAGTAACTATCAAAGCACACCATGGCACCATACCATAATTTGGTTGCAAAAAGGGAATGAGAAGAGGAAATATGCTATGTGAATACATGACTGTGACTGTGTTTGTATGCATGTATGTATGTATGTGTATGTGTATGTGTGTGTATGTGTATGTGTATGTGTGTGTGCGTGCGTGCGTGCGTGCGTGCGTGCGTGCGTGCGTGCGTGCGTGCGTGTGTGTGTGTGTGTGTGTGTGTGTGTGTGTGTGTGTGTGTGTGTGTGTGTGTGTGTGTAAGAGCCAGCAAAGAAGAGGGTTTCCTGTGCAAGTTAATGCTTGATTTGGTGAAAACAACACTCGGCACAGTTCCATGTTTGTGGATTTCCAATTAGGAGCCAGTGATGACAATGATCAGTAAGACATTAAACATATTCAAATTTTTATTGCCCTTGGCACAGATTTTGAAGAACAACACCAAAAAAAGTAATCATGCAAACAGTAAAAAGTATTCTCTTTGTTGTTCTGTCAAATGCTCATGCTCTGATCTTTAAAAAAAAACGTACCCGTTTGAAACTGCCTATTTCTTAGCCCCAGAAACTAGAATATGCATATGATTGTCAGATTAGGATAGAAAACACTCAAAAGTTTCCAAAACTGTAAAAATATTGTCTGTGAGTATAACAGAACTGATATTGCAGGTGAAAACCTGAGGAAAATCAGGAAGTGCCTCTTATTTTGAAACCTCTCTGTTCCTATAATGCCAATCCTCCATTTAAAGGGATATAAACCAGATTCCTTTCTCTATGGCTTCCCTAAGGTGTCAACAGTCTTTAGACATACAGTGCCTTGCGAAAGTATTCGGCCCCCTTGAACTTTGCAACCTTTTGCCACATTTCAGGCTTCAAACATAAAGATATAAAACTGTATTTGTTTGTGAAGAATCAACAACAAGTGGGACACAATCATGAAGTGGAACAACATTTACTGGATATTTCAAACGTTTTTAACAAATCAAAAACTGAAAAATTGGGCGTGCAAAATTATTCAGCCCCCTTAAGTTAATACTTTGTAGCGCCACCTTTTGCTGCGATTACAGCTGTAAGTCGCTTGGGGTATGTCTCTATCAGTTTTGCACATCGAGAGACTGACGTTTTTTCCCATTCCTCCTTGCAAAACAGCTCGAGCTCAGTGAGGTTGGATGGAGAGCATTTGTGAACAGCAGTTTTCAGTTCTTTCCACAGATTCAGGTCTGGACTTTGACTTGGCCATTCTAACACCTGGATATGTTTATTTTGAACCATTCCATTGTAGATTTTGCTTTATGTTTTGGATCATTGTCTTGTTGGAAGACAAATCTCCGTCCCAGTCTCAGGTCTTTTGCAGACTCCATCAGGTTTTCTTCCAGAATGGTCCTGTATTTGGCTCCATCCATCTTCCCATCAATTTTAACCATCTTCCCTGTCCCTGCTGAAGAAAAGCAGGCCCAAACCATGATGCTGCCACCACCATGTTTGACAGTGGTGATGGTGTGTTCAGGGTGATGAGCTGTGTTGCTTTTACGCCAAACATAACGTTTTGCATTGTTGCCAAAAAGTTCAATTTTGGTTTCATCTGACCAGAGCACCTTCTTCCACATGTTTGGTGTGTCTCCCAGGTGGCTTGTGGCAAACTTTAAACAACACTTTTTATGGATATCTTTAAGAAATGGCTTTCTTCTTGCCACTCTTCCATAAAGGCCAGATTTGTGCAATATACGACTGATTGTTGTCCTATGGACAGAGTCTCCCACCTCAGCTGTAGATATCTGCAGTTCATCCAGAGTGATCATGGGCCTCTTGGCTGCATCTCTGATCAGTCTTCTCCTTGTATGAGCTGAAAGTTTAGAGGGACGGCCAGGTCTTGGTAGATTTGCAGTGATCTGATACTCCTTCCATTTCAAGATTATCGCTTGCACACTGCTCCTTGGGATGTTTAAAGCTTGGGAAATCTTTTTGTATCCAAATCCGGCTTTAAACTTCTTCACAACAGTATCTCGGACCTGCCTGGTGTGTTCCTTGTTCTTCATGATGCTCTCTGTGCTTTTAACGGACCTCTGAGACTATCACAGTGCAGGTGCATTTATACGGAGACTTGATTACACACAGGTGGATTGTATTTATCATCATTAGTCATTTAGGTCAACATTGGATCATTCAGAGATCCTCACTGAACTTCTGGAGAGAGTTTGCTGCACTGAAAGTAAAGGGGCTGAATAATTTTGCACGCCCAATTTTTCAGTTTTTGATTTGTTAAAAAAGTTTGAAATATCCAATAAATGTCGTTCCACTTCATGATTGTGTCCCACTTGTTGTTGATTCTTCACAAAAAAATACAGTTTTATATCTTTATGTTTGAAGCCTGAAATGTGGCAAAAGGTCGCAAAGTTCAAGGGGGCCGAATACTTTCGCAAGGCACTGTAGGGTCAGGCTTTTATTTTGAAAAATTAGCTTGAAAGATCACATTGCGTAAGTGGATAGGTGGGGGCTTTCAGAATGAGTTTTGTGCTACAGAGTAAAGCGGCCATTGTTTCTCCCGGTGTTATTGAAAAACCTACACACCCGGTTGATCTATTATCTAATATATATTTTAAAAACAACCTGAGGATTGATTATAAAAAACGTTTGACATGTTTCTGTGGACATTATGGATATTATTTGGAATTTTCGTCTGCATTGTGGTGACCACTCTTTCCTGTGGATTTCTGAACATAACGCGACAAACAAACAGAGGTATTTTGGGTATAAAAATAATCTTTATGGAACAAAAGGAACATTTGTTGTGTAACTGGGAGTCTCGTGAGTGAAAACATCCGAAGATCATCAAAGGTAAACGATTAATTTGATTGCTTTTCTGATTTTCGTGACCTAGCTTAATGCTTAATGCTTAGTGTACATAATGTTTTGTTATGCTATCGATACATTTACACAAACGCTTGGATTGATTTCTCTGTAAAGCATAATTTCAAAATCTGAGATGACAGGTGGATTAACAAAAGGCTAAGCTGTGTTTTGCAATATTGCACTTTCATGAATATGAATATTTTTTAGTAATATTATTTGACTGTGGCGTTATGCTATTCAGCGGTTGCTGACGAAAATGATCCCGCTAACGGGATGGGTAGCGTCAAGAAGTTAAGCATGTCCCAGTTTAGATCACCTAACAGTACTAACTCTGAAGATGGATGGGGGGGCGATCAATTCACATATGGTGTCCAGGGCACAGCTGGGGGCTGAAGGGGGTCTATAACAAGCGGCAACGGTGAGAGACTTGTTTCTGGAAAGGTGGATTTTTAAAGGAATAAAATAGAATGGTTTGGGCACAGACCTGGATAGTGTGACAGAACTCTGCAGGCTATCTCTGCAGTAGATTGCAACTCCGCCCCCTTTGGCAGTTCTGTCTTGTCGGAAAATGTTGTAGTTGGGGATGGAAATTTCAGGATTTTTGGTGGCCTTCCTAAGCCAGGATTCAGACACGGCTAGGACATCCGGGTTAGCGGAGTGTGCTAAAGCAGTGAATAAAATAAACTTAGAGAGGCGGCTTCTAATGTTAACATGCATGAAACCAAGCCTTTTACGGTTACAGAAGTCAACAAATGATAGCGACTGGGGAATGGGAGTGATGCTGGGGGCTGCAGGGCCTGGGTTAACCTCTACATTTTCAGAGGAACAGAGGAGGAGTAGGATAAGGGTACGGCTAAAGGCTATACAGTGCCTTGCGAAAGTATTCGGCCCCCTTGAACTTTGCGACCTTTTGCCACATTTCAGGCTTCAAACATAAAGATATAAAACTGTATTTTTTTGTGAAGAATCAACAACGAGTGGGACACAATCATGAAGTGGAACGACATTTATTGGATATTTCAAACTTTTTTAACAAATCAAAAACTGAAAAATTGGGCGTGCAAAATTATTCAGCCCCTTTACTTTCAGTGCAGCAAACTCTCTCCAGATGTTCAGTGAGGATCTCTGAATGATCCAATGTTGACCTAAATGACTAATGATGATAAATACAATCCACCTGTGTGTAATCAAGTCTCCGTATAAATGCACCTGCACTGTGATAGTCTCAGAGGTCCGTTAAAAGCGCAGAGAGCATCATGAAGAACAAGGAACACACCAGGCAGGTCCGAAATACTGTTGTGAAGAAGTTTAAAGCCGGATTTGGATACAAAAATATTTCCCAAGCTTTAAACATCCCAAGGAGCACTGTGCAAGCGATAATATTGAAATGGAAGGAGTATCAGACCACTGCAAATCTACCAAGACCTGGCCGTCCCTCTAAACTTTCAGCTCATACAAGGAGAAGACTGATCAGAGATGCAGCCAAGAGGCCCATGATCACTCTGGATGAACTGCAGAGATCTACAGCTGAGGTGGGAGACTCTGTCCATAGGACAACAATCAGTCGTATATTGCACAAATCTGGCCTTTATGGAAGAGTGGCAAGAAGAAAGCCATTTCTTAAAGATATCCATAAAAAGTGTTGTTTAAAGTTTGCCACAAGCCACCTGGGAGACACACCAAACATGTGGAAGAAGGTGCTTTGGTCAGATGAAACCAAAATGGGCTTTTTGGCAACAATGCAAAACGTTATGTTTGGCGTAAAAGCAACACAGCTGAACACACCATCCCCACTGTCAAACATGGTGGTGGCAGCATCATGGTTTGGGCCTGCTTTTCTTCAGCAGGGACAGGGAAGATGGTTAAAATTGATGGGAAGATGGATGGAGCCAAATACAGGACCATTCTGGAAGAAAACCTGATGGAGTCTGCAAAAGACCTGAGACTGGGACGGAGATTTGTCTTCCAACAAGACAATGATCCAAAACATAAAGCAAAATCTACAATGGAATGGTTCAAAAATAAACATATCCAGGTGTTAGAATGGCCAAGTCAAAGTCCAGACCTGAATCCAATCGAGAATCTGTGGAAAGAACTGAAAACTGCTGTTCACAAATGCTCTCCATCCAACCTCACTGAGCTCGAGCTGTTTTGCAAGGAGGAATGGGAAAAAACGTCAGTCTCTCGATGTGCAAAACTGATAGAGACATACCCCAAGCGACTTACAGCTGTAATCGCAGCAAAAGGTGGCGCTACAAAGTATTAACTTAAGGGGGCTGAATAATTTTGCACGCCCAATTTTTCAGTTTTTGAATTTGTTAAAAAAGTTTGAAATATCCAATAAATGTCGTTCCACTTCATGATTGTGTCCCACTTGTTGTTGATTCTTCACAAAAAAATACAGTTTTATATCTTTATGTTTGAAGCCTGAAATGTGGCAAAAGGTCGCAAAGTTCAAGGGGGCCGAATACTTTCGCAAGGCACTGTAAGAACTGGTTGTCTAGTGCGTTTGGAACAGAGAGTAAAAGGAGCAGATTTCTGGGCGGGGAAGAATAGATTCAAGGAATAATGAACAGACAATGATATGGTAGGATGTCAGTACAGTGGAGGTAAACCTAGGCATTGAGTGACGATGAGAGAGGTTTTGTCTCTAGAGGCACCATTTAAGCCAGGTGAGGTCACTGCATGTGTGTGGGGTGGAACAAAAGGGATAGCTAAGGCATATTGAGCAGGGAGGAGGCTCTACAGTGAAATAAGACAAACATCAGTAACCAAGATAGCAATATACATAGCATATTAACATTATGGAGAGGCATGTGTAGCCGAGTGATCATAGGGTCCAGTGAGTAGCTAGGCGAGCTGGAGACACAGCGATTCAGACCATCTTAATACCATCTTTTATTTTTATTGGCCAGTCTGAGATGTGGCCTTTTCTTTGCAACTCTGCCTAGAAGGCCAGCATCCCATAGTCACCTCTTCACTGTTGACGTTGAGACTGGTGTTTTGCGGGTACTATTTAATGAAGCTGCCAGTTGAGGACCTGTGAGGCATCTGTTTCTCAAACTAGATACTTTAATGTACTTGTCCTCTTCCTCAGTTGTGCACCAGGACCTCCCATTCCTCTTTCTATTCTGGTTAGAGCCAGTTTGCATTGTTCTTTAAAAGGAGTAGTACACAGCGGTGTATGAGATCTTCAGATTTTTGGCAATTTCTCGCATGGAATAGCCTTCATATCTCAGAACAAGAATAGACTGACGAGTTTCAGAAGAAAGTACTTTGTTTCTGGCCATTTTGAGCCTGTAATCAAACCAACAAATGCTGACGCTCCAGATACGCAACTAGTCTAAAGAAGGCCAGTTTTATTGCTTATTTAATCAGGACAACAGTTTTCAGCTGTGCTAACATAACTGCAAACAGGTTTTCTAATGATCAATTAGCCTTTTAAAATGATAAACTTGGATTAGATAACATAACGTGTCATTGGAACACAGGAATGATGGTTGCTAATAATGGGCCTCTGTTCGCCTATGTAGATATTCCATCAAAAAATCTGCTGTTTCCAGCTACAATAGTCATTTACAACATTAACAATGTCTACACTGTATTTTTGATCAATTCGATGTAATTTTAATGGACAAAAAAAATGTGATTTTCTTTCAAAAACAAGGACATTTCTAAGTGACCCCAAACTTCTGAATGGTAGTGTAAGTATTCAGACCAATTGCTATGAGACTCTAAATTGAGCTCAGGTGCATCCTGTTTCCATTGATTATCTTTGAGATGTTTCTACAACTTGATTGGACTCCACCTGTGGTAAATTCAATTGATTGGACATGATTTGTGAAGGCACACACCTGTCTAAGGTCCCACCATTGACAGTGCATGTCAGAGCAAAAACCAAGCCATGAGGTGAAAGTAATTGTCCGTAGAGCTCAGAGACAGAATTGTGTTGAGGCACAGATCTGGGGAAGGGTACCAAAACATTTCTATAGCATTGAAGGTCCCAAAGAACACAGTGGCCTCCATTATTCCTAAATGGAAGAGGTTTGAAACCACCAAGACTCTTCCTAGAGCTGGCCGCCCGGCCAAACTGAGCAATTGGGGGACAAGGGCCTTGGTCGGGGAGGTGACCAAGAACAAGATGGTCACTCTAACAGAGCTCCAGAGATCCTCTGTGGAGATGGGAGAACCTTACAGAAGGACAACCACTTCTGCAGTATTCCACCAATCAGGCCTTTATGGTAGAGTGTCCAGACAGAAGCCACTCCTCAATAAAAGGAACATGACAGCCTGCTTGGAGTTTGCCAAAAGACACCAAAAGGACTTTCAGACCATGAGAAACAAGATGCCCTGGTCTGATGAAACCAAGATTGAACGTTTTGTTCTGAATGCCAAGTGTCATGCCTAGAGGAAACCTGGCACCATCCCTACGGTGAAGCATGGTGGTGGCAGCTTCATGCTGTGGGGATGTTTTTCAGCAGCAGGGACTGGGAGACTAGTCAGGATCGGGGGAAAGATGAACTAAGCAAAGTGAAGAGTGATCCTTGATGAAAACCCGCTCCAGAGGCCTGAGGACTTCAGACTGGGGCGAAGGATCACCTTCCAAAAGGAAAACGACCCTAAGCACACATCCAAGACAACGCATTAGAGGCTACATGACAAGTCTCTGAAGGTCCTTGAGTGGGCCAGCCAGGGCCCGGACTTGAACCCCGATCAAACATCTCTGGAGTGACCTGAAAATAGCTGTGCAGCAACGCTCCCAATGCAAGCTGACAGAGCTTGAGATGATCTGCAGAGAAAAATGGGAGAAACTCCCCAAATACAGATGTGTCAAGCTTGTAGTTTCATACCCAAGAAGACTTGAGGCTGTAATCACTGCCAAAGGTGCTTCAATAAAGTACTGAGTAAATGTTCTGAATACTTATGTAAATGTGATATTTCCTTCTTTTTTTATATACATTTGCACAAAAAATCTGGTTTTGTTTTGTCATTATGGGGTAATGTGTGTAGATTGATGAGGAAAAAATGATGTCATCAATTTTAGAATAAGCCTGTAACGTAACAAAATGAGGAAAAAGTCCAGGGGTCTGAATACTTTCCGAATGCACTGTATTTGTTGTAATATTTGATCTGTAATTCTAACCAGCTTTGCATTGCTTGTTTTAGAAAAGGCAATACTTTGTACAATGTTTCAATTTCAATTAACAAAAATGAGAGGTTGTAATCTTGATAAAGGAAAAGTTTGAGGTGCAAAAGCATTAAACCTCTCACTAAAAGCTTCAGAGGGTGAGCTATTCTTACTAATCAACTGGATAATCAGTTTGGGTTTACGTACAGTTTTTGTATGACTGAAGCTTTTAGTGAGAGGTTTTATGCTTTTGCCCCTCAAACTTGTATTAGTTATATAAATTAACAAGTTTAATTCTGTCTGGCTTACCGTTCCAAATAAAGTGAAACATGTTTTGCTCATATAATTATAAAAACACGTTTTCTGAAGTAGGTAGCAACTTTAATAAATATGTAAACGGTGATATGACTAAATAATTCATCGGTGTAATTTTATCATAAATTGACAGATTTGTACCTCTCCATGGTTGCAAGATCTTGTCTATTTTTGCTAACTTTGTATTCAAATTTGTTGTTGTGAGTTCCTTTATTTATTTAGGGATATGAATACCAGGTATGCATACTTCCTCATCAAACCATTTTATTGGTAAACTACAGGGTAATGTAAATGTTGTGTAATTTAACGATCCAATATGTAACACAATACACTTATCATAGTCCAGAGAGCCTAGAGGTGATCTTCAATGAGATTGTGCAGGGGTCCAGATTGTGGATTTAAGAGAAAACTAGAATCATTGGCACTTTTGTTTTCAAGCACTGGATTTCTAACCCCTTGATATTATTGTTAGATCGGATTTTAATAGCTTTTTTTCAATGGCCATAACAAATATATATATGGAGAAGGTGGACAACCTTGTTTAACTCCTCTTGACAGTTCAATACTTTCTGATAAGTAGATTATTTACTATTTGACATATGGGGGGGGTTCTATACATAACTTCAACCCATTGTATAAGACATTCACCAAAATGAAAATAGTCCAGGCATTTATGTATCAATTATATATTATAATCCATAATCATCATTGATTAGATAGCTCTTTTATAAAAACTATTACTGAACAATTTAGAAAAGTTCAAGGTTTGGGCAGGAGTTCATTCATAAAGGACCTGTCTGTCCAAGGCTCCTCATCAATATCTGTCTCAAAGCTTCTGTCAAAAGGAAGGAAGGAAATCAATGAAATGATACAGACACTGGTGTGACATCCTCTCTCTTGCAAAGCTCTATAAAAGTAGTTTCACACATTTCGGTGAGCAAATCGCTGGTATTAAACACAATTATTCCTATGTTCAGAGGGAGATAGTTACAGATGATGAGTTTTCAATTTCACTCCAGATGGGTATGGATTGACAGAGAGTAAGAAATGTATATGCACTGCAGAACAGATGATAAATGTCGCTTAACTTAGAATAAGAATCAGTCATCTAATGGAAAGGGAAACTCAGGCAATAACTGTTTCAACGATAGTGTGTTTTTCTTGTCTTTTGATGTGGTCAATGGTAATATGACAGAGGGTTGTAATTTCTTAACCACTGACAACCATCATAATGAAAACTGTACCATCAAGAGATGATGTGAAGTCCTCCTGAGTGGGGCAGTCGGTTTAAGGCACTGCATTGCAGTGCTAGAGGCGTTACTACAGACCCGGATTAATTTCCAGGCTGTGCCACAACCAACTGTGGCCGGGAGTCCCATAGGACCTAGGACAATTGGCCAAGCGTCGTCCAGGTTAGGGGAGGGTTTGGCCGGTAGGGCTTTACTTGGCTAATCGCGCTCTAGCGACTCCTTGTGGTGGGTCGGGTGCCTGCGGGTTAGGCTGGTCATGTTTCGGAGGACACATGACTTCACCTTCGCCTCTCCCGAGCCCTTTGGGGAGTTGCAGCGATGAGACAAGATCGAAAGTTGGGGAGAAAAAGGGGGTAAAATACCATTTTAAAAATGTAATAAAAAAATAGATGATGTGAAGGTACCTCTGTTGATTCATGCATGAGTCAAAAAGGTAGGGCTAACCAGATCCTCTACTGATTCTGAAGAGAGAACCTAGAAGGCAAGTAAGTTAAGAACAAATTCTTATTTTCAATGATGGCCTAGGAACAGTGGATTAACTGCCTTGTTCAGGGGCAGAATGACAGATTTTTACCTTTTCAGCTCAGGGATTTGATCTTGCAACCTTCTGGCTATATGTCGCCCCCCAGTCCCAGGCACTGTGGGCTAGGCTATATAACGGTGCGTGTGTGTACGTCAATTGGATTGTGTGCTTGTCGTTGTGGCCATTTCATTGCATTTCCCCTGAGGAAAACCCAAATGTGAAGCCAGAAAAAGTTTTTAAAGACAGGCCAAGTTCAAAAAGAAAGAATGGTTCAAATAGATGGGGTAGAGAGCACGGGAGAGGAAGGACAGGGGTAGAGAGCACGGGAGAGGAAGGACAGGGGTAGAGAGCACGGGAGAGGAAGGACAGGGGTAGAGAGCACGGGAGAGGAAGGACAGGGGTAGAGAGCACGGGAGAGGAAGGACAGGGGTAGAGAGCACGGGAGAGGAAGGACATGGGTAGAGAGCACGGGAGAGGAAGGACAGGGGTAGAGAGCACGGGAGAGGAAGGACACGGGTAGAGAGCACGGGAGAGGAAGGACAGGGGGTAGAGAGCACGGGAGAGGAAGGACAGGGGTAGAGAGCACGGGAGAGGAAGGACACGGGTAGAGAGCACGGGAGAGGAAGGACAGGGGTAGAGAGCACGGGAGAGGAAGGACAGGGGTAGAGAGCACGGGAGAGGAAGGACATGGGTAGAGAGCACGGGAGAGGAAGGACAGGGGTAGAGAGCACGGGAGAGGAAGGACAGGGGTAGAGAGCACGGGACAGGAAGGACAGGGGTAGAGAGCACGGGACAGGAAGGACAGGGGTAGAGAGCACGGGACAGGAAGGACAGGGGTAGAGAGCACGGGAGAGGAAGGACAGGGGTAGAGAGCACGGGACAGGAAGGACAGGGGTAGAGAGCACGGGAGAGGAAGGACAGGGGTAGAGAGCACGGGACAGGAAGGACAGGGGTAGAGAGCACGGGAGAGGAAGGACAGGGGGGAGAACTTGAAAACGGACATTTCCTAAATTGATTTGCTGGTAGGAATTTGATGAGTGAAAAGGAAGTATCTGCGTGATGGCACAGGCTGGACATTTTGCAAGGCAGGGATTCACTTACAGGATGGAACTTGTCATAGCCACTTGGAAACAAAGAGTACTAAAAACATATGGCACGATGTGAAAAGGACGTTGATAAAAAATTCAGGTCCCTCCATATGACATGAGTTTATATGAAAATATAATTCAGTTACATTGTTCCAAAATTACACTGACAATTTTGAATTGGGGACAGCAAAACACTTACAAAGCACTTACAGTTGTATGAGAAGTCAATTACTCTACAATACATTTTCC
Organism: Oncorhynchus clarkii lewisi; assembly: GCF_045791955.1. Classification (NCBI taxonomy): domain Eukaryota; kingdom Metazoa; phylum Chordata; class Actinopteri; order Salmoniformes; family Salmonidae; genus Oncorhynchus; species Oncorhynchus clarkii. The sequence goes on from NC_092163.1 coordinate 59,036,024, forward strand.
TTTCAGATGCCCATTGGCTGTTTATAGCAATCAAAAATCCTCACACACTATACTGTTAAGGATTACAGATTCGATTCGAAAAATCCAAAGCATAAATCATCATCATGACAACAAATGATTTTTTACTGTGTTTATACCAACATAATATGTCGGCAAAAAAATCCCCTCCACATCCACACCAACCACAAAAATGGTTAGATAATCTTAAAGCTGACCTATCAGGCACAACCCATTTATGCCTACCTCTTTGGAGAGATACAGTAGTTAAATACTAGAGCTATAAAAGCAAACTGTTTACCTGTCCCTTTGACTTTTCACAGGGTTGTGAAGTAGAAAACACTTTTCATGCAAATGTTGACTCTGAATGTTTAATGAGCACATCTATAATACATGGAGATGCACAAGGCAGAGGAGCAGGTGTAGGAGAATCACTGTTCCTTATAACGTTGCACTGGCCACTCTGGTGCAAAACACTGTTCAAGAGGAATGTAAATATTTCCTGTAGGTTGGATCATGTTGTTTTGCAGGTTGTATGGTTTCACATTCCTAATGTTGTATTGATTGCTGTTGCTTTCTTGGGCAGGTTTCCCTTGCAAAAGAGAATACGTGTCTCAATGGGCTTTTTAAATGTAAAAAAAATGAATTGGGTGGCATTGATCGTTTCCCATTTGGTGATCAGACACGGTTTAAGCATTCTGATTCTGATTTTGAAGGAATGAGGGTGCTAGTATGTGGCATTCAAACATGTGATTATAAACCCATTTTAAACCAACTCCAGACTACTTCATGGCACGCCCATGTTTGTTTAATCCAGTAACACACACGAGAGGTCACACAACACAGAGTACATGAGCGTCTGATGTAAGCTCTGTGTTCTCCTCTCATGCTCTGGTATGCAACATCTGTGTAGCCCTGCTGGCTCAGAGAAGACAGATGCCGCCAGCTCATTGGCTGCTTATCCTGCCACCGTGAGAGAACGGCAAATCAAGAGGCCATCCCCAAGGCCCAGGAAAATGGATATTGATCCCGAGCCATGCCTAAATGGATTAAATTACAGAGTACTGTTGCTAGCAGCAGGGATGTTGAGGGAGGGCTTGAGAAGGAGGGAGAGAGGCAGGGAAAGGGTTGTGGGGGGGGGCGGGGGGGGGGGGGGGGGGGGGGGGGGGGTTGGAGGGTAACTCTACCAAGGCTATGGCCACCCATGCCTGGCACTGGTAGACAGCTCACTCCCTCTTCTCCCCATAATAAATACTATTATCAATCATTCCCTCCGTCTACCTCCTGCATGAAAGAGGTCTCTAGAACACTCTCAGTCTCTATAACACGCCAGTCTTCTTGGTCAAATCAAATCAAAGTTTATTTGTCATGTGCGCCGAATACAACAGGAATACAACCTTACAGTGAAATGCTTACTTACAGGCTCAAACCAACAGTGCAAAAAAGGTATTAGGTGAACAACAGGTAGGGTAAAGAAATAAAAACAACAGTAAATATACAGTGAAAAATAACAGTAGCGAGGCTATATACAGTAGCAAGGCTACATACAGACACCGGTTAGTCAGGCTGATTGAGGTAGTATGTACATGTAGATAATGGTAATGGTCAATTTTATTCAGACTGAATGTGAAACTGTGAGGAAGGTATCGACTACATATTGGAGGGAGAAGATGCATCAAAGATACAGGGGGGACTTGACTAACACCGTGTCAACATTAGTGGGCAAAGCTGGGTGGGAGGAGTCATTCACTAACCTGAAGTTATTAGTCTTCTTGTATGAGCAGTGATCCAGAGTCTTCACTCTTTCTAATTCACACCCTTTTTGTTCATGACCTGAAGAGAAGAGGGGGATACGGGTCTGAGTCTGGAAAGGATATCTAACAGAGTGCTTCCCCTGCATGTTCTGAGCTTTAATATTCTGCATAGAAATGTGTCCAATGGCATGACAGGAATATCGAAGAGGAGAGTGTGAACTAACGGATAGTAATAGCAACATCAAAGGATGGCTGTGCTTTCTCACTATCATCCATATCTGGATTCATAATAGCCATGAACAATTGGAAGATATTAAAAGATTTCAGTGTCTTTTTGAGTCCTGGTATTCTTCAGTAGTCATTTTCAATTGCACTTGCAATCCTTTTTGATTTTAAGAAGTCCTTTCTTTGTGTTCAGCTTTGATACCTTTGTACATCAAGGGCAACTCTATCATACTGTTGGGCCCATAGACTTATGGATGGGCCCCTATCTTTTAGGACAAGTTTCCCAGACCAAGATTAGGCCTAGTCCTGGATTAAAAATCATTCTCAATGGAAATTCTCCATTGAAATCACTTTTTAGTCCAGTTCTAGGCTTAATCTATTTGTGTCTGGGAAACCAGCCCATAGATCTTCAGTCACAAACATTCTTCCCCACTCCACTTCATCCCCTTCGGGCAGTGCTCCACTTCATGGCACAATTGAATAATCATAAAGAACCCATTAGATTCCAGATGACACACGGACAACAGCACATGCTCGACATATGTAAATGTAAATAGAAATGATGTCCATTTCAGTGCAGTGATGTTCCAATCCCTATGACATTATGAAGAGAATGCATCATGGGTCCTTAATGGGTCCCTGTGTCCATTAGATTGACAGTCAATGATGTCCCACCAACAGTAATACTTATTAAAGAAAAACTGCTGCTGTTCTATGTACAGTACAGTGGTGAGCAAAAGTTTTGAGAATGACACAAATATACATTTTCACAAAGTTTGCTGCTTCAGTGTCTTTAGATATTTTTGTCTGATGTTTCTATGAAATACTGAGGTATAATTACAAACATTTCATAAGTGTAAAAGGCTTTTATTGACAATTACATGAAGTTGATGCAGAGAGTCAATATTTGCGGTGTTGACCCTTCTTTTTCAAGACCTCTGCAATCCGCCCTGGCATGCTGTCAATTAACTTCTGGGCCACATCCTGATTGATGGCAGCCCATTCTTGCATAATCAATGCTTGGAGTTTGTCGGAATTTGTGGGTTTTTGTTTGTCCACCTGCCTCTTGAGGATTGACCACAAGTTCTCAATGGGATTAAGGTCTGGGGGGTTTCCTGGCCATGGACCCCAAATATTGATGTTTTGTTCCCGATCCACTAAGTTATTACTTTTGCCTTATGTCAAGGTGTCCCATTATGCTGGAAAATGTATTGTTCATCACCAAACTGTTCCTGGATGGTTGGGAGAAGTTGCTCTCGGAGGATGTGTTGGTACCATTCTTTAATCATGGCTGTGTTCTTAGGCAAAATTATGAGTGAGCCCACTCCCTTGGCTGAGAAGCAACCCCACACATGAATGGTCTCAGGATGCTTTTCTGTTGGCGTGACACAGGACTGATGGTAGCGCTCACCTTGTCTTCTCCAGACAAGCTTTTTTTCCTGATGCCCCAAACAATCGGAAAGGGAATTCATCAGAGAAAATTACTTTACCCCAGTCCTCAGCAGTCCAATCACTGTACCTTTTGCAGAATATCAGTCTATCCCTGATGTTTTTCCTGGAGAGAAGTGGCTTCTTTGCTGCCCTTCTTGACACCAGGCCATCCTCCAAAAGTCTTCGCCTCAATGTGTGTGCAGATGCACTCACACCTGCCTGCTGCCATTCCTGAGCAAGCTCTGTACTGGTGGTGCCCCGATCCCGGAGCTGAATCAACTTTAGGAGACGGTTCTGGCTCTTGCTGGACTTTCTTGTGCCCTGAAGCCTTCTTCACAACAATTGAACTGCTCTCGTTGAAGTTCTTGATGATCCGATAAATGGTTGATTTAGGTGCAATCTTACTGGCAGCAATATCCTTGCCTTTGAAGCCCTTTTTGTGCAAAGCAATGATGACGGCACATGTTTTCTTGCAGGTAACCATGGATGACAGAGGAAGAACAATGATTCCAAGCACCACCCTCCTTTTGAAGCTTCCAGTCTGTTATTCGAACTCAATCAGCATGACGGAATGATCTCCAGCCTTGTCCTCGTCAACACTCACACCTGTGTTAACAAGAGAATCACTGACATGATGTCAGCTGGTCCTTTTGTGGCAGAGCTGAAATGCAGTGGAAATGTTTTTTGGGGATTCAGTTCATTTGCATGGCAAAGAGGGACTTTGCAATTAATTTCAATTCATCTGATCACTCTTCATAACATTCTGGAGTATATGCATATTGCCATCATACAAACTGAGGCAGCAGACTGTGAAAATTAATATTTGTGTCATTCTCAAAACTTTTGGCCACAACTGTATATTGCTTCCCTTGATACAAGAAAATAATTGATCATTTTCAGGGAATACTGCATGCTAATTCTACATAATTCCATAAAATATCGGCTACATAATACAGATTGCTCACCAGCACCGATAGGCCAAGATCTGTGGACTAAAGTGAAAAGGAATTTCAGGAACTTTCAGGATCGGGGGAGAGTGGAACTTGATAAAAATGCTTCTTGGTTGAAAACCAGACTACTTTCTCTTTTTTACAGAAAGCGAAAGTAATTAGGGATTATTACATTTAAAAATGGCCTCCTATGGGTTTGGGACCAATCACAATGCTAATGCAACACAAAGCATGATGTAATTGGTAAATTAGTTGCAAAAATCTGACCAATCGGATTTGTATAGCTATTTTACAGCACTGTCAGACTGCATGAAATTTCAATATGGAGTAGCTGCGGACCCGACTTTTCTGGACCTCTATTTCGGAAGACTAAAGGTCCCAAAGCTTGTGTGGGATTCTTTACTTTACGGACAGTCTCTGGAGTAATAAATGGGGTGACATTGAGTGTAGAGGTGGATCAGATGAGAAATAATATTTCTGGTGTTTGTGACACGGACACGGTGGAAATAGTGTACCTTGTCTGTATTGTTGAACTTTGATACAGTTTCAGGTTGGGTTACATCAGCTATTCTGTGAAGGCCTTTGTTCCGAACCTGTTGCGGTGCTTTAGTTGCGAAGGATTCGGACATGTTGCAGCAGTGTGTAGGAGAGAGATCCCAAGATGCGAGAAGTGTGCAGGAGGGTATAGTCACAGGGATTGGGAAGTTGGGGTAGAGAAAGCACAGTAAGTCAACTCTGGGGGCACCCATGCAGCTGGGGATCTGAAGTGCCCACAAGTGCTCACAAGTGAGTAGGCCTGAAGAGAGAGAGTGCGTTTTAGTAAAGTATGACTTCTTGCGTTTATTGCAATGGTTAGTAATTGTACTGCACTGTAGGAACTTAAATCCTATGAAATAGATGTGGTAGTGGCACCTACCTAAATGAAGTCAAAGTGAGTCAAATACTGCTTTGGCGCCATCTGCAGGGCACATCTGCAGATGAGCAAAGATGACCAAACCGGAAGCGGAAACGTAAAGGCTAGCTGGTGGTTCCACGTGCAGCAGAATTTTAGTCACAGTGCCAGAACCACAGTCCTGCAATGAAGCGCCCGGGTATGTGTAGCTGAAGTCTTTACATTTGGATTGTACAGTCGTTTATCTTTATTAATCACAAAAAATATTATCTTCAGTTGAATATATGTGTACATTGCCAGTTAGACTGCTAACACTTAACTAATGACCCATGCTGGCTAGCATTAGCTTGCTAGCAAGCCAGCCCGAGACTTTCATGCGTGTTTCATGTTTTTCCAGGGTTAAAGAAAGCAAGTAAACGTGTGTCTTGCTCCAAACGTTACAAAATACAGAAAAAGGTATTGGTGAATTGTATTATTTGTCAATACCTATTTATATTTAGGCTACTCCTAACGGTAGCAGTTGCTGTCATGAAGTAGCTAAGTTGGCTAGCTCGGTGGTTTTAAAACTTCTCCTGCAGGGACCTCCATACGTTTCACAATTGTGTTGTAGTCCTGAACTAGCTCACATAATTCACCTATTCAGGGGCATGATGAATAGTTGAATCAGGTATGCTAGCAAGCTCAGTATATTATTCTAATAAGCTATGTACTGTTAATTATAGATATACTATATGCGCAAATAAAGTCTTGTCATGATTTATGTCATTTCATTTTAGGTCCGGGAACACAACAGAAAACTAAAAAAAGATGCAAAAAAGAAAGGAGTAGGCAAAAAAGTGAAAAAGGATATTGGAGTTCCCAACAAAGCACCCTTCAAAGAGGATATTCTGAGGGAAGCAGAACAGAGGAGGTTAAAGGTGAGTTCATGAACTGTTTTGTGGTCCCCTCTCATTTTAGATGGCAAAATAATTAGGCCTAGATGAACATGCACTCATCTCTTTCCAACCCAGCTTGAAGAAGAAAAAGAGAGAAAAAAGTTGGCCAAGCAACAACAACGGGCTCAGAAGAGGAAGAAGGAAAACGCTGCCAGTAGTGATAGAGACACCAAAGTGAAGAAAGCCAGAAAGGTATAGGAAAATGTGAAGGGCATCAAAACATCATGCACTCATGTAGCTTGACAATATTTTAACTCCACATTTTAACTCCACAGGAGTTACCGTCACAGGAGGACCTTGTCAAACAGATGGTGAAACAAAGTGACCCAAGGAATTCAAAGAAGCACTTTTGTTCAGAATTAAATAAGGTAGATTTAATCATCTTAGCTACATGTCTCAATTGGTATTAGGTGCCCAGGCAAGGACCGAAGCTGTAATAAAGACATGCCCTACCTGCTTGTCCCTATGGATTGATATTCAGTCTATATTTTCTTCAGGTGATCGATGCCTCTGACGTTATAATTGAAGTCCTAGACGCCAGAGATCCCCTTGGCTGCAGGTGTCCACAGCTAGAGGAAGCTGTACTGAAGAGGGGTGGAAACAAGAAGCTACTATTCCTGTTGAACAAAATAGGTAATACTCTTATGGATAAGTCTTTAATTAATGTCAATTATATTGAGATATAGTGTTATCTTTATTCAAAAGGTAATTCAACTTAACCATACAATTAATTTTCCAAATCCTGCAGATCTTGTTCCTAAAGAGAATGTGGAGAAGTGGCTGCAGTGTCTTCAGCTTGAGTTCCCAGCTGTGGCGTTCAAGGCGTCCACACAACTACAGGATAAAACGGTGGTATGGACTATGTACATGCAGCGCCTAAGATTTTAATGGAATTAATTTCACTGACTACTTGGGGAATCCATATTGATGACCAGGTTCGATCACACGTGCAGAATGTAGAAAATTGGTCATTACTGTGTAGACTATTTGAATATTGATCATAAATGCTTGTACATGTTTTTTTGTTAACCAGCAAGAGAAGAAGGCTAGGTTTGCAACTCTTAATGGAGTAGTAGACCAGACCAAAGGAGTGGCGTGTTATGGCGGCGGCTGTCTTCTCCAGCTCCTGGGAGACTTTGCAAATGGGACAGGGAGAGGGGGCTCAGTAAAAGTGGGCTTAGTCGGTAAGGAAGCTACTCCCCTCGCCATTATTTAGACATAAACTGCATCTCCTCTTGTAATTAGTATGGCTCTCGAGTGGTGGTATTAAAGTGTTGTGCTTACAAAATTATGATGATTTGTGTGAACTACTGATGTCTGTGACGACTACTACAACGCTGATCTCATCCATAGCGATCGCAGTGTCCTGTTGTGTACCCTATGTCATATTTTGTCTGATCTGTCTTGTTCGTTCAGTTTATTTTATCCAATTATATTATCGTACTGTATGCACACATTAGCCTGTCTTATCTGTTATATGACAACAAGATTATTAATCTTTAAGGGTTTATCCTGAACAGTATAAATGCACGTTGTCTATTACTTGAAGGACTTATGCCCTCCGCTGTCCCCTCAGGGTTCCCCAACGTGGGGAAGAGCAGTCTGATCAACAGCCTAAAAGGGATGAGGGCCTGTAATGCAGGAGTCCAGAGAGGGATCACCAGGTGAGTGAAGCTGAACCATTCATGATAATGATAGAGTCCATTCTATTTGCAGATGGTGAGGAATTGTATGAAGCATGATGAAGTTGAAGATCTGACAAAACAATGAAGTCTATATTCAATCCAACACTGAGCTTCATACACCTCATCGAGGTCTTACCAATTGGGGCTGAACAGTCCCAAAACCCTTGGTCATGTCTGTTCACCTGAATTTGCTCAAATGCCACTTGTAGCTTAACATCTAACATACCTCATGTCTGACTCATGCAGGTGCTTCCAAGATGTCCACATCTCTAAAAATGTCAAGATGGTTGACAGCCCAGGGATAGTGGCGGCCCAGTCTAACCCAAAAGCTGCCATGGCGCTGAGGAGTCTCCAGGTGGAGGACAAGCAGGAGACTGTTCTAGAGGCCGTCAGGACCCTGCTCAAACAGTGCAACAAGCAACAGGTGAAACTGAGATCACTGGTGTGAGGAAATGTTTACTGCCAAGTTTGAGCTCAAGCCCTGTGTCTGCTGAGCCTACTAATAGTTAATCCTGGACTTTGTTTCAGGTAATGCTTCAGTACAATGTTCCGGACTTCAGAAACTCGTTGGAGTTTTTATCCTTTTTTGCCAAGAAACGTGGATTTCTGCAGAAGGGTGGATTCCCTAACACAGAGCTGGCTGCCTCTACCTTCCTCAGTGATTGGACAGGGTGAGTGTTGTCATCGTCATGATTTGTCACCAATCAAATTTAAAGTAGGGTGAGGCTAGCATGGAAATGAGGATAATTAACGCAATTCTTGAGTTAAAGTGAAGACTTCTAATCCAACTCTGATCCCTCTGCTGAGCCAGACTGAGCACTTCGCATGGAAACTAGAATGAAAGGTATTTTTTGTAAATACTTAAAATGTTTATCTTTTCAGGGCAAAGCTGAGTTATCACTGCAAAGCCCCTGAAAAGCCAAGCCTTCCCCCATACCTCTCTGAAGACATTGTAACAGAGATGCAGAAGGGCTGGGACTTGGACAAGCTGAGGAAGAGCAACGAGGAGACTCTAAGAAGTGTGTTAATTTAGTATTTTCTCTAATAGAAGAATTTTCTCGTTTTACATTTGTCATTTAGCAGACGCTCTTATTGATCTTGATCTAGTCGGCTCGGGGATTTGAACCAACGACCTTTCGGTTAGTGGCCCAACACTCAACTGCCAGGTTAGCTTCTGCCCAGTAATGAGTTTGTTGATGTACACCAGTGTTTCCCAACTCCCATCCTCGAGTACCCCCACCAGTTTGTTGTAGCCCCGGATAAAAACACCTTATTCTATTTGTCACGGGCTTGATGGTTAGTTGCTATGTAGAATCAGGTGGGCTTGTCCAGGGCCACAACAAAAAGGGCCACCAGGTGTACTACAAAACATTACAAACGCCTGCTCTTTCAATGACAGACTGACCAGGTGAAAGCTATGATCTGTTATTGATGTCACTTGTTAAATCCACTTCAATCAGTGTAGATGAAGGGAAGGCGACAAGTTAAATAATGATGTTTACACGTTGAGACATGGTTTGCCATTCAGAGGGTGAATGGGCAAGACAAAATATTTAAATGCTTTTGAACGGGGTATGATAGGTGCCAGGTGCCCTGGTTTGAGTGTCAAATGCAAAGCTGCTGGGTTTGTCAAGTTTCCTGTGTGTATCAAGAATGGTCCACCAGCCAACTTGACACAGTGGTGGGAAGCATTGGGAGTCAACATGGGCTAGCATCCCTGTGGATTGCTTTCAACAACTTGTAGGGTCCATACCCTGACAAATTGAGGCTGTTCTGGGTGGAAATGGGTGCAACTCAATATTGGGAAGGTGTTCCTAATGTTTTGTACAGTAAGTGTATGTGATGACTGACCTACTCTCCTAGGTGTGAAGTTCCCAAACCAGGCCAGCAGCATCATCCTCCTGTCTAAAGGCCCCACTGCAGGAGTGCTGAGTGACAGTGATGTGGTTGAGGACAAACCTGCTCAAGGGCCCACTGAGGAAGAGGAGATGGAGGGTAGCTGTGTGAACCAAGAGGTAGAAAATCTTTACACTTATTTCTCACCTGATAAATCAAATTAAAGTAGGATCAGTCTGTTCTAGCATGGAAATTAAGACAAATAACGCAAGTCTTGAGTTAATGAAGACATCTAATCCAACTGATCCCACTGCTGAGCCGATTTATTGTAAATTCCAGACAAGGCAATGTATAAAATGTCTAAACTAATCCTTTCAGGGCAAATCTGAGCTTATTACTGCAAAGAAATAAAGGCCTTTGTAATGGAATATCTTTTAATTTCAGGATGATGGGGTTGAAGCGGTGTCTGATGCAGATGAAATGGATGAACCACAGATAAAGACACCAGTCACAAGTAAATCAATATTAGAGACCAGTTTCATTCCTGTTATGTTCCTTATTAATATAGGATCGGTCTGTGTGGAAATGAGGACAATAAAGCAAGTCTGACTTTAAGTGAAGACTTCTAATCCAACGCTGATCCCACTGCTGAGCCAGACTGAGAACCTTGCTTGGAATCTAGAATGAAATGGATGTTTAATTTTTCCCTCGGGGAATAGCTTAATTCCTGTTACATTCCCAATCAAGTCTGTCAATATCACTTAACTAATGATTTCTCCTCTTTACAGAAGAACCAGCCAAAGTGAGGTTCCAGGTTCCTGTCCCAGTCAACATTCTCTCCTCAGTCCAGACAGATGATGCCTATGACTTCAACACAGATTTTAAATGAACATCTATGACCTGGCTGCGTTTGACAGGCAGCCCAATTCTGATTTGTTTTTTCACTATTTGGTCTTTAACCCAATCAGATCAGCTCTGAGAAATTTGGTGTGATCGGTCAAAATAACAATTGGTGGAAAGAATATTAGAATTGGGCTGCCTGTGTAAACGCCGCCTTTATTTCTCAACTCTCTCATATCTTACTTAACCTTACTAGCTGTACTGGCACCATCTGAAGTTACTGTTTGAAGTCCTGTGTGTGTGGATGTAACCTGCAAAATGAGTTGGTAACAATGTTTTGCCTTGTGTAAGTAAAGGTCCAGTGGTAAATTGTTTAAGATCTGTCAATGTTCATTGTGAATTATTGTATATAGCCTGAACACAAATAAATTGATCCATATTTTGGCTCAAGTTGTGCTTTCTCATTAGAGTTAAAATGGAGATGAATACAATTGCTCAACCCCACATATGATCAATTTTAGTTTGCATGGTGTTGTTAGGTTGACTTATCGGGACCAAGACTCAAGGTGGTTGACTGTTTTATTAAGCTGCTTTTACAAAAGGGTGACCATTTGAAAATGTACAGTGCCTTGCGAAAGTATTCGGCCCCCTTGAACTTTGCGACCTTTTGCCACATTTCAGGCTTCAAACATAAAGATATAAAACTGTATTTTTTTTGTGAAGAATCAACAAGTGGGACACAATCATGAAGTGGAACGACATTTATTGGATATTTCAAACTTTTTTAACAAATCAAAAACTGAAAAATTGGGCGTGCAAAATTATTCAGCCCCTTTATTTTCAGTGCAGCAAACTCTCCAGAAGTTCAGTGAGGATCTCTGAATGATCCAATGTTGACCTAAATGACTAATGATGATAAATACAATCCACCTGTGTGTAATCAAGTCTCCGTATAAATGCACCTGCACTGTGATAGTCTCAGAGGTCCGTTAAAAGAGCAGAGAGCATCATGAAGAACAAGGAACACACCAGGCAAGTCCGAGATAATGTTGTGAAGAAGTTTAAAGCCGGATTTGGATACAAAAATATTTCCCAAGCTTTAAACATCCCAAGGAGCACTGTGCAAGCGATAATATTGAAATTGAAGGAGTATCAGACCACTGCAAATCTACCAAGACCTGGCCGTCCCTCTAAACTTTCAGCTCATACAAGGAGAAGACTGATCAGAAATGCAGCCAAGAGGCCCATGATCACTCTGGATGAACTGCAGAGATCTACAGCTGAGGTGGGAGACTCTGTCCATAGGACAACAATCAGTTGTATATTGCACAAATCTGGCCTTTATGGAAGAGTGGCAAGAAGAAAGCCATTTCTTAAAGATATCTATAAAAAGTGTCGTTTAAAGTTTGCCACAAGCCACCTGGGAGACACACCAAACATGTGGAAGAAGGTGCTCTGGTCAGATGAAACCAAAATTGAACTTTTTGGCAACAATGCAAAACGTTATGTTTGCGTAAAAGCAACACAGCTGAACACACCATCCCCACTGTCAACCATGGTGGTGGCAGCATCATGGTTTGGGCCTGCTTTTCTTCAGCAGGGACAGGGAAGATGGTTAAAATTGATGGGAAGATGGATGGAGCCAAATACAGGACCATTCTGGAAGAAAACCTGATGGAGTCTGCAAAAGACCTGAGACTGGGACGGAGATTTGTCTTCCAACAAGACAATGATCCAAAACATAAAGCAAAATCTACAATGGAATGGTTCAAAAATAAACATATCCAGTTGTTAGAATGGCCAAGTCAAAGTCCAGACCTGAATCCAATCGAGAATCTGTGGAAAGAACTGAAAACTGCTGTTCACAAATGCTCTCCATCCAACCTCACTGAGCTCGAGCTGTTTTGCAAGGAGGAATGGGAAAAAATGTCAGTCTCTCGATGTGCAAAACGGATAGAGACATACCCCAAGCGACTTACAGCTGTATTCGCAGCAAAAGGTGGCGCTACAAAGTATTAACTTAAGGGGGCTGAATAATTTTGCACGCCCAATTTTTCAGTTTTTGATTTGTTAAAAAAGTTTGAAATATCCAATAAATGTCGTTCCACTTCATGATTGTGTCCCACTTGTTGTTGATTCTTCACAAAAAAATACAGTTTTATATCTTTATGTTTGAAGCCTGAAATGTGGCAAAAGGTTGCAAAGTTCAAGGGGGCCGAATACTTTCGCAAGGCACTGTACATTGGTTAGGTTAATCCTTTTGTACAAAGTAAAGAAATGGTGTAACTTAACACCATGTTTAATACTTCAGATGAAAACCATAGGATTGTGTAAATAAGTTACTTGCAATTATCATATTCATAACCATTTCAGCTGTTGCACATGTATTGACACTAGTGGTATGGGGTGTATGACATCCGTACTTAGCACAAAGGCATGTCACTGCAAAATGCAATCAAGATAAAAAATAGGCTTGTGTGAAGTGTTGTGTGGTAGTGATCCTGATGTACAAATTACTTTTATTTTTTATTTAAACGGGTAGGCAGGTTGAGAACAAGTTCTCATTTACAACCTGGCCAAGATAAAGCAAAGCAGTGCGACACAAACACAGTTACACATGGAATAAGCAAACGTACAGTCAACACAATAGAAAAGTCTATATACAGTGTGTACAAATGAAGTAAGATTATCGAGGTAAGGCATCAAATAGGCCGTAGTGGCTAAATAATGACAGTTTAGCAAATAAACATGATGTGCAGAAGATTAATGTGCAAGTAGAGATACTGGGGTGCAAAGGAGAAGGGGGAAAAAATATATAAATCAAATAATATGGGGATGAGGTAGTTGGATGGGCTATTTACAGATGGGCTATGTACAGGTGCAATGTTCTGTAAGTTGCACTGATTGCTGATGCGTAAAGTTAGTGAGGTAGATATGACTCCAGCTTCAGTGATTTTTGCAATTTGTTCCAGTCATTGGCAACAGAACTGGAAGGCGGCGAAAGGAGAAGTTGGCTTTGGGGATGACCAGTGAAATATACCTGCTGGAGTGCGTGCTACGGGTGGATGCTGCTATGGTGACCAGTGAGCTGAGATAAGGCTGGGCTTTACCTAGCAAAGACTTAAAGATGACCTGGGGCCAGTGGGTTTGGCGACGAACATGAAGCAAGGGTCAGCCAACAAGAACATACAGGTCACAGTGGTGGGTAGAATATGGGGCTTTGGTGACGAAACAGATGGCACTGTGATAGACTGCATCCAATTTGCTGAGTAGAGTGTTTTGTAAATGACATCGCCTAATTCAAGGATCGGTAGGATAGTCAGTTTTACGAGAGTATGCTTTGTTGCGAAATAGGAAGCCAATTCTAGATTTCATTTTGGATTGGAGATGCTTAATATGAGTCTGAAAGGAGAGTTTACAGTCTAACCAGACACCTATGTATTTGTAGTTGTCCACATATTCTAAGTCAGAACCGTCCAGAGTAGAGATGCTAGGCGGGTGGGCAGGTGCGGGCAGCGATTGATTGAAGAGCATGCATTTAATTTTACTTGCATTTAAGAGCAGTTGGAGGCCATGGAAGGAGAGTTGAATGGCATTGAAGTTCATCTGGAGGTTAGTTAACACAGTGTCCAAAGAAGGGCCAGAAGTATACAGAATGGTGTCATCTGCATAGAGGTGGATCAGAGAATCACCAGCCGCAAGAGCGACATCATTGATGTATACAGAGAAGAGTCGACCTGAGAATTGAACCCTGTGGCACCCCCATAGAGACTGCCTTTTAAAGGATAAGGAGGTAAAGTGCAAGACAACTGGCAGTAACAGAACATTGATCCTTGTTCTAACAGCATCAAAGTGAAGGTCTAAGGAAAATGGTGATCTTGGCAAATTGTCACAGGGGACAGTTCCTGAACACATAGGCACACAATGTATTCAGTATGGCACTACTTCATGTTATAGATATACATTATCTTGTCTCATGTGAAGCTAAGCAACGAACCATGGGTGCATCTTAACAGTCTTAAGTAGCTGCATCTGCATTGATGTGAAAATACTGTATAAGACAGAAGGTTACTAGACTCGTGAGATGCAGTCCAATGGACTAAAGGAGTTTAGTAATCCTTACAGTCCAAGGACCTTACATGTTCTGTTTAGAGGGCAGATTGGCTTGGCAGCCAGAACAATCAAATACTCCATCTAAACGTAAATATATTGCGGTACAGTTCTAGAAACATTATGCCCTCTACTTTCAGATCACATCAAACTAATTTCATAAATGCAGAATATACACACACTGTTTAACCGGTTTTAACACAGTTGCTGGCGACAGTATCTTTCTGTGACAGTGTTAACACCTTTGTGGCATCCGTTTACACACAGGTGTTCGGAGACACAGATAGTTAATTAGCACAGGTAAGTGTTAGGAATTTTATGAATAATGACTAAACAATATCTACATTTTAAATAGAACTATAACTAATTAAACTCTACTCTGTTTTATTATATCTGATTAATAATGTTAATTCATAAGGAAGGGATCGTGTAGCATGAAACAGAGGGTAATTAAACATAATAAATACCATTCCAGCTAGGTTGGGGAGGAAATGGATTGTGGGTTTTAAGTATGCAGAAAGGGATGGGATGTTTAGATAAGGCAGCAAGCGTTTTCCTGGGTTTTCCATTATCTGGAACGGTCTTCTAAATAGTGATGGATGAAGGTGAAGATTCCAGAAGTTAATCTTGATAAGTGTGTGTCTGGAGTGAGCGAGCTAGGGGGTTGGAATAAACTTTTTAACCTGCTTTGTCCTGGTCGATAGGAGGAAGGACATTTTATAACCTATGACGTCATATTTTGTATATAAACTGTTGTTCGTGGTTTCATGGCAGCGAGCTCCGAGAATAAATACTATTATCTAATTTTGATAAGACTGGTCTCTGTCTATTTTATGCAAATAAGAATCTTACAAATTCTTAAAAACAGACAGAGTGTATTTAATTAATGAACACATATAGGAATTATGAAATTCCTGTGACAGTAAGTAGTCGAATCTGTCTTCAGTCTGTTTCCGTAAACAAGCGCTGTAACATGGATATGGCCGTGTGGGAACGCTAAGCCTATACAGGTGTGTAGTAATTTAACCTTTTGTTGATATGCATCATATGGAACATGCCCCGTCTCTGCCTGAGATAAACAACACCACCGTACAGTAAACAGACATCACTCTGTTTGGAATTGTCTTGTATCACGTTAGGTGTATGTTAGGGTTCCTGAGAAGTCACTGGAGGACGGGCAGATGAGCTGTTGTCTGGTCACATCCCTGCTTTAGTCTACTTGTCCCCTGTATGTTTCTGAACTGGGTGGAATTTACCCGTGGGATCCTGAATATACCACTTGTCCCAGACTTCTGTGAATGAAGAGGTCCTGAACCATGGTTTGTAATGTTCGTTCCAACGAGGAGTTTGGCAGCTTTCGCAAACTGGGGAGAGTAGCGGTTTCCAGCACCAGTAGCCCCAGAAAATAGAGCAATACTGAATATTTCTACGCGAACAAAGACCAACAGCTTGCTAGTTTAAAGGAGAATAAACTGTACAGGGCAATGATGATACTCTAACTATAACCTTTATTTTTACTTTTCCATACAACATTACACCACTAAGTGTGCCAGGGCTGTCTGCAGCTCATCGTTAGGGAAACATGGACAGACAGACCATAGTAGTACAGTTCTTACCTGATGTGCCACATGGGGTCGATGCTAGAGTGGTGTTTCTAGAAGACAATGAGCAGGGGAGGTGTGGTGATACTCTGCCAGAGTCTTACTGTACAAGTCTTCCCTGACAATTATTTTTATACAATTAAAGCAAATGAAAACTCAAAGGGAATGCTTTTCAATTGTCTACAATGAATGTCTATTTGGATTGATTTAATTGATATACAGTGTAGATATTTTATTTCATAATAATCGCTGGAGTGCTGAGGGAATTCTGCCCCTGAGGCTGTCTGGCTCTGCTGGTGACTTACTGTGCATTGAGCTCCATCCAGTGTTCCAGTTGGCTGGTGATGTTGTGATGCTTCCACTCCGTCAGGTTGGCCACAATCACCCCAGGATTAAAGGAACACGTGTTGGCACTCATGCCCAGCTTCTCGATGGCCTTCTTTTTAAAAGCCAATATAGTTGTTCTAAAGGAATGCATACTTAAGATAATTAAAATGTTGACATTATTTGATATGGTACCAAGTACAAATATGAAGGGGGAAAAATGCTTTCATACCATTATGTAAAATAAGACCCATTTTGTTCATTCATTTATTATATGGAGGTTTTATTTCCTTTGTGTGTCATTGTAGTCTTCAGCTTGTGTTGTGTACTTGGTTCCCAGCTCCTCGAACTATGTCCTTTGTGGATGCAGAATCACTGTCATCTGACAACGCAGCTGCATGCCCTGACTTTAGGCTTGTGTCAAAAAGCCCTTGGATGTCCCCTGCAAATATATCATATTCATATGTCTAGCATTCATTCAAATCAAATGTTTATTGGTTGCATACACAGATTTCCAGGTGCAGAGAAATGCTTATGTTACTAGCGCCAACAGTGCAGTAGTATGTCACTCAAATATAATAGAAATACCTGGAGACCAAGGGATGGCCCCCACTGTGTGTCTCCAGGTTTATGAAGGTGGTTCGTCGCCTGCGTCCAGCTAGGACCCGCTCAATGGCGAGCTGGGATACGAACCGTTGGGAGTCTGCCTCCCCGAAACACCTCTCTATGAAGGTGGTTTTCATAGTAGTGATTACTTCCATGAAGAGGGTGGGTGCTAAGTTCTGAGTGCTACCGGATGGACACCGGTGGGAGAAGTATATCTCTCCGCCCCAACCCTTCATTCCTCCAGAAGGTTTTGTCAGACAGGCATGTGAACATCCCTTTTATCCTGTCTGCTTACAACCCCTCGGCAGTGGCGGGGGCGTCTGGGCCTCCCTCCAGCATGCTGTGTCCTGTGCGGGCACTGGCCACCTATTTGGAGGTGACACGGTCAGTGAGAACAACAGACCGGATTTATGGCTGCTATGGTGAGAGAGTCCTGGGGGGATGGGCTATCAAGCAGAGGCTCTCTCACTGGATCGTGGACACAAATACGACAGCATACCGCCTGGCTGGCAGGCCAGTGCTGGGATCTGTGGTGGCACATTCAACATGAGGTGTGGCTGCTTCCTGGGCTCAACTGAGAGGAGTGCCCATCGCTGATATCTGTGCTACGGCCCGCTGGACTTCCTCTTGCACCTTTGCTAGGTACTATCGGGTAATGTGGCACCTCCCTCTGCGGTTGGTTGGCTGGCCAGGCTGGATGGCCGGCCAGGCCCCTCTAGCACCGACTAAATCTGGTACGAAACACACTCCAATCCTCTACGGTGCTAGAGGCGCCTCAACAATGATGTAGAGAACATGTGTCGTGGCCATGGGGTCTATATATAGGGGTGTAACCCAGCCTGTGACACAGGTGTACACGGGAGTGAATCTGTAAATCCTCACTTTGGATGTGGAGTGATACCAATATATTGGGGTGATCATATAGCTCACATTACCGTGGTTACATATGTAACCTTCACTCTCCTTTGTTATCCTGCACAGAATGTACAAATGAAGCAAAATGTTATAATGATCCATACAGAAAACGAAGTACTTTGATTTATATAGTGATTTAAACACCGTCCCACAAATAAGCACAATAACAAACCCGATGGTTACGCTATGATTTCTAAACCAAGTCAAATCGTTTCTTATTAAAACAACATAGCCATACAATCTGGGGTAAAGGAAAGCGTGAGTATATGTTCTGTTACTCCAACTCAGCATCAACAGGTATGTCGCCTGTTAACTTGAATGGCCATAGTTGCTTACATATTTGCCTGTATTTAAATCGCAAAGTCTACTGTAACATAATCATAAATTACAATGGAGTTCACTAGCACAACATCACTTTGAATTGTATAAGTATTTAGATATTTTTATGTCGTTGAAGGGGTAGGTTAACTTAATTTGAGGACGAGAAGTAGTAACGCTGTAGCCTCGCGCAGGTCTGATGCGCTTGACTGCATCAACAGTCTGGGGTCCTTCGAAATACTACGTATGCTTTTTGAAACCGGAAGTCTAACCAGACAAATTGAATACTTTTTCTTCTTTCATCTGATTATCTAAAATAGCAAGATGTTGTCAATATTCAACTCCATTCCAACACACATGGTAAGAGTTTGAATTATTTGTGAACTCGGCGACTGTTACAAATAGCTACCAATTTAAAAACGTTAGCCTGCTGCTACAAATATCAAGGTAACGTAGTGGTAATGTGGCAATTGGCAACTAGCTAGCGAGCTACACAAGTTAGTTAGACCGATTCAGTAATCATATTGAACATGGTTAAGACTAACGTTATGATTATTAGTTAGCTCTTCATCACAACCATAAATCCATTTCATATTTATTGTTTGGATGCTAGCCAGCTAGATGCCCATATAGCACGTCAATGAACCTGTCGTAACCAAATGTAGAAATGCATCCTCAATAACAAAGCTTAGATATAATATTCACAACCCTCTTTAAGTCACCACTTCTGATGAACCTTCCTGATTTGTTTTGATTATTGACACGTCAGATATTAGTTTTCCAGTTGTGATCAACCATCTACCAGTCCTTCCTCAAAAATAAAACTTGTGATGTTATAGGATTATAAAGGACAGAAACTGGCGGAGCAGATCTTCCAAGGAATCATACTTGTCTCAGCGGTGAGTGGCCTGTCAAACATACCTAATAAAATTGACTTTTCATATGTGTTGTTTTTACACTAGGCTAACCCCTTGTGTTACCCTCCAGGTGATTGGATTTGTTTATGGCCTCATCATTGAACAGTTTGGGTGGACTGTATACATAGTGTTAGGAGGTTTCGCTGTGTCTTGTTTGGTGAGTTAAGTTTCATTCCATCCTCCCTGTATGTTTATTTGAAATGTTTTCAGTTGTGCCAAGCAGAAAATAATGTTGCACTTGTGCAAATAGTGCACCCACAGACCCACGTTGACTCCAATCTGCATTTACGGGACCCAAACTAACTCTTCTGATTTACATCGCTGCCTGCGTCCAGCATCACTACTCTGGATGGTTCTGACTTAGAATATGTGGACAACTACAAATACCTAGGTGTCGGGTTAGACAGTAAACTCTCCTTCCAGACTCGCATCAAACATCTCCAATCCAAAGTTAAATCTAGAATTGGCTTCCTATTTCGCAAACAAAGCATCCTTCACTCATGCTGCCAAACATACCCTCGTAAAACTGACCATCCTAGCGATCCTCGACTACGGCGATGTCATTTACAAAATAGCCTCCAATACCCTACTCAATAAATTGGATGCAGTCTATCACAGTGCCATCCGTTTTGTCACCAAAGCCCCAAACACTACCTACCACTGTGACCTGTACGCTCTCGTTGGCTGGTCCTCGCTTCATACTCGTCGCCAAACCCACTGGCTCCAGGTCATCTACAAGACCCTGCTAAGTAAAGTCCCCCTGTATCTCAGCTCGCTGTTCACCATAGCGTAGCACGCGCTCCAGCAGGTACAGTGCCTTGCGAAAGTATTCGGCCCCCTTGAACTTTGCGACCTTTTGCCACATTTCAGGCTTCAAACATAAAGATATAAAACTGTATTTTTTTGTGAAGAATCAACAACAAGTGGGACACAATCATAAAGTGGAACGACATTTATTGGATATTTCAAACCTTTTTAACAAATCAAAAACTGAAAAATTGGGCGTGCAAAATTATTCAGCCCCTTTACTTTCAGTGCAGCAAACTCTCTCCAGAAGTTCAGTGAGGATCTCTGAATGATCCAATGTTGACCTAAATGACTAATGATGATAAATACAATCCACCTGTGTGTAATCAAGTCTCCGTATAAATGCACCTGCACTGTGATAGTCTCAGAGGTCCGTTAAAAGCGCAGAGAGCATCATGAAGAACAAGGAACACACCAGGCAGGTCCGAGATACTGTTGTGAAGAAGTTTAAAGCCGGATTTGGATACAAAAAGATTTCCCAAGCTTTAAACATCCCAAGGAGCACTGTGCAAGCGATAATATTGAAATGGAAGGAGTATCAGACCACTGCAAATCTACCAAGACCTGGCCGTCCCTCTAAACTTTCAGCTCATACAAGGAGAAGACTGATCAGAGATGCAGCCAAGAGGCCCATGATCACTCTGGATGAACTGCAGAGATCTACAGCTGAGGTGGGAGACTCTGTCCATAGGACAACAATCAATCGTATATTGCACAAATCTGGCCTTTATGGAAGAGTGGCAAGAAGAAAGCCATTTCTTAAAGATATCCATAAAAAGTGTCATTTAAAGTTTGCCACAAGCCACCTGGGAGACACACCAAACATGTGGAAGAAGGTGCTCTGGTCAGATGAAACCAAAATTGAACTTTTTGGCAACAATGCAAGACGTTATGTTTGCCGTAAAAGCAACACAGCTGAACACACCATCCCCACTGTCAAACATGGTGGTGGCAGCATCATGGTTTGGGCCTGCTTTTCTTCAGCAGGGACAGGGAAGATGGTTAAAATTGATGGGAAGATGGATGGAGCCAAATACAGGACCATTCTGGAAGAAAACCTGATGGAGTCTGCAAAAGGCCTGAGACTGGGACGGAGATTTGTCTTCCAACAAGACAATGATCCAAAACATAAAGCAAAATCTACAATGGAATGGTTCAAAAATAAACATCCAGGTGTTAGAATGGCCAAGTCAAAGTCCAGACCTGAATCCAATCGAGAATCTATGGAAAGAACTGAAAACTGCTGTTCACAAATGCTCTCCATCCAACCTCACTGAGCTCGAGCTGTTTTGCAAGGAGGAATGGGAAAAAATGTCAGTCTCTCGATGTGCAAAACTGATAGACATACCCCAAGCGACTTACAGCTGTAATCGCAGCAAAAGGTGGCGCTACAAAGTATTAACTTAAGGGGGCTGAATAATTTTGCACGCTCAATTTTTCAGTTTTTGAATTTGTTAAAAAAGTTTGAAATATCCAATAAATGTCGTTCCACTTCATGATTGTGTCCCACTTGTTGTTGATTCTTCACAAAAGAATACAGTTTCATCTTTGTTTGAAGCCTGAAATGTGGCAAAAGGTCGCAAAGTTCAAGGGGGCCGAATACTTTCGCAAGGCACTGTATATCTCTCTGGTCACCCCCAAAGCCAATTCCTCCTTTGGCCGCCAAAGGAGGAATCTCTCCTTCCAGTTCTCTGCTGCCAATGACTGGAACTAACTACAAAAATCTCTGAAACTGGAAACACTTATCTCCCTCACTAGCTTTAAGCACCAGCTGTCAGAGCAGCTCACAGATTACTGCACCTGTACATAGCCCATCTATAATTTAGCCCAAACAACTACCTCTATTGTATTTCCCTTGCCCCCCATGGCCTTTTTTGCCTTTACCTCTCTTATCTCACCTCATTTGCTCACATTGTATATAGACTTATTTTTCTACTGTATTATTGACTGTATGTTTGTTTTACTCCATGTGCAACTGAGTTGTTTGTGTCGAACTGTTTTGCTTTATCTTGGCCAGGTCGCAATTGTAAATGAGAACTTGTTCTCAACTTGCCTACCTGGTTAAATAAAAAAATAAATAAACATCTCACAATCTCTCCCTCACCACCACCTTCTGTCTCAGCTGACCCTGCCCCCCTGGCCCATGTACAGACAGAACCCCCTCTCCTGGCAGCCAGCCATACCAGAGACTACGGGAGAAACCCAGCAAAAGCCTCAGGAGAATCTGAAGAAGAAGAAGCACAAGTAGCTCATGAATGTTTGTACCAGTTTGCCCAAGACACGTTTTGTAACTGAAAGCAACCATCATTGTTTGTCTGTACAATAAATACTTGTTTGAAGGACAAAGGGAAGGAAGTTTAAAGGAAGCCTTTATTAAGTGACTGTTCAATCAGTGGTGGAATGTCTCAAGTCAAACAAATTTCTGCTACTGTGGCTACTTTGTCGATTTCACACATGTTGATGTTGTCCCAACTGTTTAATCATGTGGATAAATCAAAACAAACAATTTTCAAAGTCAGAGGGGTTGGAAATATCTACACTACTTCTACATCCTGCAACTTATATTATACAATCAGCAAATTAAGGATTTCCTATGTAGTATTTATAGGTACATCTCGTTTCACTAGTTTGCATTCTAAATATTAACTCATTTTATTAGTATTTTGCTACAATAATCTACCTATCTGACAGGTAGACACAGTAACAGAAGACTCAAATTCATTGCATATTGTAACCTGTATGGAAAATTAGAAGACACAGCTGTGTGTGAAGAAAGAAAACATTACAACCATGTCCAGCTAAAAAGGACTACCATGGATGCCATGTATTTTCTAAATTTGCTTTTAAAGTGAGGTATAAAAATAGTCTACATGTACATAGAAATGGAGATATGATTGTCTATACAAAAAGTATTACATTGCTTGTGTGTAAATGCATTTTTCATTAGCTGATCCTAACCCTTGAAAGAAACGTCTTCAAAGAATTTTAGCTGCCGCACCATCAAAGCATATGACTGGTACTTGTCATCTCCCATCTGCTTCCGAAGACACAGCTGTGTGCGAAGAAAGAAAATAAATTACAACCATGCCTGGCTAAAAAGGACTGTATCATGGATGCCATTTTCAATCCTAACCTCTCGTTTGTCCTCGTCATCGTCCTCCATTATGTCCAGGACTCTGTCCAACAGCTTCACGCCAAGTCCCTTCACCACATCTGTTTTCAGGTGCTCAATGGCTCTGCGGATCTTTGCCGGTCCAGATGTGGTGCCTTGTAAGAGGTGGGTTGAATACAAGAAACATAAGTTTCACAGAAAACCATTTCTCACTGATAAGCCAGATCATGTCGACAGAGCAATTTTGCATTGAAACACGTAAGTATGTAGACACCAGATATAATCTACTAGGGCAGAGTTTCCCAAACTCGGTCCTGGGCCTCCCCCTGGGTGTACTTTTTTCTCCTAAAGCACTACACAGCCGATTTCAATAACCAACTCATCATCAAGCTTTGACTATTTGAATTAGCTGTGTAGTGCTAGGGCAAAAACCAAAATGTGCATCCAAGGAGGCCGCAGGACTGAGTTTGGGCAACCCTGTGCTAGGGAAGCTCAGAGAGACTGTTTTGGCTGAGACTTACCGGTTGGTAATTCACTGAAGTGGAACTCCTGCTCCTCTCTAGCTTTCCCATGCAGCATCAGGGTGTCCCTATACTTCCTGTTCAGCTTAAACTCAGCTAGTGGAGTAGATCTAACACCATCCAGCTCACTAACAGTATCTCTGCCATCCATTCGCAATGTCTGGGTCATCATCTGAACCAGGTCCTGCATATCACTGGATTCACTCTTTCTGCAATGTAAAAAGAAGAAAATAACAACGTGTCAGATTTAAATGTGAACATTACCAGCAACACAAAGGGGGTGATGTGCTTCTATGGGTGTGGTGTGGCACTGCTCCCAAAGAGCCACAAATTGCTTTTACCCCTCTTTGCAGTCCCCCTCGGAGTGATCTGTTGAGCTGGTGGAGGAGCTGCATTCGTCTTCGTCTGATGGGCGCCCCAAAAACCTGTCCTGCTACAGGAACACACACCACTGTTATAGACTGAAGCCATATTTTGAACTTGTAGCTTACTGAAACAGTAAGACAATGGAGATTAACCTATATTTACCTGGTTGGTTTCCTTTCCCATTTCAGGTACAGAGCGAGTGACAGTGGAGTTCTGGGACTCTGGCTGTTTATTATGTAAAGAGGCAACATCATAAGACGCCCTTCTTTCTGCATTGACAACTGTGGGAAAGAAGAATACTACAGTTAGCAATAGTAAGCAGAGCTACTACTTTATTGTTCAAATAGGCAGACTATACTAGACAAAATGTCCTTTGCTAATTCCTTCTGGTCCCATGGTCATATGAAATATTGACAACAGAGGTTGGAGGAGTAGCCTGGAGGTTAGGAGCATTAGGCCAGTAAACGGAAGGTTGCTGAATTCAAACCCCGAGCCGACAAGGTACAAATATGTCGTTCTGCCCTTGAGCAAGGCAATTAACCCTAATTGCTCAAGGATCGATATCAATAATGGCTGATCCCCTGGCTGTGACCACACTCTGAGGGTGTTTCAGGGGAGTAGGATGTGCAAAATAAATAAATAATAATACAGTGAAACAGGAACATAAGTGCCCCCTAATTATTATTATTTACTTGGTTGGCTGGGGTTCTGCTGGGACTGCCTCAGTCTTCTCCTCTCCCTGGCAGTCAGAGGACGCTCCTGCTAGCAGTAGAGATGTTATTAACGTTACCTGCCTATGTAACTACTGTGTAAATACATAGTATTAGGTGCACTTGTGAGTGAGACCAACACAACACACTTCTTTACAACATACATGCCAGACCTCAAGACAGTTTTTTTGTGTGCAGTAACACAAATCTACCTTGTTAATTGTTTAATCGATTTAGCCCACCTGTGGCAGTAGAGTGTTGCCGTTCTTGGAGGAGCTAATGGTTGTGACGGAAGTTGTTGGGGTGGCTCTCTTCTTATCTGTGTTTGTCCTGCTTCTCTTCTTCACCTCCACTACCAGTGCATTAATAGGAGGAGGTGGTAGAGGTCTAGGAGCTGCTACTTTATTCCACTGTAGAAGAACAAGCAAGGGATGTGGAGCCTTTTGTTATAAAGTACAGTTTGATAGCCCAAAGCCATGATAAAAATGTCCTGACACTGTCCTCACCATGTCCTGATCACTCTGTATCCGCCCCCTGTCCCTTTGTCTACGTTGGCAGGAGACAGAGGGTTCAGAGGAGGAGGGGGTACACAGAGGGGGCGTGTCCTGCTCTGGGACTGGGGGGAGGGGCTCCAAATGACAGGGTGCCTACATACACCGATAAAACATAAACCAGTGTCAATGACCTCTAAAATATTGTGATATCTCAATAATGTCTGGAGTCTGGTAGAGTAGACTATGCATGATCAAACACAGGTAAAATCATGTTTTTACCACAGGAGGAAGTGGCTCTAAGAGCTTTTCTGTGGATACCAAGCTCTCCTTTAAAGACAATATCACAGAGGCTTACTCTCATTCACCAAATGTACAGTGCCTTGCGAAAGTATTCGGCCCCCTTGAACTTTGCAACCTTTTGCCACATTTCAGGCTTCAAACATAAAGATATAAAACTGTATTTGTTTGTGAAGAATCAACAACAAGTGGGACACAATCATGAAGTGGAACGACATTTATTGGATATTTCAAACTTTTTTAACAAATCAAAAACTGAAAAATTGGGCGTGCAAAATTATTCAGCCCCTTTACTTTCAGAGCAGCAAACTCTCTCCAGAAGTTCAGTGAGGATCTCTGAATGATCCAATGTTGACCTAAATGACTAATGATGATAAATACAATCCACCTGTGTGTAATCAAGTCTCCGTATAAATGCACCTGCACTGTGATAGTCTCAGAGGTCCGTCAAAAGTGCAGAGAGCATCATGAAGAACAAGGAACACACCAGGCAGGTCCGAGATACTGTTGTGAAGAAGTTTAAAGCCGGATTTGGATACAAAAATATTTCCCAAGCTGTAAACATCCCAAGGAGCACTGTGCAAGCAATAATATTGAAATGGAAGGAGTATCAGACCACTGCAAATGTACCAAGACCTGGCCGTCCCTCTAAACTTTCAGCTCATACAAGGAGAAGACTGATCAGAGATGCAGCCAAGAGGCCCATGATCACTCTGGATGAACTGCAGAGATCTACAGCTGAGGTGGGAGACTCTGTCCATAGGACAACAATCCGTCGTATAATGCACAAATCTGGCCTTTATGGAAGAGTGGCAAGAAGAAAGCCATTTCTTAAAGATATCCATAAAAAGTGTCGTTTAAAGTTTGCCACAAGCCACCTGGGAGACACACCAAACATGTGGAAGAAGGTGCTCTGGTCAGATGAAACCAAAATTGAACTTTTTGGCAACAATGCAAAACGTTATGTTTGGCGTAAAAGCAACACAGCTGAACACACCATCCCCACTGTCAAACATGGTGGTGGCAGCATCATGGTTTGGGCCTGCTTTTCTTCAGCAGGGACAGGGAAGATGGTTAAAATTGATGGGAAGATGGATGGAGCCAAATACAGGACCATTCTGGAAGAAAACCTGATGGAGTCTGCAAAAGACCTGAGACTGGGACGGAGATTTGTCTTCCAACAAGACAATGATCCAAAACATAAAGCAAAATCTACAATGGAATGGTTCAAAAATAAACATATCCAGGTGTTAGAATGGCAAAGTCAAAGTCCAGACCTGAATCCAATCGAGAATCTGTGGAAAGAACTGAAAACTGCTGTTCACAAATGCTCTCCATCGAACCTCACTGAGCTCGAGCTGTTTTGCAAGGAGGAATGGGAAAAAATGTCAGTCTCTCGATGTGCAAAACTGATAGAGACATACCCCAAGCGACTTACAGCTGTAATCGCAGCAAAAGGTGGCGCTACAAAGTATTAACTTAAGGGGGCTGAATAATTTTGCACGCCCAATTTTTCAGTTTTTGATTTGTTAAAAAAGTTTGAAATATCCAATAAATGTCGTTCCACTTCATGATTGTGTCCCACTTGTTGTTGATTCTTCACAAAAAAATACAGTTTTATATCATTATGTTTGAAGCCTGAAATTTGGCAAAAGGTCGCAAAGTTCAAGGGGGCCGAATACTTTCGCAAGGCACTGTATGCCGTATGTCCACTGCATGCAGCACATGATAGTATCCTTCCCCATCCACAAACCAGGCACTTACTTTGACAACGGCAGTATGTTTGTGTGCAGGAATCTCCTTGAGAAGATTCCTGGTGTCATCCTTGTTCTCTATATTTACTTCAAACGTCTGTCCAGTGGATTCCACTTTGAGTTGTCCTGCAGACCTTAACTCAGAAAAACTGGTAGAAACACCCAGACATATACTATGTCCAGTAGCTGGGCTCTCAATGACCACATCCTTGAGTAGCTCCATTGTGTCATCTTTATCGTCCGTGTTCACAGTTTTCTCTACAGAGGTTCTGACTCGGTCTCTGGTCTTTGGGGCGCCCTGCATTACAGGTCCATTGGTGTTCTTGCTCTCCTCTTCCCTGGTACTGACACTTGATAGCAGCCTGGGCGGATGAGGCAGGGAGGGGGGGGGATCCGGATTCCCTCCCATCTGCTCCTCCACAGAGCTCTGACAAAGAGCGTCATTATCTGCCCTGGCGTTGGACATGGTCTGGGGAGGATCCCCTCTCTGGGCATTTGTCTCTTCCTGTGTCTGGAGATCAATGTCAATTTTACTGATGGTTGCCAAAGACACACCAGTGGTGTTGAGAATGTCTTGTGTAGGGGATTTGGTTGTTAGATGTGTCTGGGGTGGGGTGTCCTGTGTGATTCCATTGCGTCCTTTGTGCTCCTGTGTGTTGATCTCTTCCTTCTATGAATTATAACAAAAAAACAGAACAAACACACCGCAATTAAAAAAATCAAGACACTCGTGGGACTTGATGAGCATCGTTTTTACTTCATGGCCACTCTCTCTAAAAAAATATATAGATGTTATCCACTGTATTTTAGTGCTGTTCTGTTAGCTGTTAACTCACCCTTTTCCCTCTGGTGTTTGGGTCTGGCTGGGGACATTGAGGGGGGCGCTCAGGCCCTGGCTGAGACGAAACCACAGATGCTGCAATATTGGGTCTGCGACTGCCACCAACCGCTTTCTTTCTGGACTTGGCAGTTTTCCTGGAGTGAATCAAACAAACAAGGCATCCAAGATGAGATCAATCCAACACACTTAATTTATTAACTCTTGGTTCAACATACATAGACGAGAGAGAGAGTACTAGCCAGGTACTACAACTGATGATGCCACCTACTCTTTGGTGGCCTCTAAAAACATGGTGATTTGTCGTTTGATGTAGGGCTGACGTAGGATGAGTTTGACATCAGGTCTGTCCTCTGGTCTCTTACACAGCATGCTCTTTATCAGAGCGCCCAGCTGAGGGTCATACTTACTCGGCATCTGAGGCAGCTAGAAAGACATAGATCAATTAATCTAGTAGCAGACAAATAATCTGTCATCATGACTAATAATTTGGGCAAGATGTAAGGGACTGACCTTTCCCTCTACAATGCGGTAAACGAGTGAGTTCATGTCCTTGGCATTGAAGGCATGTTTCAGGGTGGACATCTCGTACACACAGCAGCCCAGCGCCCACACGTCAGACTGGGAATAAAAGGAGGGTTGAGTTAGCCTAGTGCACACAACCTCCTCAGATTCCTTCTGGCTCAACATAACTGGGGCTTCAACAGTGATGATCTCAAGCATGGATCTACTGTATACACACAGTACCTTGTGGTTGTAGGGTTTATTGGAAAACAGCTCCGGGCTCATGTAGTACGGTGTTCCTATTAGAGTGCTGGCCATGTCGTTCTGATTCTCCAGAACCCGGGCGATGCCAAGGTCTCCTACTTTAATGATGTTAGTCTTGGTGAGGAAGATATTCTGGGTCTTTAGGTCCCGGTGCAAGATATTCTCCTCATGTAGATACTACAATTCAACAGAGAACATGGTGTTGTCAATGTAACTCTCCTGTAAGTAAGCCTCGGCCTACGCCAATGGTAATGGCTGGGGGCAGAGCAGATGTTGCAGCATATCAATCGATCTGTATATAATATCTCAGCTATGATTTGATTAAATGCACTTTAATGTACCTGGAGGGCCATAGCTATCTGGACGAACCACTCCACCACCTGCCTTTCAGGTAGGAGTTCCCCCTTCTGTTGCTTGAGTCTATGGTAGAGGTCGCCTCCCTCGCAGAAGCCCATGGCGATGTAGAGTTGGCAGTCTTCTCCTTCCCACGACTCCCTGTAAGTCACGATGTTTGGGTGTCGTAGTCGCGAGAGAAGCTGAGCCTCCTGTTCCGCGGCTCGCCGCTCACGTTTCGAGGACGTGGTCAAGTTCAACTTCTTTATGACATACTAAAAAAAATAGAAGAAACGAGTTCGACACGTGCTGCACTCTGCGAACATTCTGTCTAGACAGTTTTGTCACAAATGCGTCTTGACAGAATGTTCACCACAAATGCCGCAGTTATTTATTTCTAATTAGTAAACATTATTTGTAGATCCCTTGGTATTGTCACTATCAAAGTTGGTTGGTTAGCTTAGCTAGCTACTTGCTAACTTGATTCGTGAAAGGGAAGAAATGTATCAGAGTCGACCAAACAAAGCTATTATAACATTATTGAAACCCTGTTTTGAAGTGGATTGTTGTATTACCTGTTTACGGTCTGTTTTGTGTTTCACCAGATTCACCTCTCCATAACTCCCCTTTCCAACAACTCTGATAAACATGTAATTATTCATGACTTCAAATCGTCCAATCTTTGTAAATATTACCCCGAATTCAAAGGGTATAATCTAACTACTTAATTGAAGAAAACCTGCAAATATCTCCCATTTTCTGAACATAATAAATCCAGATATCTAACTTAGTTAGCGAAGGCTAATGTACCAACAGGACGATTTTCAAAACAGGAAATCATCAGTAGCTTTTTCGTCACTAGGCAACTGGTACATCAACGTCGACGTTTGTTTGACCGGTGTACCACAGATAGAACAATGATACAGATATTTCACTGGATGTATAAATATGAAGCATCCGTTTGGCGTTTCCATTCACTACCAAATATGGTAGTGAAAGGAAGTCCATTGGCGGGTAGTGGGAGAAGATGGAACGAGATGGATTTTGGCCTACATTCTGCAAATTTTCTCATCGATGAAACATTTGATCTCAATACACTGTTCTACTCCCAAAACTAGACTATGTTATGAACTGAGTGGACTACGTTTTGTAGACTTGAGCCTTTACCAACGTTTTTACAAATCGTGTTGTTTAGAAGGAGTGCAAAGTCGAAATAAGGTATTGCACATGCGCATATCACAGAGTAGGCGTTCCCTAACGGAAATATGCAGATGTGTGCTAGAACGGGCCAATGGGATCTCGCTAGCTCGAGCTTGGCTTCCCACATGGCTTGTTCTGCCCACTATGACTCTTCTGTTCCCATTGGAAATGACAGACAGCGGTCTATCTTGGTTTAGTTGGTTTAGTTATAAAAAATCCCATATACGACTAGGGTCGAAAATGTGGTGGCAGTTGTTGTATGGAAGGGTTCCCCGAATATTGCACGTTTTTTTGTGTACATCTACCTTTCACACATTATTTTATAGCTAAATGCTGTCTGCCTTTCACACATCACTGATTTCTATTGCAATTGCATTGATATTCAGAAAATGCTTAATTACAAATAGTATTGTTTATAGTCATGCCCCCAACGTGTATTCAATAGCCTATATTGAGTCCCTATAATGTCATGCATAAAGTCTCATGAATTAATGGGGATTTCTATTTGAGATGGATGGAAAATAATGAGTCATCTATGAGGTAACGCCACTATCATATCATCCACTAGAGGGCAGTTGATTCTAACAAAGTTGGTGGTGCAGTTTGTTTGATTTTAATTTTGCTTTAGTCATTGATAACTTATGTTGTCTATTCTTCTCACCCTGACATTGTGTATAGCCTATGGCGACAATACAGATAGGCATATTGAATACAATTCCAGTGGGAATGGATGTAGCCTACTTCTACGACATGTCATCATTGTAACACATGTCCCATCTAATGAAATATTAATTTGTTGGATGTCTTTAGTAGGCTTTATATAGCCTGTCTATCTATAGCCTAACGATTTATCTAATCATCTGGGACAATTTACAAGTCCAGATAGCCTTTTTGATTGCTACGTTCACCATTCTATTTAAATTAACATAATAACAAAAAATTGAATGGTGAAAGTAAAGATGTGTCCTTGGACCGTTCATGACGGAATGCCAAGCAAATAAAATAAACCAATTATGAAGCAGCTTGCTTACCTGTGTGCCACAAACAGGTTATTGATTGGTTGATTAACAAGAATGTTCGGCCCCTTGTGTGTTGGCCACTCCCTCCGCTCTTTGCCTGACGTCAGGAGAGTGCTGATGGGGGGTGTCGAATCCAGTTTTTCGGCGAACGCCGCGAGTCTAATTTGGAGAAGCAGTGAAGAAAGAATCGACCTTTGAGATCGTGCAATTGACAGGTATGAGTCTCTGTCATGTTGATTGTAACATTGTCTGGACAAAATTGAAAATTATTAACATAATCGAGATGTATTCGCTATATGGAAACATGCCCCAAACGCGAGAATAGTTGACATTTCTGGTCTGTTTGAAATGTTAAACGTTAGCCTAAATAGTTTATTAAGTTTATAAATATAGTTTCTTAATAGTTGAAATTAATAATGTATGGAAAGTAATAGTTTAACGGAGCTGGTTGACATCACAGAATGAAACCAGGTTATGACTCTGCCGGAGAGACGGACAGTGCCCCGTCATATGGAATGTTCATTCATAATATGCATGCTAATGTATTACATTAATATTAATAACGCCCAGATACTGAAGGGCATATTTGTTTATGGCACTCTGTGTATTTCTCAGTGGATATCAGAGGGACTGATGGAGTGTGTGCAAACCAATAGAACAAAGATAAACTGAAAGCAGTGTTTAATTTCCCATCAAAGTTATTATTCACATTTGAGAGTGTGTTATACTTATTGTACTTTTTGTACATACGTGTTTAGTGCCTTACTGAACTGGAATGCTTGAGGTATTTTGTATTTTCCTCTCTCTCTCTCTCTCTCTCTCTCTCTCTCTCTCTCTCTCTCTCTCTCTCTCTCTCTCTCTCAAATTTGTGTTCATAATTTTTTTAGAGTCATGGGTCAATGATATTCACACACATACATGCACACACACGCACGCACACACACATACACACACAGACATGACACGCACACACACACCATCGCTTTCTTTCCACATGCCAGCTCGAAGGAGAAGGCGGCTTATCAATTAATAAGCTAATTTTGAAAGGGATTTGCTTAGTGTCCTGGACACCGGTGCCCCAGATGAGCTTGTGGTTCAGATCAGGATGTTATCATGACAAGGAGAATGTGATATCTGTGTATGGACAGTGAGATGTTACTGTAACACAGAGACACTCATGTGGCAGCTCTCAATGTGGATTTATCAGTAAGGATAGCCAACGTGTTCTTGACTTCTTGTCATAGGGGGTAAAGTTATGTCAATAGGCCAAACATATAAAGGTGTGTTATCTACAGTGGATTAAAGCGACTGGGGACACAGCATGTATTTGCTCAAGGCTTGTCTGGAATGACTGTTAGGCAAGAGCAATTTTGAAAACTTATAGCATAATGAGCGGGGCGGCAGTGTAGCCTAGTGGTTAGAGCGTTGGACTAGTAACCGGAAGGTTGCAAGTTCAAACCCACAAGCTGACAAGGTACACATCTGTTGTTCTACCCCACTGTTCTAGGCTGTCATTGAAAATAAGAATTTGTTCTTAACTGACTTGCCTAGTAAAATACTTTTTTTTATGATTGCCATAAATATTGACTTTTGTAATTGACCATGTTTTTAACCTGATTTGTTTTCTTTTTGTTATGTCATACTTAGTTTCATTGTTCATATGCACACCTCTGTCCCTGTTCTCTGTTGGGGGCCAATATCATGCACAAACTCACACACATAAACATACACATACACACACATCCCTGCTGCCCTTTGGCATTCTCTGCCATGCTCATATGACAGCTATGCTGCTAGGATAGTCCAGTCTAACTAGCTGTGTGTGATCAGGGAATTATCTCTATCACTAAGTGAATGATGACATTATACAATAAAGATAGATAAGCTAGAGGATCTTTATAGACAGATTGTACTCAATATGAGTTTCAGAGAAATGGCCAGGATGTTTTTAATTTTCCATTGCATGTTACTGAGGCCTTATGAAGCAAGAGGGCTTGCCAATGGGTCTCCCCACTTCCTTTGTGTCTGTGTGTGTATGTGTGACTGTGTGTGGATGTGCGTGCGTGTGGCTGTCACTATGTTTGTGTCTGTGTGTGTACGTGTGACTCTGTGTGTATGTGTGGTTGGAGCACATCTAAAAAGGGACTCCTTATCTCTTTTGCTGCAAGCCTGTGAGGTCACAGGTTTCAGAAACTCCCAGTTTGTCAAACTGCCTTCTCATATATGTCAGCACTTTTCTGTATGTGTGTTTCTTCTGTCCACTGCGCAGCAATGGGAAACCAGTGAGTACAGTGCTTCTCTCAATAAGCTTAACAAGGGCGAATGCTGCATGTCAAATAGCTCTTAGGAATGTGGTTATGGTTATATCTTTTTATCCAAAAAGCCTGCACAATCCTGTTGCCTCCCGGATATGTCGCTGGGCGTCTTGACGTTTCCTGATGAATGCAAACGATCTAATCAAACAGAAAAGCTTGTTTCTCTCAGAACATTGTTGGGAGCTCTACCTGCATGTGGTCCTCTTCAACTTCCCTTTATAACTTCTCCTATCTGCTCCTGTCCGCTGTTATGCAAGTCTCAAGCCCTACTGTTTTTATATAAAATAATCCTTGTTTGTTTTAACACTTATCCCTTGCTCTTTTGGAACTCTTTCTATTGTTTTGTCCCTTTTGAGAGCTCAACTTCAGCATTATAAGCCTGAATAGGTTAATATGTACATTGTATTGTATTGTGGGTCTTGGATAAATCTACAATTGTCTGTGTTCATTGGCCTGTCCTCTGTCCTGTTCAACTGAGTTGCAGAAGTGTCTCAAGCATTTTGGAGCATATGCTTATATGCATATGCTGATACTCTATACCATAGCTGAGGGAAGTAGGGGTGCTGTAGGTGCTGCAGCACCTCCTGATAAAATGAAATAATGTTTTCTAAATTATATAATTACTCCTGACTGAATTTGGGCAGCACACGCTCCAAATAACGAACAACTTGCTACCATAGAAATATAATCCATAGAACCCAGCTAGCACATAATGTTCTGAGAGCCATATAATTATTAGAACTGGGTGAGAGCGTGGTTGTACTTTGATTATTTTGCATACATCCTTCCCATAACGTTTTATACAGGTTTCCTCATGGTTTTATTTAAAGTAATGTTCTCAAACTGTTCAGATAACGTTAGGAAACAACGTTCTTCTGTGGGAATTTCAGTACAGCATAACGTTTCTTCGTGGTTCTATTTAAAGTCATGTTCTCAGAACATTGAGAAACAACGTTTTTCTGTGGGAATTTCAGTACTTCAGCATAACGTTTTCTACAGGTTTCCTCATGGTTCAATATAAAGTCCTGTTCTCAGAACATTAAGAAAACTTTCCATAAAAAACATAAGAAAACATTATTAACGTTCTTGAATGTTATTTAAAAACATATACATTCCGTTCTCAGCATCAACAAAACTCTATCATCTATCTTGTTAAGTGTGTTCAGGTGTGTTGGCGTCCACAAATTGGCCAAACCTGATCTTAATGAGTGCTTGTTTCCTTTGAAATTAGGGTCTGTTTGAACAGACAAAAATGAACAGCTTGTTATGGGTTAAAAAAACAACATTGCATGCTAGCTCCATCCTGGTGGCGCAGTGGCCTAATTCCATGGATAAAGAGCAGAAGATCATAGGTTTGAATATCACTGACGCCATGCCACAATAAAAATGCATTATAAATGCTTAAACAAAGCAATTTCTAATTTCTAATGTGTTCTATCTGTGTTCAAAACAGTTAACCCAAACTAGCTAGCAGTGTTATTAAAAGTCTTATTTTAACATGTTCTCAGAATGTTATTTAATTACCTTCAAATAACCTATTATTTTTGTTATCAGAATGTTAATAAAATCTCATAGGAAAACTTTCAGGGAACCATAGAAAAACATTCTCAGAACCTCCCTGCAACCTAAAAATGTACATTCCCAAAACAGACAACATTTTCACTTCTGTTCTCAGAATGTTAAAAAAAAGTTCAGTTTTAAAGGTCAGGAAATTTATAGCTTCGTTCCAAGAATCAATGGGAAACCAAAAATTTACATTCCCACAATTTCCAAGGAACCAAATATGCTAGCTGGGAAGGGTTTTGGAACCTCACCCTGGTAATTTAACTGGTAAATGGGTATGCTCCAAATGGCTGTTAATCCTGACTTGAATGAGTTCTATGGATTCAATTTCTCTTTGCACTGTCAGTGAATAGCTAAAGTCCTTTTGCAAATGTCATAATACCATAGCGGAAAATACCTTTCTAAAGCAAATGGCTACTGCTAAAACGAGAACACTAATTTGTCAGTAGAAGCTACCATTTATTTTGTCAACACCTCGGACGAACAGCACTTTTTTTTCAAAGTCGCTCAGGCCTATGTTGAGACCATCACCAGTACGGTGAGAGGCCTAAGCTACCCGTATTCATGCTATCTTCATCATTGGGTGAGTCAATGCCACTGGAAAGTTGATTTAGTAGCTTACTCTTGATATATTTACTCCTATTATTGTACAATCTGTGCGTCTCTTATTTTTTTAATTTAAAAAAAATATATATTTATACCCCTTTTTTCTCCCCAATTGGTAGTAGTTACAGTCTTGTCTCCCATACGGACTCGGGAGAGGCGAAGGTCGAGAGCCATGCATCCTCTGAAACACAACCTAACCTAGCCGCACTGCTTCTTGACACAACACACATCCAACCCGGAAGCACCAATGTGTCAGAGGAAACACCGTGCACTGCGCCCGGCCCACCACAGGAGCCACTAGTGTGTGATGAGACAGGATATCCCTGCCGGCCAAACCCTCCCGAACCCGGACGATGCTGGGTGTCATGGGTGTCACGGTCGCGAACCTGTGGCTCGAACCCAGAATCTCTGGTGTCACAGCTAGCACTGCGATGCAGGGCCTTAGACCACTGCACCACCCGGGAGGCCCCATCTCTCTTTTTTTTATTGGCCCTGAGTCAGGTCAAGACCAAGGCCCGGTTTGGCAAAAACACCTTAAAGTTAAATTAATCTCAGAACCATTGGATCCTATGGATCTTAGCTTAAGATGTTTTTTGGAATCCGGGCCCAGGGCGATTTTATTTATCCGTTTGACAGTGTCAGAGTAGCCACTCATTTTGGTCCTTTATGTAGTTTTAACAAATATTCTGTTAATGTCTCCTAAATGACGTATAATTGCATGAAATGTGTTTATATAAGGCCACATTTTTCTCGAACCTGCTAAGATTTCTCCCCCATGTCTGTAAATCCTAAAAACGTTTCTCCGTAACTGTATGCCACTAGGCAAATGAAATAGATAGAATGTGTTATTATAACAGGAAAAAAAAACTGCACTTCCAACTCAAAACATCTTCCTGCGGCTAAGCTGTATATTGTACTGTATAAAACACATCTATTTTGCCAGTACAGTGGATAAACATATTATAATACATCACATCGACACACTTAGTGTGACAAAGTTGCGTTAGGAGGTAGGTGAAGGAGTCCACCAAATACAGGTATGGCACAATCCAAAAGTCAAACGCCCTCGACAACAGAGACACCCGTTACTCACGCAAAGAGGAACAAACAAGCTCCTAAATAACACACTCTTATTAAATGCGTGAAACAAAAAATCGTGCACAACCTCACCGAGCAACATCACAAAATAAAACAATCCAGCACAAACCTAGGCAGGCAACAGGGTAAATATATACACACAGAAATGAAGGCAAATGAAACCAGGTGTGGAAGAACCAAATACAAAACAAACAGAAAAGGAAAAAAGGATCGGTGATGGCTAGTAGGCCGGCGACACCGACCGCCGAGCGCCGCCCGAACAGGGAGAGGAACTACCTTCGTTAGAAATTGTGACACTTAGACTTTAACAGTGGTTAAGGTAGAGGTACAGTATAAGAAGACACCCTTTAATAGAGAAATTATAATCCATGCCATTGCCAACTTTAGCAGCTTTGATCTTTCTGAACAACATTGCTCTTGGCCAGTATCTCTTTGCAGTGCACCTGTGTCAACTAAGGGCCCATAACACAGACACTCAGAGAGCATATAGGCTAGGGCTGCGTCAATACTTTCCTCTCTGCTTACTTTCCTTCAACTGCTCTGATCTATAATAAATGGACAGGTTTTAAGCGAAAATACCCGTGTACATTTCCATCATGTTACTCTCAGCTATCCCGTCTTCTCAGCTCAGTGCAGACCAGGAAGAGGAGAGCAGAGGAAGCCACTAGACTATTGAGATGCTGCACATGCTACCAGACCAGAAATGCCCAGAAGACTTGTGTTACTAATGAGAGTAACTGACAGGGCTCTCTCTTTCTCTGTCACACATTTGACTAGACTTCCTCTTACTGCTTCCCCAAGCAGATTGCTTTCCATACTGGTCTATGATGTCTACTTCTAATTTCAGTTCCTTTTATTTGTATAGCTTTCAGTATCCAAGTTTTTTCAATCAACAACATTTATGCGAGTATAGTAACACCATATCAAAATCACAACAGCTGTGATAGAAACAGGTTGTTTCTGTACAATTTTATATATGATAATTTGTTCATTCGACATGGTGGGATCTTTTTGTGTCGCAAAAATTAATTATGCATGAAATATTGATATAAAAACCATCCTATCGAAGCAAACTTTCAGTCACACGATGATATGGTGTGTGGTCCTCCCACGATGACTCGGGAAATCATGCAATTTATTAGGCTATAGATGAAATAATTTATGATGAATTTACCAGGGTGGTGAAAGTGCAATGTTATCTTGATGCTCCTTTCCAATAAATATTCAGGGTCTTATTCTGGTGACATGACGATTGATGCTTAACTGCTGGTTGACAAATACAAATATTATCCATAATAATCTCATCACATGGACTAGCCTACCCGCACAGCCTACCCGTACTGTATCTGCGAGTTGTTGGCTAGAGATCACGTGCCAAGACCAGAGTAGACAATGTTTAATATTTAATGCAACAGTTTTTGTGACAAAACTATCGGTAGAGTAAAAAATGTGATGGAAAAACATTGAACTTTTAATTTTGATTACAGTGTTTTAGCTAAGTGCTTAATGCACTCTTGGCAATAAATCTCTTCCATTCACACAGACCTGGTGGCGTAGCAGGACATTCAAGTCACTGGCAAGCAAGAGGTGGTGATCGCAAATCCCAGAGTGTGCTCATAGTGAAGAATTTAACCCCAAAAATACTTTGACTAAAACTATCAAGTTCACTCAACAAGTCGTTAAATCCAAATGTGTTAGTTTCACTTACTAAATTGAAGTAACTTTAGATTAACTTAACTCACCATTAGATTTAGATTGTTTCCCTGCTGCGTTAAAATTCTAACTTTTTAAAGTTGACTCAAACAAATATTTTTTTACAATGCAGAAAGATTGTGTCTGTGAGGACTAATTGTAGTAACACAGAAATTGTATAATGTTTGACCTAGTTGTGGTTGTTTTATTGGTTGAATCATAACTGCATCTACTATCCACAGTGTTTCGGTTTAAAAGTCTAGTCTCTGATACTTCTCTTTGGTGTTCGGACTGGTAAGAATAGCAACGCGAGATGTTGAAGGGAAGCTTAAGTTTAGTTGATTCAGGATGCTACGAGCTTAAGTTTAGTTGATTCAGGATGCTACGAGCTTAAGGAAGAATAGGACTGACAACCCTTGTCACCTGAGTAAAAGTGTGTCCGTTCTGTGTGAAATATTTATGGTTTTATGTGCCTGACTCACCTTATGAAACATAGTCTCCAGGTAAGTCTAACACGTTTGTGTGTCAAACAAAAAATGTCCAAAAGATGTCCAGTTTAGTGACTTTTTCAGTCATCCCTTATCACTTTGTCTTTAAATCCTTTTCAGTGTGACCCTGTAAAACAACACATTTCACTATCTGGTGTATGTGGCAATAAAGCATATATTTTACATTTTATTCTCTATCTCATCCTCAAACACAAAGAACTCTAATCGTTTAAATTTCAACTCACACCTAGACAAATATTTGGGTCTGCAACTATCCAGAAAGAGTGTGTCTTGTCTTAACAGTTTTTTCCCGTTGTTTAAACAATCAGTTTCTCTCCTCTTCTCCAGTATTGTAGCCGACCGACAGAAAAGAAAGATGCCTTTGGGTGACGATGGACATTCCTGGAAGAAGAAAACATCAGATGTGAAAGAAAACTACGACTTCAAGGAGATCCTGGGGACGTAAGTGCTGAAATCATATCTAATTTTGTTGTTGACAATACGATTCAAGAGTGTCTGAGCCTTTTACTATCCCTCTACTCATGATGAGAACACCCTGAAGAGTTCACCAGTGTTATTCAGATGCAGGCTACAGAACTATAACTATAACTACAGAGGGACATTTGCAAGTGTTTTCTGTACCTGTACTTATTGAATTTGTATGTTTGACATGGACTGACTTGACTACCTCTTTAGGTATAACGGTCTTGTTTAATGCAGGCCACAGTGGACAGTGTGTGGGTAGAAAGTGATTGGGGGATATCGTCTTCGCGTAAAGCCCTTAGATCAGGAATCTAGCTTGGTGATATGCCAATTGGTGGTCATTATTAATGCTGAGGTCTACTAGCCTATTGGGAAAATTGGTCATGGTTTTAGATTACATTGTTTAGTTGTGTGTGCGTGCGTCCGTGCGTTCCTGTGTTCGTGTGTGGGTACGTGTGTACATGCTTGCGTGCACATGCGTGTGAACGTGTGTGTGTATTTGCGTCTGTCTAGGCTCTCATGTCTCTTTTGTACGTGTCTGTCTGGTCCAGTTGATAATGTATTCTAACAGCAGCTCTGGGGTATATATACTGTATGATATAACTTGCCTTGCTCCGAGCAGAGCTTTGGCGCGTCACTGAATTATTTTCACTGAATTATAAACGGCCCGGGGGATTTTACACTTTTGCTTTTAATATTTAGCTTTTTATGCAGTTTCCAGAGTGTGTTGTGTTTCATGTCTTTATGTGATTATAGTGGAAATTACGGCAATGGTGTGCTAGATATTCTGTATCACATTAAGTATGAAAATAGAGATTTTTTTTTACAGAGCTGACATCATCTGTTCTATTTTGGCATACATCAGAAAGTATTCACACCCCTTGACTTTTTCCACATTTAGTTATGTTACATCCTGAATTTAAAATAGATTAAACTGAGATTTTGTGTCACTGGCCTAAACATAATACCCCATAATGTCAAAGTGTAATTATGTTTTTAGAAATGAATACAAAAATAAAAAGTTGAAATGTGTTGAGTCAATGAATATTCAACCCCTTTGTTATGGCAAGCCTAAATAAGTTCAGGAGTGAAAATGTGCTTAACAAGTTACATAATAACATATAACATAATAACTAAATATTTAACTTCCATACATTCACAAGTGCAATACACCAAATTAAAGCTTAACTTCTTGTTAATCTATAAATCGTGTCTGATCTCAAAAAGGCTTTACAGCGAAAGCACACCATATGATTATGTTAGGTCAGAGCCTAGTCACAAACAAACATACAGCGATTTTCCAGCCAAAGAGAGGAGTCACAAAAAGCAGAAATAGAGATAAAATTAATCACTAACCTTTGATGATCTTCATCAGATGGCACTCATAGGACATCATGTTACACAATACATGTATGTTTTGTTCGATAAAGTTCATATTTATATCCAAAAATCTAATTTGGATTAGTTATGTTCAGTAATGTTGTGCCTCGAAAACATCCGGCGAATTTGAAGAGAGCCACATCAATTTACAGAAATACTCATAATAAACTTTAATAAAAGATACAAGTGTTATGCACAGAATTAAAGATATACTTCTCCTTAATGCAACCTCTGTGTCAGATTTCAAAAAAGCTTTATGGAAAAAGCACGCCATACAATAATCTGAGAACAGCGCTCGGACACAAAAACAAGCCATACGGATACCCGCCATGTTGTGGAATCAGTAAAAGTCAGAAATAGCGTTATAAATATTCACTTACCTTTGATGATCTTCATCAGAATGCACTCCCAGGAATCCCAGTTCCACAATAAATGTTTGTTTTGTTCGATAAAGTCCATAATTTATGTCCAAATACCTCCTTTTTGTTAGCGTGTCCAGGCAAAAGTTCAGACGAAAAGTCCAAAAAGTTATATTACAGTTCGTAGGAACATGTCAAACGATGTATAGAATCAATCTTTAGGATGTTTTTATCATAAATCTTCAATAATGTTTCAACTGGACAATTCCTTTGTCTTTAGAAATGCAATGGAATGCAGGTCGCTCTCACGGCCACGTGCGTGGCCTTCTGCCAGACACCTGGTTGAAACAGCTCTTATTCTCTCCCCTTTCACAGTAGAAGCCTGAAACAGGCTTCTAAAGACTGTTGACATCTAGTGGAAGCCTTAGAAAGTGCAATATGACCCCATTTATACTGTATTAGAACGGCAATGAGTTGAAAAACTACACACCTCAGATTTCCCACTTCCTGGTTGGATATTTCTCAGGTTTTCGCCTGCCATATGAGTTCTGTTATACTCACAGACATCATTCAAACAGTTTTAGAAACTTTGGAGTGTTTTCTATCCAAATAATAATATGCATATATTAGCTTCTGGGCCTGAGTAGCAGGCAGTTTACTCTGGGCACGCTTTTCATCCAAACATGAAAATGCTGCCCCCTATCCCAAACAGCTTAACATGATTTTTTGAATGGCTACCTTATGTCTGTACCCCACACATAAAATGACCTGTAAGGTGTCTCAGTCAAGCAATGAATTTCAACCGCCAATTCAACCTCAAAGACCAGGGAGGTTTTCCAAACCCTCACAATGAAG
Organism: Oncorhynchus clarkii lewisi; assembly: GCF_045791955.1. Classification (NCBI taxonomy): domain Eukaryota; kingdom Metazoa; phylum Chordata; class Actinopteri; order Salmoniformes; family Salmonidae; genus Oncorhynchus; species Oncorhynchus clarkii. Next base: position 59,078,418 of record NC_092163.1, read on the forward strand.
GGCACCCATTGGTAGATGGGTACAAAAAAATTGAGACATTGAATAAACCTTTGAGCATGGTGAAGTTGTTAACCTCTCTCGTGTAGGGGGCAGCATTCGGAATTTTTAGATGAAAAGCATGCCCAAATTAAACGGCCTGCTACGCGGGCCCAGACGATATGATATGCATATAACTGGTAGATTTGGATAGAAAACACTCTAAAGTTTCCAAAACTGTTAAAATAGTGTCTGTGAGTATAACGGAACTGATTTAGCAGGCAAAAACCTGAGAAAAATCCATTCAGAAAGTAGTTTTTTTTGGTTTTGTAGTTTTCTATTCAATGCCATTACAGTATCCATTGACTTAGGACTCAATTTGAAGTTCCTATGCCTTCCACTAGATGTCAACAGTCTTTAGAAATAGTTTCAGGCTTGTATTCTTATAAATGAGGGAGTAAGACCAGTCTGAACGAGTGGACCCTAACGTGATGCCAAGTTTTTTCAGGCGCATGTTCATTTCTTGTATACCTTTTATATTGACACCGTTATTGTCCGGTTGAAATATTATAGACCATTTAGGCTAAAAAACAACCTGAGGATTGAATATAAACATCGTTTGACATGTTTCTATGAACTTTACGGATACAATTTGGATTTTTTTGTCTGATTGTTTTGACTGAGTTTGAGCCTGTGGATTACTGAAGAAAACGCGCTAACAAAGCGGAGGCTTTTGGATATAAAGAGACTTCATCAAACAAAAGGAACATTTATTGAAAATGTCTTCTGATTGCCACCATATGAAGATCATCAAAGGTAAGGGATTAATTTTATCTCTATTTCTGAGTTTTGTAACGCTTCTGCTTGGCTGGTTACTGTTTGTAATAATTTGTCAACTGGGCTATGTTCTGGGCTAGGTATGCTTTCGCCGAAAAGCATTTTCTAAATATGACACTGTGGTTGGTTTAACAAGAAGTTAGTCTTTAATTACACTTTGGATGGTGCGTCATTACAAAGATACAGGCCTCCCTCCTAACTCAGTTGCCGGAGAGGAAGGAAACCGTCCCCACAGTGACCGTACTTACATATCCCAACCACAAGCCATGGATTACAGGCAAAATCTGCACCGAGCTAAAGGCTAGAGCTGCTGCTTTTAAAGAGCGGGACACTAATTCGGACGCTTATAAGAAATCCCACTATGCCCTCAGACTAACCATCAAACAGGCAAAGCGTCAATACAGGACTAAGCTTGAATCCTACTACACCGGCTCTGATGCTTGTCGGATGTGGTAGGGCTTGAACATTATTACGGACTACAAAGGAAAACCCAGCCGCGAGCTGGCCAGTGACGCGACACTACCAGACGAGCTAAATGCCTTTTATGCTTGCTTCGAGGCAAGCAACACTGAAGCATGCATGAGAGTGTGTGATCACGCTCTCCGTAGCTAATGTGAGCAAGACCTTTAAACAGGTCAACATTCACAAAGCTGCAGGGCCAAATGGATTACCAGGACGTGTACTCAAAGCATGCGTGGACCAACTGGCAAGTGTCTTCACTGACATGTTCAAGCTCTCCCGGACTTAGTCTGTAATACCTACATGTTTCAAACAGACCACCATAGTCCCTGTGCCCAAGAAAGCGAAGGTAACCTGCCTAAATGATTACCGCCCCGTAGCACTCACGTCAGTAGCCATGAAGTGCTTTGAAAGGCTGGTAATGGCTCACATCAACACCATCATGAAGGAAACCCTAAACCCACTCCAATTTGCATACCGCCCCAACAGATCCACAGATGATCTCAATTGCACTCCACACTGCCCTTTCCCTCCTGGATAAAAGGAACACCTATGTAGGAATGCTGTTCATTGACTACAGCTCAGCATTGGACACCATAGTACCTACAAATCTCATAACTAAGCTATGGACCCTAGGACAAAACACCTCCCTCTGCAACTGGATCCTGGACTCCCTGATGGGCCGCCTCCAGGTGGTAAGGGTAGGCAACAACACATCTGCCACGCTGATCCTCAACACTGGGGTCTCTCAGGGGTGCGTGCTTAGTCTCCTCCTGTACTCCCTGAACACCCACGACTGAGTGGCCAGGCACGTCTCCAACACTATCATTAAGTTTGCTGACGACACAACAGTGGTAGGCCTGATCAACGACAATGATGAGACAGCCTATAGGTAGGAGGTCAGAGACCTGGCAGTGTGGTGCTAGGACAAAAACCTCTCCCTCAATGTGAGCAAGACAAAGGAGCTGATCGTGAACTATACGAAAAGGAAGTCCGAACAAGCCCCCATTAACATCAACAGGGCTGAAGTGGAGCGGGTCGAGAGTTTCATGTTCCTTGGTGTCCAAATCACCAAAAAACGATCATGGTCCAAACACACCTAGACAGTCGTGAAGAGGGCACGACAAAACCTGTTCCTCCTCAGGAGACTGAAAAGGTTTGTCATGGGTCCCCAGATCCTCAAAAAGTTCTATAGCTGCACAATCGAGAACATCCTGACCGGTTGCATCTCCTCCTGATATGGCAACTGCTTGGCATCTGACCGTAAGGCGCTACAGAGGGTAGTGTGTACGGCCCAGTACATCACTGCTGCCAAGCTTCCTGACATCCAGGACCTATATACTAGGCAGTGTCAGAGGAAGGCCCAAAAAATTGTAAAAGACTGCAGTCACCCAAGTCTTAACTCTATTTTTTTTAACTGCATTGTTGGTTAAGGGCTTGTAAGTAAACATTTCACGTTAAGGTCTATCTACACCTGTTGTAATTGGCGCATGTGACAAATAAAATTTGATTTGATTTGAAACCGCTCAGGGATTTCAACATGAGGTGATTTTACCATGTGTGTAGAATTTTTTTAAAATTCAGGCTGTAACATAACAAAATGGGGAATAAGTCAAGGGGTATGAATACTTTCTGAAATGTGCTGTAGTCCCTGGTGGAGGGTAACATTTATCCTAATAATTGTAATAATAATAATAATAATAATAATAATAATTTAATTTATTTGTATTTATTTTTATTCTTCAGTGATGTTGTTTGCCTGATCAGTGTGTCGACGTGTCCACTGACCCCTGACCCAGGAAGTAGTTAACAGAGGGGCCCTGGTGCCCTTTCCCTGAGAGCATGGAAGAGAGAGACCGGCAGGAACCAGAAGTTACAGGAGAGACAAACTATATTCAAGCAGGAGCCAGTTCTAGTGAGGAACTTTACATTAAGAAGGCCTTGCAGTACAGTGTCAAGTGAGATAAAATTATGAATATTATATCCATATCTTCGCTTAGGTCAGGTCATTGGTAAAGAGGAATGAAAGGTTGAAAGAGACTAAATGTCTAGCATGTACAAGAAGCAAACAGAGAGAAGAGCCAGGAGTTTGCATGAGATACATGCAGGAGGCCAGCTGTAGCTCCATCAGAGTAGTGCCTGTGTCAGTGCCAGTTGTAGCTTCATGAAGCCATTCCTTTCAACCACTTTGTGTTTAGGTTCGAGGGGTCTGCCTTCTACACCAAAGCGTTGACTAATCCAGTCGACAGGGCCTTTCAACAGGGTCTACTCTCTTCATTTAGCACTGAGTGGTGGATAGATAGGTGGCTCTGTTCCCCCTCACAATACCAATGATGAGAATATTGTTCCCGGTGTGTGTGTGTGTGTGTGTGTGTGTGTGTGTGTGTGTGTGTGTGTGTGTGTGTGTGTGTGTGTGTGTGTCTGATGTAAGGCTTTTTTTTTTTACAATGTTTTTTTATTTTTTATTGACATAAATGAGTGGTTAACAGATACACACCCTAATGGTCAGAGTGCGCTGGTTATTTCTTTAACATTTAGGTCAGAGGATTTCACGCTCAATTCCCCAGTAGTAGGCGTTGTAAGGAACTTTATTGTGATTCTTTAGACTGCTGACTACTCTGTTCTGATCTCTTCCTGGTGCCTGGATAATGGAATCAGGCTAAACCTATTGTTCAGTGGAGGTGTTTAAAAGGCTTTTGTGGACCAAACAGTGCTATTCTCTTACCAACTATTCCCCAAGCCCTTAGGGAGGCTCTCAAACTAACGCCTGTCTTTGCGTGCATTTGAAGTGAATTTACCTGGGATTATGTTGTCTCTATGCTGCTTGTCTCTTGACATTTTTTGTTATTACTTTACATTCATAGCTTCTGTAAGTTCTGGCTTGAGCCTACTCTATTTTGTGCAAAGAGTAAAACATTTAATTTTATTTTAAATGTAACCTTTATTTAACTAGCCAAGTCAGTTAAGAACAAAATCTTATTTACAGTAACACTTAACAATGAACTCTTTAGATGATACAGGATGTTTATCTAAGGTGCACTTACATTAGACACACATACATTATATGAAGTGCCTATTAAGTACACACATGGATTATTCTTAGTGAGGATTTAAACATCATCCATAACACGCTTTACATAATGTAGCCCAATGATACCTTACCAGGCTCCTGTGTTGGTGTATGTATAAGCCAGTCTGTATTTGATTGGGATAAACCTACCACAGTGCTTGTCTCATTCCTATCATCGTGATGTTTGTCAAACATTTTGGGTAAACACCATTTACATGGTAAACCACCTTTTCTCTCGGATCCCTTAGTTAGGAATGTGTTCGATGTTTTCTTTCCCCCATATCCCATGGTCTGCCAGTTGTTGTCCACACCTGTTTATGGAAAGATCACCGGCTCACCAGATCGCTCAGCTGCAAGTTCACCGTTGGCTGGTTGTCTTGGCAACTGGAAGAGACACTTTCCATATGGACTCTAACAGTCACTATGGAAACAACGTCTTTATCTGCTATTAATAATCCTGGCCTGTGAATGTGTGAGCATTGTGAGGGGCGATTAAGTCCCCTTATTGTATACACTGTTGAAGGTGGGAGCAGAGCTAAATTCCTGGAGCCTCCCTCTGACATTCTGTCACGAATAGCCCTTATGAGGGAAGAATCTGTGTGTGTGTGTCTGTTCATGTGTGGAGTTCACCATGTAGTCCTCTGTCCACACGACTCCCATCCCACCCTCCACCCACTCATGCCATCTCTTTGTAGCAGACGTTCTCTGATCACGGCCTAAGCTTGTGTCCTCGCCTGTGTTTTCATCTTATTCAGCTCTACTCCACAGCACAATAGCTGACGGATCAATCTGCCTCTAACAAGTACAATGAATTTATGTATCCAATATTTTCTCATTCATAGTAATGAAGCACTCTAATGACAAACCATTTAATTAATTGACATTCGAATTTAGGGCCTCGTCTACCCTATGGTGTATTCTGTCACACAGAGAGAGGCTGAGGCATCTTGGGGAGAACCTTTTTTCTACTCACTATCTTCTCCTGTACTGACACAGGGCTGATGTGCCTCTATTTGTTAAGGATGTAATGAGTCTCTATAAGTAAATATTTTTGGACAGACTCCTGGTTAATGAATGTGAGACTTCATGTAGTGACTTTTTGAAGGTGACTTTTTCAGAGACACATTGAAGAAGACCTTTTTTGGGCTATGAGCCCTATGATAAACATCCCAGACTGTTGCTATCATTGTGTGTATGTGTGTGTGTGTGTGTGTGTGTGTGTGTGTGTGTCCTGCTGCTGCATGTGTGTCTGTAATTAAAACAGATCTGGATTAATGATGCACACACAGTCAACATCACTGCCACTGCAATCAACTCAAATCCTCTCCCCCTCACTATGTTCATCTCTCTCTTTTCCTTTCTTCCGTGCTCCTTATCTTAATTGTTCTCTTTGCTGTTGTTTCTTTATCTGTCCTTCCATCTATGTCCTCAGCTTTTATCTCTCTTTCACCTTCCCCAAACACAGCTTTATTTTAGCTCATATCCATAGCTGCCTCTTAACCATCCTATTTGAAATCCAGCTCCATTTTGACTCTCTTCTCCCCAAGTGCCTCATAATCAGTAGCAGTTTTCACACTGGGGTTTCTATGCCACTGGGCCCTGGAGTGTGTTGTGAAGCTGAAATGGGAGCTCCACTGTGCAGGCTGATGGGGGCAGTGAAACATTAAAACACATATTGATCATTTCCATAGCTGACAGACAGACTGTATGTAGGGTGAAATAGACAAGTATGATAGGCAAGGGTTCAATGGAAATAGAAGCACACTAATACACGTGCACACACAAAATAACTGTGAATGTTTAGAGCCCACGCCTTGAGCAAATTTGATTAGTTAATCGTCATTTGAATTTGTTGGCAGAATGTCTTGGTTGATTATGTTTTTGGCATGTGTTGATATTTTAATAGCTGTGTATCTTTCATTGTTGCTATTGTTTTACTATTTATCAGTCTATTGCTCACACTGGGCCCACTGACTACATAGCACTTCCTAACCAGCATCACTCTCCTTGCTTAGATTGTACTGTGTAGTAGTGGTTCTCTTTTAAAAGTCCATAGCTGTGTCCAGGGAACAGGGCAGTCCTGGGTGTGTTCCAACACTCTCAGTGACCTTTGGGTAGACTGGGGTTTCTCAACAAACTGTTCATAATGTACAATCGCCTTTGCCAGTGCTATTTTGACTTCTAAATGGCCTAGTAATACATTGCAAGGACAGTCCGGGCCCCGACAGTAAGCACAGGCCTCTGGAGGAAAATACTTTACAGCCCTTCAATACAGTTATTATGTGCAATCCCAGAATGCCTTGCAAAGCAGGGAAATGGGGTGTGGGATGAGGAGAGGGGAAAGAGGAGAGGAGAGGGGGAGTTGGGGAAAGCACTGGAATAATCTAAAATCAATAGGGCTAATGGATCAACGTTCCCCAGTGTTGACATTTAATGGTGGCCCAGTGTGCTCTGTCTCTCACTGGCTGCTATTTCTGGGATTGTTTCTGTGTGTCTGTGTCGTCTTTGTCTGTGTGTGTGTGTGTGAGAGAGAGAGAGTAAGGCTCTGAGAAAAGCCTGTAGGCTCTGAGAAATGCCTGAAAAGCCTGAGAACACCAGCTCAGCATATTGTGCCTGTTATGGACACGGACAGACATGGGGACATTGTTTCCTCAATACCTTCATAATATTGGCTGCATATTAAATCAATAACATGCGTTTATTGTTTTGTTGCAGTATTTGGTTGTAGTGGAATTAAGTCCATAGCTATTTTTCATTTCCTGGTCAGGGCCAGTGATCTGCCTGTTCTCTTGGACACAGGGCAGTTGTCCCACTGGACAAGCAGGCCGCTTCAGAGGTCGCAGCCCTCAGAATGATGCATCAACCACCTCTTTGAAATAGGGAAACTCTGGGCTCCGCTCCTCCTCCTGTCTTTCTGAGATGTCCTACATTGTTCTTATCGCTTAATCTTCGGAAAACATAACGAGATGTGTTGTAAAGTATCCTAGCCTTTTTCCAGCGGAAAATCTTTTCAAATCCATTGGATTTACTATAGGATTGGATTTACTATACTCATTTTGTCCAATGAGAGAGAGAGACTTTTTGTCTTTCTTTACTGAAACCTTCTCATTTCAGATTAATTTAACCCCCCCCCCCCCACACACACACACTTAAAAATATGCTGTACTGCATTCATGTACCATACTCACCTTTCCATTCTGCCACCACATGATACACACCAACATCACAATACCCAAAACAATACCCACTTCTACAACCGTATATCCAAAACATCTTCCCCAGCTATACAGACAGCCCCCCAACACACCATATCTCCTGAAACATCTCCACACTTTTTATCATTCTATAGTACTCAAAGTCAACACTAAGGAGCGCAGAGACCATCCCATTAAACAATTAGTAAAGGGTCTGTTATCCCCCCACCTTTGACCCTGTTCCTCCTTGTTAGCCAAATAGCCAACTTCGAATACCTGTATCCCATTATAAACATCCCAACAGTAAAAACCATCCCCAACCTCTCACACAGACATTCCAACAGAGACATTAATGACATTAACCTGGTGCACACAGAAAACACATGAATCACAGTTTCTTTCATTACACAGAAAGGACACCCCTGTCCGATTCCCAGTTCAACCCGTGCCAACCAGCTGTTAGTGGCCAGGGCTCCATGAAGAACCCTCCACTGGAGGTCCCCTGACCTCTTTGGTATTGGGGGTTTGTAGAGCCCCCTCCATCTAAAACCCACCATACTCTCCGCCCCACATGCTTCCGGCCACTGACGTGCCTTCACTCCTGTTAGGCTCCTAATGTTCCTAACCTTAACACAGAGGTTGTAGAGGGCTTTACATCCCACCCCTTCAAACTCCCCCAGGCTCGGAGTGTTAAAATCTATCAAGTCCTCCCCTTGCCAGTCTCCAGTCTCTGCCGTCACCTGTAGTGGCGGAAACATTGGTGGCCCCTCCCCCTTTGGCCGCTCAAACACCCCCCTTACTGGCTCTGACAGTGCCTCCTGGACCTCCTCCAGGAATCTCTCCAGCATCCTAACAGATGTTATTCCTGTTTGTTGTGCCAAGACTTCCAGAGTTTTCCACCCCTCCTCTCCCAGCAGTCTCAGGTCACCCAGCCTTTGTAAACCCGCCGCCATCAGTTGCCTCTGCTGGGTGGCCGACTGAACCCGATCACAAAGGGATGGCTGGGTTGTTGAAGATCGGCTCTTCCCACAGCCCAGGCTCCACACCCCCTTCTCGTGTGGGCCTTAGCAGCTTCCAGGCACTCAGCACTGCAGAGTAAAAATCTGAGAGACCTGCTGTACTCAGCCTCTCCAGCTTCATGAGGAACAGCTGCCGGTCCAACCCTAATCCGCCAGCTCTCCTCAGCAGCGCGCATGCTGGTTCCCTCCAGCCAACATCAGTATGGTACAGCAGTCTCTGCACCGCCTTTAGTCGGAAAGCAGCCATCCTGCTCTCCAGTTCCACCAGGCCCTGTCCTCCTTAGTGGACGGTCATGTACAACACTGCAGCCCTCAACTAGTGATGGCCCAGCCAGAAAAAGTCCACCAGCTTGCTTTGCAGGTGGGGGGGTTGAGGACAGCCAGTTTATGCCACAGGGAAGATGCAACCAGGTTGTTGATTATCAGCACCCTTCCTCTATATGACACTTGGGACAGGAGCCACCTCCACCTGGCCAGTCTTGACACCACTGCCTGTGACAGCCCCTCCCAGTTCTTCCTGACCCACTTCTCCGAGCCCAGGTACACCCCCAACACTTTAAGCCCTTCACAACCCCACTGCAAACCCCCTGGAAGCAGAGGGGCCCTATCCCCCCATGCCCCACATAACATAGCTTTGCTCTTGCCCCAGTTCAACTTAGCTGAAGAAGCTCCCTAGTACACCTTCAGACTAGTCTCTAGTGCCTGCATATCCTAACCATCCCTGACCATCACAGAAACATAATCTGCATATGCTGACACTGCTATGCCTGTCACCACATCCATGCCTGTCCAGCACACTCCCTGCAGTCTCCTGCGTAGCAGTCCCAAAAATGGCTCAATGGCTAGTGTGTATAACTACCCAGATAGAGGGCATCCTTGTCTAATGCCCCGTCTCACCCAGACAGGCCTACTGAGCCCCCCTCCCACCTTGACCATACATGACGCCCCAGCATAAACAGCTTCACACAGGTCAAAAATCTCTTCCCAACCCCAAACATCACATTAAACAGATACTCATGGTCCACTCTATCTCTTGATCTAAAGAGACCAGTCCAAAGTTCACATTAGAACCTCTCGACAATTCCAACATGTCCCTAATTAAGAACAAGTTGTCCGTGATTGAGTGTCCCGGTACACAATATGTTTGGTCCTTATGTACTATCGAGTCCAAATGGGACTTCAGTCTGTAAGAGAGGACCTTGGCAAATATATTGTAGTCCGCACAGAGTAATGCCACAGGCCTCCAGTTCTTAAGTTCACACAAGTCCCCTTTTTTGGGCAGGAGAGTTAGAGCCGCCCGACGCAGCTCATCGGCAACTCTCCTACCCCGACACATTCACGCAACACGCAAAATAAATCCTGTCCAATTATGCCCCAGAATATTTTATAAAACTCCACTGCGAGTCCATCGACCCCTGGTGCACAACCGGGGGACATCTGGGTTAAGGCCTCTGCCAGTTCATGGGACAACAGAGGAATGTCCATTTCATCCCTCTGTGCCAGAGAGAGCTTAGAGAGTCCTGTGAACAAGACCTGAGCACACATAGGATCACACACTTCTGCCCTATACAACTCAGTATAAAACTCCACAGTCCGCTCCCACATCTCCCCCACCACAGAGGTCACCCGCCCATCAGGCAGCCGTAGACAATGCATACCCTTAGCTTCACCGCTCTGTCTTTCCAAACCAAAGAAGAAGGAGCTGGGAGCATCCATCTGCTTGAGCATGGAGAACCTAGCTCTTACAAGTGCTCCCTTTGCTTTAACCTGGAAAAACTACCCAGGTCCCTACGTAATTCAGCTAAATTAGCCTGGAGGCCTACATTGCCTTGCCCCACCATCTCTACCTCCATCTCATTATGCTCTAGTTCCCCCAATACTCTCCTAGCCTCTGAGGATGAGAGAGCTGTGTACTGTTGACAGAAAAGCAGAATTATGACTTTCCCCACATCCCACCATTGACTCAGAGACTCATACTCCTCTCTTCGCTGCCCCCACCTTTCCCAAAAGGTCTGGAAACCTGAGCAAAAAGTGGCATCTTGTAAGAGCTTTACATTGAACTTCCAATAGGATGCCTGCCGGGGCCCTGGTAAAATAGACAGCCGAGCCATGGCTATGTGGTGATCTGAAAACCCCACCGGAGAATGGTAGCGCCCAACTGCTTATTGCTCCGATTCCTAGACATGTAAAACCGATCAAGTCGGGCTGCACTCACCCTAGCCCCAAAAATCTTCATGTATACTGTCTTGTGTTCTAGGTCGAACTGATTAATGATGTCCCTTAACACTCCCACTGACACTGAATGAGGCTCTTCCCCATTTCTGTCTTTTGTAAAAATCCATTGTATAGTTCCAGTCCCCTCCGACCACCAGCGTCTCCTCAGGCGCTACCTGTGAGAGTTCCTGTCTAAGTTACCTAAGTTACCTGTGAGAGTTCCTGTCCTCCCAGATAGAACCCCCCTCTCTCCCTGTATTAGGCACATACACATTTATAAAGACAAAACCCATGTTGTTAATTTCTGCTTTTACAAAAAGCAGCCTACCCTTACACACCTCCTTTAAGGAGCAAATTTTTACAGACAGACCCGGTACAAAAAGGACTGCCACCCCTGCAATCAAATTTGTCCCATGGCTCAACACACCTGCCCCTTTCCACCAGAGCCCCCAATCGACTTCATTTAACACATCATTATGTGTCTCCTGCAGAAACAACACCTGAACTTTTTTTTGTTTTACATATTCACCCAACACACTCTTCTTTCGCGCATCTCTGGTGCCATTTACAGTGTCTTGCGAAAGTATTCGGCCCCCTTGAACTTTGCGACCTTTTGCCACATTTCAGGCCTCAAACATAAAGATATAAAACTGTATTTTTTTGTGAAGAATCAACAACAAGTGGGACACAATCATGAAGTGGAACGACATTTATTGGATATTTCAAACTTTTTTAACAAATCAAAAACTGAAAAATTGGGCGTGCAAAATTATTCAGCCCCTTTACTTTCAGTGCAGCAAACTCTCTCCAGAAGTTCAGTGAGGATCTCTGAATGATCCAATGTTGACCTAAATGATTAATGATGATAAATACAATCTACCTGTGTGTAATCAAGTCTCCGTATAAATGCACCGAAATGCGCAGAAAGCATCATGAAGAACAAGAAACACACCAGGCAAGTCCGAGATACTGTTGTGAAGAAGTTTAAAGCTGGATTTGGATACAAAAAGATTTCCCAAGCTTTAAACATCCCAAGGAGCACTGTGCAAGCGATAATATTGAAATGGAAGGAGTATCAGACCACTGCAAATCTACCAAGACCTGGCCGTCCCTCTAAACTTTCAGCTCATACAAGGAGAAGACTGATCAGAGATGCAACCAATAGGCCCATGATCACTCTGGATGAACTGCAGAGATCTACAGCTGAGGTGGGAGACTCTGTCCATAGGACAACAATCAGTCGTATATTGCACAAATCTGGCCTTTATGGAAGAGTGGCAAGAAGAAAGCCATTTCTTAAAGATATCCATAAAAAGTGTTGTTTAAAGTTTGCCACAAGCCACCTGGGAGACACACCAAACGTGGAAGAAGGTGCTCTGGTCAGATGAAACCAAAAGTGAACTTTTTGGCAACAATGCAAAACGTTATGTTTGGCGTAAAAGCAACACAGCTCATCACCCTGAACACACCATCTCCACTGTCAAACATGGTGGTGGCAGCATCATGGTTTGGGCCTGCTTTTCTTCAGCAGGGACAGGGAAGATGGTTAAAATTGATGGGAAGATGGATGAAGCCAAATACAGGACCATTCTGGAAGAAAACCTGATGGAGTCTGCAAAAGACCTGAGACTGGGACGGAGATTTGTCTTCCAACAAGACAATGATCCAAAACATAAAGCAAAATCTACAATGGAATGATTCAAAAATAAACATATCCAGGTGTTAGAATGGCCAAGTCAAAGTCCAGACCTGAATCCAATCGAGAATCTGTGGAAAGAACTGAAAACTGCTGTTCACAAATGCTCTCCATCCGACCTCACTGAGCTCGAGCTGTTTTGCAAGGAGGAATGGGAAAAAATGTCAGTCTCTCGATGTGCAAAACTGATAGAGACATACCCCAAGCGACTTACAGCTGTAATCGCAGCAAAAGGTGGCGCTACAATGTATTAACTTAAGGTGGCTGAATAATTTTGCACGCCCAATTTTTCAGTTTTTGATTTGTTAAAAAAGTTTGAAATATCCAATAAATGTCATTCCACTTCATGATTGTGTCCCACTTGTTGATTCTTCACAAAAAAATACAGTTTCATATCTTTATGTTTGAAGCCTGAAATGTGGCAAAAGGTCGCAAAGTTCAAGGGGGCCGAATACTTTCGCAAGGCCCCCTACGCCAAGATGGCGTAGCAGTAGGACGTGTTGTCGTGTCGTGTCCCTTCTTTATATCGTTCGTTTTCGTTTTTTTCTTCGCATATCTTTTAAAACATTTTGCTGAACCTCAACTTCTTCTAAATACTCTCCTGCAACCCGCCTCACCCAACGTAGCTATTTTTCCTAAAGTATTTATATTTACTTCGGATCTGGAACCCCTCAACTGAAGCTAGCCAACTAACTACCAGCTTCAGCAAAACATTGCTAGCGGTCTTCAGCTAACCGGTCATCAGCTAACCTTTAGCTCGGAAAGCTCTCGCCAGTTCGAACAACGCGACTCTAACCAGAGCATAACGGACCTATTTATTTATTTTTATTTTTATTTTTCATCCCCGGATTCCCACCGCAAACGGAACATTTTGAGCTCCTGGGCTACAATATCCGGACCCACGACCGGTCCATCGATGTCACCGCATGAAGAGGAATAAACAGACTCCCCCCATCGCGACGTCCCCAAAGGCTAACTCTCTAGCCCTTGCTATCTCCTTGCTTGCAAATTCGGCCTGCTAACTGCTAGCTTGTTTAGCCCGGTCCGCTAACTGCTACTGTGTTTAGCACCGGCCTACTAACTGTTAGCTTGTTAGCACAGGCCTGCTAACCGTCTGAATCGCCGCGTCCCAAACACTCACTGAACCCATATTTACTTTCTATCCCTTTTCGATTTTTAATTTGTTTATACCTTCCGGTAACCTGCCTCACCCAATGTGATACGGAACCGCTATTATTTTTACATTTTTAGAACACACTCAAGAACCTCCAGAAGCTAACCAGCTAACTGGCTACAAGCTATTTAGTCATTGTTAGTTTTCTAACCTGGATAACACTCGCCAGTCCAGCTTCCCCGCCCCATCCACCGCTGCCCCCTGGACACTGATCACTTGGCTACATAGCTGATGCATGCTGGACTGTCCATTAATCACGGTAATCCATTCTGCTTGTTTATGTTTTATCTGTCGGCCCCATCCGCACTCAGGCTCTGTGTGTAGTTAATCCGACCCCCCCCTCTGCCTAGTCAATCGCCATTCTACCTGCTGTTGTTGTGCTAGCTGATTAGCTGTTGTTGTCTCACCTACTGTTTTAGCTAGCTCTCCCAATTCAACACCTGTGATTACTGTATGCCTCGCTGTATGTCTCTCTCAAATGTCAATATGCCTTGTATACTGTTGTGCAGGTTAGTCATCATTGTTTTAGTTTACAATGGAGCCCCTAGTTCCACTCTTTATACCCCTGATACCTCCTTTGTCCCACCTCCCACACATGCGGTGACCTCACCCATTACAACTAGCATGTCCAGAGATACAACCTCTCTCATCATCACCCAGTGCCTGGGCTTACCTCCGCTGTACCCGCACCCCACCATACCCCTGTTTGCGCATTATGCCCTGAATATATTCTACCATGCCCAGAAACCTGCTCCTCTTATTCTCTGTCCCCAACGCCCTAGGCGACCAGTTTTGATAGCCTTCAGCCGCACCCTCATACTACTCCTTCTCTGTTCCGCGGGTGATGTGGAGGTAAACCCAGGCCCTGCATGTCCCCAGGCACCCTCATTTGTTGACTTCTGTGATCGAAAAAGCCTTGGTTTCATGCATGTCAACATCAGAAGCCTCCTCCCTAAGTATGTCTTACTCACTGCTCTAGCACACTCTGCTAACCCTGATGTCCTTGCCGTGTCTGAATCCTGGCTCAGGAAGGCCACCAAAAATTCTGAGATTTCCATACCCAACTATAACATCTTCCGTCAAGATAGAACTGCCAAAGGGGGAGGAGTTGCAGTCTACTGCAGAGATAGCCTGCAAAGTAATGTCATACTTTCCAGGTCCATACCCAAACAGTTCGAACTACTAATTTTGAAAATTACTCTCTCCAGAAATAAGTCTCTCACTGTTGCCGCCTGCTACCGACCCCCCTCAGCTCCCAGCTGTGCCCTGGACACCATTTGTGAATTGATCGCCCCCCATCTAGCTTCAGAGTTTGTTCTGTTAGGTGACCTAAACTGGGATATGCTTAACACCCCGGCAGTCCTACAATCTAAGCTAGATGCCCTCAATCTCACTCAAATCATCAAGGAACCCACCAGGTACAACCCTAACTCTGTAAACAAGGGCACCCTCATAGACGTCATCCTGACCAACTGGCCCTCCAAATACACCTCCGCTGTCTTCAACCAGGATCTCAGCGATCACTGCCTCATTGCCTGTATCCGCTACGGAGCCGCAGTCAAACGACCACCCCTCATCACTGTCAAACGCTCCCTAAAACACTTCTGTGAGCAGGCCTTTCTAATCGACCTGGCCCGGGTATCCTGGAAGGACATTGACCTCATCCCGTCAGTTGAGGATGCCTGGTCTTTCTTTAAAAGTAACTTCCTCACCATTTTAGATAAGCATGCTCCGTTCAAAAAATGCAGAACTAAGAACAGATACAGCCCTTGGTTCACTCCAGACCTGACTGCCCTCGACCAGCACAAAAACATCCTGTGGCGGACTGCACTAACATCGAATAGTCCCCGCGATATGCAACTGTTCAGGGAAGTCAGGAACCAATACACACAGTCAGTCAGGAAAGCTAAAGCCAACTTCTTCAGGCAGAAGTTTGCATCCTGTAGCTCCAACTCCAAAAAGTTCTGGGACACTGTGAAGTCCATGGAGAACAAGAGCACCTCCTCCCAGCTGCCCACTGCACTGAGGCTAGGTAACACTGTCACCACTGATAAATCCATGATTATCGAAAACTTCAACAAGCATTTCTCAACGGCTGGCCATGCCTTCCGCCTGGCTACTCCAACCTCGGCCAACAGCTCCCCCCCCCCCCCCCCCCCCGCAGCTACTCGCCCAAGCCTCTCCAGGTTCTCCTTTACCCAAATCCAGATAGCAGATGTTCTGAAAGAGCTGCAAAACCTGGACCCGTACAAATCAGCTGGGCTTGACAATCTGGACCGCAACCCCTATTACCAGCCTGTTCAACCTCTCTTTCATATCGTCTGAGATCCCCAAGGATTGGAAAGCTGCCGCAGTCATCCCCCTCTTCAAAGGGGGCGACACCCTGGACCCAAACTGTTACAGACCTATATCCATCCTGCCCTGCCTATCTAAGGTCTTCGAAAGCCAAGTCAACAAACAGGTCACTGACCATCTCGAATCCCACCGTACCTTCTCCGCTGTGCAATCTGGTTTCCGAGCCGGTCACGGGTGTACCTCAGCCACGCTCAAGGTACTAAACGATATCATAACCGCCATCGATAAAAGACAGTACTGTGCAGCCGTCTTCATAGACCTTGCCAAGGCTTTCGACTCTGTCAATCACCGTATTCTTATCGGCAGACTCAGTAGCCTCGGTTTTTCGGATGACTGCCTTGCCTGGTTCACCAATTACTTTGCAGACAGAGTTCAGTGTGTCAAATCGGAGGGCATGCTGTCCGGTCCTCTGGCAGTCTCTATGGGGGTGCCACAGGGTTCAATTCTCGGGCCGACTCTTTTCTCTGTAAATATCAATGATGTTTCTCATGCTGCGGGCGATTCCCTGATCCACCTCTACGCAGATCTACCTCTATCTAACCTCCAAACGAGCTTCAATGCCATACAGCACTCCTTCCGTGGCCTCCAACTGCTCTTAAACGCTAGTAAAACCAAATGCATGCTTTTCAACCGTTCGCTGCCTGCACCCGCACGCCTGACCAGCATCATCACCCTGGATGGTTCCGACCTTGAATATGTGGACATCTATAAGTACCTAGGTGTCTGGCTAGACTCTAAACTCTCCTTCCAGACCCATATCAAACATCTCCAATCGAAAATCAAATCAAGAGTCGGCTTTCTATTCCGCAACAAAGCCTCCTTCACTCACGCCGCCAAACTTACCCTAGTAAAACTGGCTATCCTACCGATCCTCGACTTCGGCGATGTCATCTGCAAAATTGCTTCCAACACTCTACTCAGCAAACTGGATGCAGTTTATCACAGTGCCATCCGTGTTGTCACTAAAGCACCTTATACCACCCACCACTGCGACTTGTATGCTCTAGTCGGCTGGCCCTCGCTACATATTCGTCGCCAGACCCACTGGCTCCAGGTCATCTACAAGTCCATGCTAGGTAAAGCTCCGCCTTATCTCAGTTCACTGGTTACGATGGCAACACCCATCCGTAGCACGCGCTCCAGCAGGTGTATCTCACTGATCATCCCTAAAGCCAACACCTCATTTGGCCGCCTTTCGTTCCAGTTCTCTGCTGCCTGTGACTGGAACGAATTGCAAAAATCGCTGAAGTTGGAGACTTTTATCTCCCTCACCAACTTCAAACATCTGCTATCTGAGCAGATAACCGATCGCTGCAGCTGTACATAGTCTATTGGTAAATAGCCCACCCATTTTCACCTACCTCATCCCCATACTGTTTTTATTTATTTATTGTTCTGCTCTTTTGCACACCAATATCTCTACCTGTACATAACACTCCAGTGTTAATCTGCATAATTGTAATTATTCGCCTACCTTCTCATGCCTTTTGCACACAATGTATATATAGACTCCCCTTTTTTTCTACTGTGTTATTGACTTGTTAATTGTTTACTCCATGTGTAACTCTGTGCTGTCTGTTCACACTGCTATGCCTTATCTTGGCCAGGTCGCAGTTGCAAATGAGAACTTGTTCTCAACTAGCCTACCTGGTTAAATAAAGGTGAAATAAAAAAAATTAAAAAATTGAGCGATAAGTGGGAGAAAAGCCAGCAAAGAAAGAGACCAATAGCGAAGCTCAAAAAGCCCCAGTGTCAGAAAGAAAATACACATCTAAACTATGTCTGAAGGTAAACCTTTATGCACTGTTGTGACCCACTTTCTCAACCTAAACCATTTCCTGGGTGAGAGGACACCATGCTCCTCATTTTTCATAGCATGTTGTACTGATTTTACAAACTTTCTCGGATCAGAAAAAAAGCCTCAAGATGAACTTTTTTCTCGTTAGTCTCATTCAGGAACCTTGTCAGTTCTCTCAATGTGTACTTTGACCCCTCTGCTTGACTGGCTGTCAGCTCCGGGCCCATTGAAGAGGAGTCTGAAAAAAATAACTCCTCATCCTCTTCCTCACACACTTTCCTCCTCATCTCTATCTCCCATTCTGACCACCTGCCCTTCCTCTCTGGTCAGGGCATTGCCCACAGCAACAGGCAAAGTTTCCATTGTGCCTTTGACCACACCCTTTTTCCTTTTCCGCTTGCCCTCCTCCTCCCCCTAGTCTCTTACACTTCCCCACTATACTCTCCTCATCCACTAGCATAACCTGACTAGACCCATCCTCATCTACACCACCCTCCATAGTATGACTAGGCACCGCATCATCTACACAACCATCCATAGCATAACTAGGCCCAGCCTCAGCTACCCCACCATCTCTAGCCTGACTAGACCCAGCCTCCGCTACCCCACCATCTCTAGCCTGACTAGACCCAGCCTCCGCTACCCCACCATCTCTAGCCTGACTAGACCCAGCCTCCGCTACCCCACCATCTCTAGCCTGACTAGACCCAGCCTCCGCTACCCCACCATCTCTAGCCTGACTAGACCCAGCCTCCACTACCACACCATCTCTAGCCTGACTAGACCCAGCGTCAGCTAACCCACCATCCATAGCATGACTAGACCCAGCTTCATCTACACCACCATCTCTTGCATGACTAGGCCCAGCCTCATTTACACCACCATCCCTGGCATGACTAGGCCCAGCCTCTGCTGTCTGCATCTCATTACCCCCTGAACGTTGACCTCGGTTTCCCCCACTGGCGCTTGTACCCTCGCCCTGTCTACGGCCTGTAAACAGCTGTGCCTTTAAACAGCTTGGGACATTCCAGAAAATGATTATTTGGAGGTGTATCTGGGGATGTATTTCAAGGCCTACCTTCAAACTCAGTGCCTCTTTGCTTGACATCATGGGAAAATCTAAAGAAATTATACAAGACCTTAGAAAAATAAATGTTTCAAGTCTGGTTCATCCTTGGGAGCAATTTCCAAATGACTGAAGGTACCATGTTCATCTGTACCAACAATAGTATGCAAGTATAAACACCATGGGATCACGCAGCCGTCATACCGCTCAGGAAGGAGACGCGTTCTGTCTCCTAGAGATGACCGTACTTTGGTGCGAAAAGTGCAAATCAATCCCAGAACAAAAGCAAAGGACCTTGTGAAGATGCTGGAGGAAACAGATACAAAAGTATATTTTATCCACAGTAAATGAGTCATATATTGACATAACCTGAAACTCCATTCAGCAAGGAAGAAGTCATTGCTCCAAAACAACCATAAAAAAGCCACACTACGGTTTGCAACTGCACATGGGGACAAAGATCGTAAGATTGTACTTTTTGGAGAAATGTCCTCTGGTCTAATGAAACAAAAATATAAGTGTTTGGCCATAATGACCATCGTTATGTTTGGAGGAAAAAGGGGGAGGCTTGCAAGCCAAAGAACACCATCCCAACCGTGAAGCACAAGGGTGGCAGCATCATGTTGTGGGGGTGCTTTGCTGCAGGAGGGACTGGTGCACTTCACAAAATAGATGGCTTCATGAGGAAGGAAAAGTTTGTGGATATATTGAAGCAACATCTCAATACATCAGTCAGGAAGTTAAAGCTTGGTCGCAAATGGGTCTTCCAAATGGACAATGACCCCAAGCATACTTCCAAAGTTGTGGCAAAATGGCTTAGGGCAGTGGTTCTTAACCTTGTTGGAAGTACTGAACCCCACCAGTTTCATATGCGCATTCACCGAACCCTTCTTAATTGAAAAAAAAAATCAAATTCAAAACATAGGTATATATTTGACTGGTGCACAAAATGAACCGTGCATCAACATCACTGTGTTCAAAGAACAAAATCATCAAAACATTTTCACACAGATGATCATTTTCACACAAAAACAAAAACATAATAATGAATATTTACTGCAAATCAGTGTGACTTCTGCTGTTGCCTTTCAGAGACCAGTTCAGAAATGCGCGGCTTCACCTTGGCAAGTGCCACTCTCATGTCATTTTCGCAACAAAGTCTGTTCCTTTTCTTCGTTTTTATGTCCAGCATCCTCGAAAAGGATTGCTCGAAAAGATATGTTGTAACAAACGGTATGAAAATCTCCAGAGCTTTCTTAGCAATAACAGGGTACGTTACCATTTGTTGACACCAAAACGTTGAAAGCGATGTTGTTCTGAAGAGTTGGTGTTGAACCTGGCTCTGCTGAATTTCAATGATTTCACCGAGGTATTCATCATTGACATCTGTTGTCTCAACACTAAACGTGAACGGCTGTCTCACCCATGCTGGATATGACTCTCTTGTAGGGAAGTATCCGTCGAGAGGATTTGCAAGCTCATCTAAGTGCGTGGCAATTGCTTGCTTCAGTTCAGCGGGTACATAAATGTCTCCGATTCCAGATACATCTTCGATCTTACTTACACAGTCGTCCAGCAGGGGAAAGTTTGCGAAGTTATTGTTCTCTGTTCGTCGTTTCCATAATGGTAGCTTTTTTTGAAAAGCCTTCAGGTTTTCCTCCGCTTCGATGATGTTGACTCCACCGCCCTGCATCTTTTGATTGAGATGATTGAGAGCTGCGAAGATATCGGCCATGTACGCTAAAATGAGAATGAACTCAGAATTTTTGAAGCAATCTGCATGACAATGTTGGTGCTCTTGCAAAAACAGGGCTAATTCCACACGCACGGCAAAAACACGATTCAGCACCTGTCCCCGGGATAACCACCTAACGTTAGAATGGTACAGAAGTACCTCGAATTCAGAGCCCATTTCTTTACACAGCTCACTGAAGATGCGATGCCGCAGAGCACTAGTTTGCACATAGTTCACGCATTCCACTACAATTTTTAATACTTCTGCCAGTTTTGGAGGCAAGGTTTTTGTTGCCAACGCATGCCTGTGCAGAATACAATGCGTAACAATGATGGGTGGTGCATCGGCTTTCACTAGCGCACCAAAACCAGACTTTCTTCCCAGTATGACTGGAGCTCCGTCCGAACAAACTGCAGAAACCATATCCCACGAAAGATTGTTGTCTTTGAAGAAGTCATCCACAAGTTTCTTCACATCGGCTGCCATAGTTGTTGTTGTAAGAAGCTTACAAAATAAAAATTATTCCTTTATCACGTCGTCTTTCACATAGTGCACGAATACAGCAAGCTGGCTTAGATTGGAAACGTCTGTGGTCTCGTCGAGTTGAAGGCTGAATTTTGCCGGGCTTGAAATCAGATCTGCAACTACTTGAGCCAAGATGTCTTTGCTCATGTCCTCTATTCTGTCGCTGATGGTGTCATTTGAAAGAGGAATTTGGGATAACTTAACTTCAGCCTCTTTTCCCAGCATGATATTCGCCATCTTCAACGCAGCTGGTTTTATGAGTGTTTCACCAATGGTGTGTGGTTTGCCCTGCTTTGCGATCAGGTACGCAACTTCGTACGATGCTGTGAGGATCGGTTTGTTGATGGGTACAAAGCCGAAAACAGGCAGAGTAGCCTCTTCATCGAATCTGGCTCTCTTCACCTTGAATTCAGCGAGCGTTGTGTTCTTGTATTTTCCATCTCCATGCAGCTTAAGGAAGTGTTCTCTTAGTTTTGCCGGTGCTAGACTAGAATTGCTCAACTTGGCATTGCAAATCATGCAGTTAGGACGCTGACTCCCATCACGTTTGGTTATACGTGTAAATCCATATTGTACATATTCGTCCGACCACTTTCTTTTTTTGCTCGACATAGTAAGTATGAAGGGATTAAAATATTAAGAAAGAAATCACAAGACGTACCATCACGACAGTCACAAGTCGACTACTGAGCACACCAAATTCCCTGCAGCACAGATAGGCCAAGCGATGTAGCGTGATCACCTGCAGCCAATGATGGCCAAGCGGAGCGTGTCATCACGAATCATATGAATCGGATGTGTGTCTTGACCTCCGCCGAACCCCTGAGACTGACTCACCGAACCCCTGGGGTTCGATCGAACCCAGGTTAAGAACCACTGGCTTAGGGACAACAAAGTCAAGCTATTGGAGTGGCCATCACAAAGCCTTGACCTCAATCCTACAGAAAATTTGTGCGAGCAAGGAGGCCTACAAACCTGACTCAGTTACACCAGCTCTGTCAGGAGTAATGGGCCAAAATTCACCCAACTTAATGTGGGAAGCTTGTGGAAGGCTACCTGAAACGTTTGACCCAAGTTAAATAATTTAAAGGCAATGCTACCAAATACTAATTGAGTGTATGAAAAATGACCCACTGGGAATGTGATGAAAGAAATAAAAGCTGAAATAAATCATTCTCCCAACTATTATTCTGACATTTCACATTCCTAAAATAAAGTGATAATCCTAACTGACTTAAGACAGGGAATTTTTACTAGGATTAAATGTGAAATTGTGAAAAACTGAGTTTAAATGTATTTGGCTGAGGTGTAAGTAAACTTCCGACTTCAACTGTATCAGACTGCAATTAGCACTGAGGTGTGGATTGGGAGATGTCAAAGCCCTTGAGCCCAACAATGGCAGGAGAGTTTCACAGCCAGGAGAGTTTCACAGCCTAACTGGATGTAAAAAAATGATAAGGCAAACATCTGAGAAGAGTACAAATTAACATCCTTATGGAAAATCAAGGGATACTTTTTGCTGTCTATTATAAAAATGGAACTTAATCTTCTACGCAGACCACCCCCTGGCATGGCGCAGTGCTATATTTACACACTACCAATCTGTTAAGAGGGGGGTGTTAGCGATGGAAACTCAGGATATTAGACAACGATGACTCTTAGTCAGCCAATGTTAACCTGTACAATTCTGAAACAGTAATGGTACAGGGCAACCACATTGTGGACTTTCACATAATCAAAGAGAGCTCAGCAGGATAAGCTCTCTCTTGAGATAGATAACCCCACCTTGAGTGTGTCAGACCAGACCTCTTCATTATCCAATCCCACAGACGAGCAACCCCAAGCGGAAAGTCAACCTCCCAGCATAGAGTAGTACTACTCCCTCATTGAAATGAAGGATAAATTCAACCAGACCCGGAGAGCTGGAGGTGGAGAGAGACATATCTGCACTCTGGAATGTGGTGAGACAACATCAACAGGAGAAAGAGCAGAGGCAGGAGAAGAACAGAGCATTAGAGGAAAGGATCAGACTGATGGGGGTGAGGGTGATGGTGTTAGACAGAGAACCACCAATTAGAGAGCTGACCACCCCCGCAGAGAAGCCAGCAGAACAGCCCACCTCAGCCCCTGACCATAGCCTCGACATCACAACAGGACAGATAAATGAAGAACCCCAAGCCCAGGGGATCCTACCCCCTCTGAACCCTCCGTCAGCCACCCTGATAGTCCTCCTGACAACCCCCCCCCCCCCCCACACCCACTGAGGACATACACAAGCCATAGATTGTACTCCTTATGGACACAAACGGGAAATATATACAAGAAAATAAACGTTTTCCCAAATACAGTGTCTAATCTCTGGTGTCCAAACACCCAGCTTGCCCTAGACCTTCTGTCTGAGAACCAACTAGGGTCACCCAGCCACATAATAATACACACAGGCAGTAAAGACCTGAGAGCACAGCAGGAAAGGGTGGCCACAGCACTCAAGGGACTGATTGATTGAAAAACCTTCTACTTTCCCCAACGGTTATCTCCACCCTGCTACCACAACAATACTTCCACCCTGCTACCATACAGCAGGTAAAAGTATTTCCTATGACTATGCCTCAAAACCAAATGTTTACCAAGCCCACCACTCCACCCTAGACTTGAACAGCCTTTATGACGAGGTTGACCTATACAAGGCAGCAGTGCCCACCTTCGCAAGGACATTACTCTCAATCGCAGCCACAACACCTCACACAAGAGCAACAGATCCCACACCCCATTTAGACCCCTCAGATCAGACCTATACCCTTCCTGCCCACCCCATGCCCCCCACTCCCGCAAAGAGGGCCTCAACATGAAAGTCACACATATGCCTAGGCCAGGAGAAGGCAAACAGGCCCAACCCCCACTCTTATACTAGCCTAAGCCAATGGCATGTACCAGATGCTCAACAGGCTCTGCTCACACTTACTGGTCTGAGGCCAAACTAAATGACTAATAACATTGGACACTTTATGGAACACAACGACTTCACTATGTCATTCTGGAATATCCAAGGCCTGAAGTCATCTGTCTTTGGCCTAAAGAGCTAGAACCTGGACTTCACCAATGAAATCAGAAATACAGACATTGTCATCCTACAAGAAACATAGTATAGAGGAGATGGACACAAACTATCCACCAAACTACCAGGTGTGAAACAGGGAAGGGACTTGGGGGATATGCTAATGTGGTATAGAGCAGACCTAACTCCTTGTATTAAATTAATCAAAACAGGTACATTTTAGATTTGTCTAGAAATTCAAAAGGAAATGATCTCAACAGAGA
Source organism: Oncorhynchus clarkii lewisi (assembly GCF_045791955.1). Lineage (NCBI taxonomy): Eukaryota > Metazoa > Chordata > Actinopteri > Salmoniformes > Salmonidae > Oncorhynchus > Oncorhynchus clarkii. The sequence goes on from NC_092163.1 coordinate 59,102,854, forward strand.
AAAATCTCCTCCTGTGTGCTACCTATATCCCCCACTAGAATCCCCATACTTTAATGAAGACAGCTTATCCATCCTGGAGGGGGAAATCAATCATTTTCAGGCCTAGGTACATGTACTAGTCTGTGGCGACATAAATGCCAGAACTGGACAAGAACCTGACACCCTCAGCACATGGACACAAACACCTACCTGGAGGTGACAGCATTCCCTCCCCCATATGCCCCCCCTAGGCACAACTACAACAACATAACCTACAAAAACAGGTCACAACTCCTGCAGCTCTGTAACATGCTTGGTATTTACATAGTAAATGGTAGGCTTTGAGGGGACTCTTATGGTAGGTACACTTATAGCTCATCTCTTGGCAGTAGTACTGTAGACTGCTTCATCACTGACTTCAACCCAGAGTCTCTCAGAGCGTTCACAGTCAGCCCACTGACACCCCTATCAGATCACAGCAAAATCACAATCTACTTGAACAGAGCAATGCTCAATCATGAGGCATCAAAGCCAAATGAACGGAATAATATTAAGACATTCTATAGATGGAAGGAAAGTAGTGTGGAAACCTACCAAAAAACAATTAGGCAATAACAAATTAAATTCCTTTTAGAAAATGCCCACTGTAATAGTGGAGGTGTAAACTTGCCAGTAGAAAATCTTAACAATATATTTGACCTCTCAGCTTCCCTATCAAATATAAAAATCTCAAACATAAAAACGAAGAAAATTAACAACAATGACGAATAGTTTGATGAAGAATGCAAAACCTAAGAAAAAAATGTAGAAACCTATCCAACCAAAAACATAGAGACCAAGAAAACCTGAGCCTATGCCGTCACTATAGTGAATCACTAAGACAATACAGAAATACACTACGGAAATTGAAGGAACAGCATGTCAGAAATCAGCTCAGTGTAATTGAAGAATCCATGGAATACACTAAATAAACAACAACAAGAAGAGCTATCTATCCAAAACAGAGATGTATGGGTAAACCACTTCTACAATCTTTTGGGACCAATTTTTTTATTTTTACCTTTATTTAACTAGGCAAGTCAGTTAAGAAAAAAATCTTATTTTCAATGACGGCCTAGGAACAGTGGGTTAACTGCCTGTTCAGGTGCAGAACAACAGATTTGTACCTTGTCAGCTTGGGGATTTGAACTTGCAGCCTTTCGGTTATTAGTCCAACGCTCTAACCACTAGGCTACGCTGCAAAAAACAAACAGCAAAAACATATACTTGATCAAATACAAATCTTAGAATAAACTATTAAAGACTACCAGAACCCACTGGATTCTCCAATTTACATTGAAGGAACTACAGGACAAAATACAAACCCTCCAACCCAAATAGGCCCGTGGTGTTGATGGTATCCTCAATGAAATTATAAAGTATACAGACCACAAATTCCAATTGACTATACTTAAACTCTTTAACATCATCCTTGGCTCTGGCATCTTCCCCAACATTTGGAACCAAGGACCCAAATCCATAAAAGTGGGGACAAATTTGACCCCAATATCTTGTGTCAACAGCAACCTTGGGAAAATCATCTGCATTATCATTAACAGCAGACTCGTACATTTCCTCAGTGAAAAAAATGTACTGAGAAAATGTCAAATTGGCTTTTTACCAAATTACCGTACAATAGACCACATATTCACCCTGCACACAAACAAACCAAAACAAAGGCAGTTTTCTCATGCTTTGTTGATTTAAAAAAAGCTTTCATCTCAATTTGGCATTAGGGTCTGCTATACAAATTGATGGAAAGTGGGGTTGGGGGAAAACATACGACATCATAAAATCCATGTACACAAACAACAAGTGTGCAGTTTAAAATGGGCAAAAAACACATTTCTTTCAACAGGGCTGTGGGGTGAGACAGGGATGCAGCTTTAGTCCCACCCTCTTCAACATATATATCAATGAATTGGTGAGGGCACTAGAACAGCCTGCAGCACCCGGCCTCACCCTACTAGAATTTGAAATCAAATGTCTATTGTTTGCTGATGATCTGGTGCTTCAGTCCCCAACCAAGGAGGGCCTACAGCAGCACCTAGATCTTCTGCACAATATTCTGTCAGACCTAGGCCCTGACAGTAAATCTCAGTAAGACAAAAATAATGGTGTTCCAAAAAAGGTCCAGTTGCCAGGACCACAAATACAAATTCCATCTAGACACCGTAGCCCTAGAGCACACAAAAAACTATACATGCCTCGGCCTAAACATCAGCGCCACAGGTAACTTCCGCAAAGCTGTGAACGAGCTGAAAGACAAGGCAAGAAGGGCCTTCTAGGGCCATCAAAAGGAACATAAAATTTGACATACCAATTAGGATCTGGCAAAAAATACTTGAATCAGTTATAGAATCTATTGCCCTTTATGGTTGTGAGGTCTGGGATCCGCTCACCAACCAAGAATTCTGTATGCAGAATCCTGCGAATCCTGCGAAAAAATCCTCGGTGTGCAACGTAAAACACCAAATAATGCATGCAGAGCAGAATTAGGCCGATACCCGCTAATGATCAAAATCTAGAAAAGAGCCGTTAAATTCTACAACCACCTAAAAGGAAGTGATTCCCAAACCTTCCATAAAAAGCCATCACCTACAAAGAGATGAACCTGGAGAAGAATCCCCTAAGAAAGCTGGTCCTGGGGCTCTGTTCACAAACACAAACAGGCCCCACAGAGCCCCAGGACATCAACACAATTAGACCCAAACAAATCATGAGAAAACAAAAAGATAATTACTTGACACATTGGAAATAATTAGCAAAGAAACAGAGCAGACTAAATGCTATTTGGCCCTAATCAGAGAGTACACAGTGGCAGAATACCCTACCACTGGGACTGACACCGTATATTGTGAAAATGTTTACTGTTAATTTGTATTGTTGGAGAGAGAGGGAGAGATGCCCTTTTAGTGTAAGAGCTGTTTGAAAAGACTGCCTGAAATTTCAGCCTGTTTTGATCTTCCATGGTGACATCACTATGTAGTAAATTAGTTAGTAGACCAATAAGAGTGTTCCAAATCATCTCTCCCAATAACAGCAACTTTTCAGTTTTACCCTCCCCACTAAACAACTCCCAGACAGTCCTAGCACAATTCTTGTTTGTGAAATTGCTCTTTGCTAAGAATCCATTTTTTTAACAATTTTAATTGAAATCAATCAAAGCAAGTTACTTATTGTTACCCATAAATTGTTATCCAGATAAAAATGTTTGCATTGGACCTTTAATAGTAAGTCAACATACTTTTTAAACCTCAAAACTATCCTAGCCTTCCTTTCATAGGTACAGCAGTTGTAGTCTTTCTCCCTGGAGGTAGTCTAGGCAAGTCTGGAGAGGCAAGGGAGCAGCTGTCTCTCCCAGCATGGGGAAAACACAGGGAGGTGTCTCACTCCATCAATTATTCAGCCTCCCCCTCGCTCCCCTCTAACCGCCATACTCACTCCCTTAGCCTCCCTCCATAGATCACCCCTCCATACCCCTCCATACTGAACCCCACATTTCCCCCACCCACATATTTCCATCTCTGCTTGGGAAAAAGTTCAGTTCCCCACAATGAAAGTAACAGTACACTGACCCTCTTTTGAGTGCGCCAATGTAGGCCCATACCCATCTGTAGGTCTGTACACATTCTTTGTGAACAAATGAGTCTTTCCCCTCTCCAGAGACACTCTCCAGAGGACAAACACAGACAAGCATGAGAGTCCATTTCCCTGTTCATGGCACCATGTCTTTAGCCCTCCCTCTGTTCCACCACTCCACTGTCCCTCAGCTCTGCTCCATACATTTCTTCCATCTGTCCAGCTCTTTATCCCACCAGCTCCCCCATCTGTCTGACTCTCTGTTCTACAACATCCTGACTTATCTATCATCCCTCCATCCCATAGGTCTGCACGACAGTGTTCCCTCTGTCCTCTACAGCTCAGGCTGTGGGTTCAGTGTGCTGACACAGCTCTCTGTGTTGCATGTCTGAGTTACTGACCCAGCCAGGAGAACATAACCCCTATCTATCCTGAGCCAGCTCAGACAGCACTGTGATTTACTGTACTGGACCCTATCATCTCTCACTCTCTCTATTTCTCATTCCTCTAATGTTGTCTCTTCTCTCTCTTCTGCTCACTTAAACACACGCACCCACATACGCATTCACACACACACACGCAGGCACACATTCACATGCATGCACTGGTTGCATCACTGCCTGGTATGGCCTCCGACCGCAAGGCACTACAGAAGGTAGTGCGTATGGCCCATGCTTCCTGCCATCCAGGACCTCTATACCAGGCGGTGTTAGAGGAAGGCCCCAAAAATGGTCAAAGTCTCCAGCCACCCTAGTCATAGACTGTTCTCTCTGCTACCGCACGTCAAGCGGTACCGGAACGCCACGTCTAGGTCCAAGAGGCTTCTAAACAGCTTCTAACCCAAACCACAAGACTACTGAAATCTAATCAAATGGCTACCCAGACTACTTGCATTTCCCCCCCTCCCCATTTTACGCTGCCGCTACTCTGTTATTATCTATGCATACGTCACTTTAATAACTCTACCCACATGTATATATTACTTCAATTACCTCGACTAACCGGTGCCCCCGTACATTGACTCTGTACCGGTACCCCCTGTGTATAGCCTCGCTACTGTTATTTTACTGCTGCTCTTTAATTATTTGTTACTATATTTCTTATTTTTTCAGGTATTTTTCTTAAAACTGCATTGTTGGTTTAAGGTATTGTGAGTAAGCATTTCACTGTAAGGTGAAATACCTGTTGTATACCTGTTGTATTCATCTCATGTGACAAATACAATTTGATTTCACACACAAACTTGATATAGTGTATCTTCTCCCTTGTTTCTCCACCACTATCTCAATATTTCCCCATTTATTTTTCTCACTTTTCATCTCTCATCTTTTCTTCCTGGTTTTTGTGCATCTCATTATAATTTGCCTAATCATTAGAGAAAATAATGCACATATGCAAAACCACAGCAAGTACTTCAGCTTCGACTCAATCTGTTTGCATTTGCTGTTGACTGCATCACATTTGGTTTACAGATGACTAACATTTGATAGAGAGAAAGGGAAATGGAGTGTGAGAGAACCTGAGGGAGAGAAGCTGAAAAAGGGTGATAGAAATAGTCACTTGTGCACATGAGAGAGGGATGTGCTAGAAAGTAGGAGAGGGTTGGATAAGTGTGTGAGAGAGAAGGAGAAAGGATGAGTGCAGATACCTTGGTTGTTTACTGTGGCCCTAGGCAGCTCCTCCTGTTAGCAACATGTTTTGGTAACAGGAGGATTCTGAGGGAGAAACCTGCACATGCACACTGCAGTGACTGTATGGGCCCTGTTGTTGTGGCTTCCGAGAATTACTAATGACACCATGGCACGCAAGCATTGGGTCATGTTTAGGTTAAATAAAGAAGTCAAGTCAAGCGCTCATCTTTCCTGTGAGAGGAAACCAGTAACCCCTATCTATCCTGAGCCAGCTCAGACGCCACTGTAATTTACTGTACCGGACCCTCCAGACAGATGGCCCAGCTTCTCTAGCCTCTCTCCCTGCGCTCTCTTTTTCTCTTTCTCTTTATCTTGTCTTCTCTCTCTTCTGCTCTCTCTCTTAAATGCACACACGCACACACGTTTGGTAACAGGCGTATTTTGTGGGAGAAACCTGCTGTACGGGGTCTGAAAATGTATCAATAAACCAACTAGGCACTTTTGGGCAGACATGATACAACATTTTGAACAGAAATGCAATGGATCATTGGATCAGTCTAAAACTTTGCACATACGCTGCTGCTATCTACTGGTAAAAATCGAAATTGCGATAAACCTGGAATAATACATTGTGAACTTTCTCTTGCATTTCAAAGATTGTTTTTTTTTTCTCTGTATTATGTTTCACCAGATCTAATGTGTTATATTTTCCTAAATTCATTTCACATTTCCACAAACTTCAAAGTGTTTCCTTTAAAATGGTATCAAGAATATGCATATCCTTGCTTCAGGCCCTGAGCTACAGGCAGCTAGATTTGGGTATGTCATTTTAGGTGAAAACAAAAGGGCTCGATCCTTAACTTAATTCACCAATACATTTCTTGTTCGTCCAAAAAATATTGCTATCAGCTGGCCTGGTACATTGTTTGCTACTGCCACCCATTCAAGGTGCACTGTTTCAGTTTCAATGACTCAATATTTTGAACAAAAACAGATGACTTTAACTAAGACTGTGAATGTCAATACAATCAAACTAGCATGGGCACTTATCACAAGTCAGTCATAACGTGGCTAATAGGCTAGCTCATTTGTGTTAAACACAAGGCGCGTGGGCCGAATCAGACACACATGCAAGTATAAATGCGTCAACAGTTGAGTCATCTACTGAAATTACAGCCTGATGTGCATGCATCGGTGAATTCAACTTCAATTTCACTGCTTTCTTGTGCTCCTTTTACAGCAGGCAGCAGAGAGAAAGTGTACAGACACATGCCACAGTCCTAGCTAGGCTACTAAAATGTTGCTGTCTGGCTTTGGTTTTTAAAGCTTGACAATGAATAACCAAAAAACTAAACCTGCAACAAAACATCATGCAAAAGAGAAACATGTAGGCCTATTACAGCAACATTTGCAGGCAAGTTCCAATTCAATTGTCAAGCCGTGGGTTAGGACAAGCATGCATTGGTAGGCAAGCTGCAGAAGGATGAGTAGGCTACTTTTCCCCATCTTTTATCAGTGCAATTTTGACAGCCTACTAGCTGAAAAAGTTTGAGAGGGTTTATCTAATGTCCCCTCCTTAGATTTTAGCTCATCTTGCTCTGGCTAGCATTAGTTGTTGATCTGGTTGTTGTTGATGCGCATAGGCAACTGAGGGAGAGATGTAAGAGGTATTTACATATTTGCAGAAATCCAGTCAGGTGTATTTTGTGGCTTTAGGCGAAAGCTTTCTAATGATCTAAGGTCATTCTGTTGCAACTGCCTGTAGACACAGTCCAGTTCAAAGTGGATGATGGCAGGCCCATTAGGGCAAATGGCTTATTTGCATATATGCCTACTGTAGCTCTGATTGGCTATGGTACACTTGTCTGCGTAGATGCCGATCCTGGACTGGACAGATGGTTTTTATTTGGTTGTATTTATTGCAGTGTCTATAAATTGTCCAAACGCGTGGCCTCTTTCCGACTCTATAGAATTTTCCAAAAAGCCTTACTATACGTCATTTCCAAACATTCTATGTATTTATGAAAACTTGAACATGACAATATCTAGGTGCTCGCTTGTCAGAAAATGTAAAATCTTTATATGAACAGATTTGAATACGATTTAATGTTGCTAAAATGCTGTCAGTTCCACTTTAAGCCTTGAGACAATTGAGACATGGATTGTGTATGTGTGCCATTCATAGCGTGAATGAGCAAGACAAAATATTTAAGTGCCTTTGAAAGAGGTATAGTAGTAGGTGCCAGGCACACCGGTTTGTGTCAAGAACTGCAACACTGCTGGGTTTTTCACACTCAACAGTTTCCTGTGTATATCAAGAATGGTCCACCACCCTAAGGACATCCAGGCAACTTGACACAACTGTGGGAAGCATTGGAGTCAACATTGGCCAGCATCCCTGTGGAATGCTCTTGTAGAGTCCATGCCCTGACAAATTGAGGCTGTTCTGAGGGCAAAAGGAGGAAAGGGGTGCAACTCCATATAAGGAAGGTGCTCCTAATGTTTGGTATACTCAGTGTAAGTCTTGAAACCTCACTATCGATTTTATCCCAATAGCCAGAAGGGGGAGACAAGTGAAGCTCAATGTCAATCTGTCTCATTTATTGATTTAAGTATTATGTTTTCATGTCATTTCAATGTGCCTGGAGAATGCCATTCACAGTGTCTTTTAAGCCTTTTAACTTGATTATCTGACACTGGTCCCCTAACTCCATGCTAACAACTCCCAGGATGTAATCTTTCTGTGGGCACATCAGTCACTAATGGGCCGACCACCACCACCACCATAGATCTCTCTTTACTTTGATGTCCACCAGCGAAAGCATGGGAAGGATCAGTCAGGAGAGCAGTGTTTTGAGGAATGCTTTGTGAGTTCTGACTAACTGCCCCCTGATACTTTTCATGCTAGCGGGAGGAAAGGGCTTTTTGGTATCAATTTACTCACAGGTTGTATGTCACTATTTCCAAGAACAGTGGTAAGCATGAATACTGTAACATGCAAAGCTTTTACAGATATCAGTTTTTGAATGTATCAGTTTGGACATCTGTACTTCAAGTCTATGAAGGTTTTAATAAAAGCTGTAAAGTGCAACCCAAAGTAGAATGTCTCTGTGTTTTTTGTGTCAGGAGAACAAATGGCTCACTAGAGACATGGACAGAAGTTTAGCAGCGTACATTAACCACCGGCAGCTCTGTCCTGACCCACTTCTATTAGTATCAACCCTGCATAATAGCAGCACAGCACAGGATAGCCTGCAGTGTCTGGGCCACACACACCTGGTGTTTGTCCCTCTTACATAAGACCATCTGCTTTCAACCACTACTGAGACAGGGGTTCATGACTGATGGCCAAATATGCCAGACACTCAGTAACACACAAGGCACTTTGGACAGCTACTATAGGAAAGATGCTAACTGAGTGTTTATCAAGAGTCTGTTTAGGTAACCTTCTGTATGTTGAACCTTTTGGTGCCTTGGTGGTAGTCTGGGACATGCACTGTTCTATTAGGTTCTTACTCTTTCAGTGATACGGCTCCCTGGCTTTCAGTTGGGTCATGATGGTACTTTGCTTTTTCTCCAGATTAGGATGACTCATGCTAAATAAATGGACATGAGGATGGTTTTATCACTTGCCAAATAGGAAAAAAGTAATCCCTCTGTATTTAGCTCAGTAAGAGTTAGTGAAAGTCTGCTTTATCACTTATCAGAACATGAGTTCCTTTGGCTGAACCTTTCTGTTCCAGTAGCTTCCACACTATATGTGACTACTTCTCACAGCTGTGTTTTGTGTGCTTGTCAGATCGTAACAGATTCTTCTTCACAGAGCTTTTGAGGAAAAGTATCCTGCTTCTGAAGAAGGCTCATGCCTAAACTTGGTCAGCCTTTTCTCTAATAACACGTCTTTATTTTTAGCCCAGTTTCCTGTACGAAACCACTCAACGCTGGCACAAATGTGAGCATTTCTGTCAGCCTGGGTTTACTTTCATCTTTGTTAAAGTGTTAAATAGTCAAGCACATAAAATGTGAGTTTCCCATTCCTCTCCATTCCTCTGCCACCCTAAGTGTCCGCCCCTCTTATCATTTTGTCCCACTCTCTCCTCTGTCTCAGATAACTAGTGGTGACTCCATCACAGAATAGGCCACAAAGCCTCAGCCAATCATACACAAGATGCACTGGGAATTGTGAGAAACAAGCAGAACAAATGTCCCTTTGACATCATGAATTCCATGGACGTTCCAGTTAAGTGTGCTTATTGGCCTTTATTGTCCTCATATTACCGTGTGCACTACGTAGTGTGTCCTGAGAGGAATATGAGAGAAGTAATAGTAGGAAAGAGAGGACAGAGTGGACATGGAAACACTATCGTAAGGGGAGAGGGAGTAAAAATGGAGAATGAGGGGTGGAGAGTGATTCAGAGAAAAGGAGAGTGAGGGATATGAGGGGTTGTCCTCCCTCTTCTGGCCAGGCCTGCTGTTGTCACAGTAATACCAGTCTGTAATCAGTTATCATAGATGATGCTGGCCCAATGGAGAAAAGGAGGAGGATAGGATGGAGGGATGAAAAAACATAGAAAATTAATGTGAGAGCGAAAGAGATGGAAGAAAGAGATCAGGAGAGGGAAAGAAGATAGAGATGTCAAGGGGAGAGAGCGTGTGAGAGAGCAGGGAGGAGATGTCGCTCCTTTGATCAGTCTTGCAGAGCGGTGGAGGATAGGATTGAGGGATGAGAGGATTGGAGAGAGGAGAGAAAGAAGGGGAATGAGAGTTGTCTCTTTAATGAGCTCACCGGGACCATTGTTTCCATCAGGCAGGTTTGCATGTTATCAAAAGTGCTGAGGGAAGTTTGGAATGTCCACATCAGTAGGGCTATAGCAGGGGTCATCACTGGCTTATGCAAGAACAGACTGGCTCCCCGGGCTAGCTGAGAGCCATCTGAGTGACCCTCAGGGGGATTAGCAATACACAGAGAACTGTCATTCACACTATATGCTGTTACTCATACTGTTAGACACAGCTCTATCAGGGTTCTCTTAAAGAAGCGTTTGTAGTCACGGCTCTCATTTTACACGCAAATGGTCCAACATTTTGCCAGTGTGCTCTTTGAGTTGTTTTTTGACACGCGCTATCAATGGCTTTTAGGCAAGATCTCAAACTGTCATATCATAGCGTTGAAAAGAGGAATGAAGGGTTTCATAACTCATTTTTTTTATTCAAAGTAGAGAGAGCTGACCTTTCCTTCGCCTTGCTTCATTTGGCTCATACAGTATGTTCTTGTTTCCTACCTGCTTGACCAAGTCTAAGTGGTACAGATGGCTCAGTTGTTGCATGGTCCAGAAAACACCAGGCCCATGTTCAGCAGGCAGGAAATAAGAGCAAAGGTCCAAGATGGTGTATTCCTATCTCAGTTTGCCTCACTATGGGGGAGCTCTGTGTTTGCTTCCCAGAATCTTACACACCAGCAGAGACTGCTTTCATTTTAGCCTGGTACTGCTTTATATGACCTTTATTTCTTCCACACGGCAACACTCTAATGAGTGTGTGTGGATGGGTGTTTGCCTGTGTGTGTGTTTGTGTATGTGTTTTGTATTAGTGTGTACACCTTTTATGTGTGCTTTTGTGTGGGAGAGTGTGTTAAGCTTTGAATTCCTTTGATGCACAGCAAAGTCATTAAAATATGAGGCAGAGAGAGAGCGAACCACACTCACGGGGGGTTGCTATTAGCAATGGAATCTAAGCAACACCAAGTCTTTATTTTAAGCGCTATTTGCAGATGGGGAAAATGTTCTAACAATCTTCTACTGCCAGAGATTTAATGGCTTGATTATTCCAATGTTTGTTTTTTGTTTCATATAGAGCAGATTCCCTTTGCTAGTCAGCGTTAATGTGTCGTAAGATCAGATAGGACAAGTGTTTTAACTTCCCCTGTTTGGCAATAGCAAAGCTCTGTGCACTTTCTGGCCAGTGCATAGTGTTTTAGTGTATGTCTGCTTGATTCACCTTGTTTTATTGGTGCATAATAAAGTTTTATTGGTAGATAATAAGGCCTTGTATGACATCATGACTGTGTGATGACTTGTGAACAACATACTCTGCAACTCTCTGATAACACTAGTCAGTCCTCCTGAACCTGTAGTTTGCATACAGACCATAGCCTTTACAAACAGTATGCTATAGTTTACATGTAGCTTATATACAGTTTGCATAAGGAGTGTGAAGCGATGAATTATACATGCACTGTATCATGGCTGTATGTCGTAGCATACACTGTGTGCATTCGAGCTGGTAGTGTGTATGTGGTGTAGACCTATGTGTGGATAGGCGCTAGCTCCATGCATTACAGTATGTGTGGTGTACGAGAGGACTGGTGCTAGCCCAATGCGTACAGCAGGATGAGTGTCAGTGTCCTGTGGCTACACTCATCCAGGCCTGCCAGCCTGGTGCAGATGGAGAGCTGATTGGATTTCTACTGTAATTGTGTCTCAGAGGTGCCTGAGCAGTGAGGCCTGAAGCCTGAGGCAGCAGTATGGTCACTGTGGCTGCAGCTAGCCTACATGCTGTTCTCTAGAAGTCATATCCTGGGCGCTGCCTGCCTGGGACTAGTGTATATAGTAAATACTCTTTAGTACACTTAGAATTATAGAAAAAAGCTTGAACTTTGTCCTCTGTGTCTACAAGACAAAGATGATCAACCTGTATTGAGTCAACTTGTTTTAGAGGAAATCCAATTGTAAAAGTAATTTGTAATCCAATTGTAAAAGTTTCAGAGGACAATCATACACACTTTTCACTGGCCCTAAGTGTATTTTTAACTCTCTCCCTTAGGGACACTGCCTGGCCACAGAATGAATTTGGCATTGCTTATCAAAGCCTTTGATTCAAGCAGTGAGGATCTTAAGGCTCCATTGGGACACTAGACTGTCAGCATAGTGACAGACTTTCTTAAGAAGCTCTGAAGCAAAATGTTGATTTAAGAGATGGACTAACAAGGGACAGTTGGCTGTTAAAATAACTTTCTGCTAGAATGCTTGACTATGTGAACAATTGGCTGTTTTAACTGTTGATTGACTTAAATACTAAACCTTTTGGAATTATTATCAGTATAGTTGACTGTTTGGACTGTTTGACTACACTCTTAGAAAAAATTGTTCCAAAAGGGTTATTTGGCTATCCTCATACAAGAACTGTTTCTGGTTCCAGGTAGAATTTTTTTTGGTTCCAGGTAGAATTATTTTGAGTTCCATGTAGAACCCTCTGTGGAAAGGGTTTTACATGGAACCCAGAAGGGTTCTACCTGGAACCAAAAACGGTTCTTCAAGAGTGAAGTATGATAGTCTGTATAGAAGAGCACAAAGCTGTGTACGGTTGCGATAGGAGGGTGTTTGGATAGTGTCTAAGCTGTGTACTGTTGCGATAGGTGTGTGTTTGGATAGTGTCTATGCTGTATACTGTTGCGATAGGTGTGTGTTTGGATAGTGTCTATGTGAGTGTATCTTGGAGGAGGCTCTGTCTACTGGTATTAGTAGTATGTTGGGACTGTTTGGTGTTGGATAGTGTCAGGGCCAGGCGTCTTCCCCGACCTGTGTCTCTTGGTGATGATAGGAACATCCTGTTAGGATCAGCTCAGTAAACACCCATCCCCCGGCTCTGCTCCATCCCAGTCAAAACCCACAGCACAGCACAGCACGTCACTGAACCAAAACCACTCACCCTGTTCCTAATAAATATTAAGAAGACTGCATAGTATATTTTCTTAACATCCCTCAAGATGTCAAGGGGATTTTTTCAGCATTAGTCAGAAGGATCTATGTTGTTTGTTATGAAAAAAAACTGGAAGTGATTTAAAGCCTCCAATATGTTTTATAAGGCATCATTATCAGTCAAACATCTATATGTACTGTAGAGCATGTTTACTGTCTGTTATCACATATCTTTTGTGTAAATACAGCGGGTCTGTGAAAACAGGACACATTGGCACGTGAGAGGATGTGGTACTGTCATGTTTGATTATACCCTGACAATAGAGCAAGCTAATCCTGAAACAGACTTGCAAGCTTATGAGATCATCATTATCACCATCATCATCCATCATTGTTATTATCATGGGTCTTTTTTGGGAGAATGTTTGCATTCTGCCATTGCAATCTCTGCCATTTCTAGTCTGGTCTTTCTGGAGGCAGCTTCAGAGTTCAGAATTGCATTTGCTCCAGATTCTAGAGTGGAATTTGAACTGGTGACCTCCCCACCCTCTGCTACAGGGCTGGATTTGGGCCCAGAGTCGCAATGACCAGTATAGAGCCATGTTTCCTAATGGTGAACTGTGGCCAGCAGTGGCGTGTATTCATGGAGGCAAAGGGAAGCTAGGTTTCCCCTAAAATATATTTAGTCTCTCTGTGTTTCACAATTTTCCTTTAATTATCAAGAGGCTGAATGTATCTCACCAGAGAAAGCATCCGAGTGAAACAGCGCTCCTCTGTCTCAGGATGTGTAGGCCATCTATCTGATGCTGTCTGGTCAAAAAGAGTATGCCATTGTTGCTGCCTGTAGCATTGATTGCAAGGGAAGCCAGCAAACATTTGGCTTCTCTTGATAAAAAAAATTATAATAATAATAGCCAATCGGCTTTGAGCTGAACTGAGTGAGCTCAACTGTGAATGGTCCTGGCGCACCAAAAACAAAAGTGTCAAGGGAAGCCAGTTTGGATTTAGCTTCACACCAATCACAAGCCAAACGTCATTTACAGATTAAAACAAACTTGAATTGTTGCATCTCATCGTGTCGTTGTCCTACGGTGGCTAGCTATCTAAAATTGGTCCCATTCCTAAATTAGCCATATATGGAGATAGGGATTTGGACTTGTGGTTTTACTTAATTCTATTTACTGGCCAATGATTAAAACAGTGATTCTGATCTAACCATAAATTCATACATTTTGCCCCTGACTTGAGAAGATGGAAGTTCAAAATGTAGCTAGATGTGGTATGATAATGTCTACTAGCTGGCCAGGTGCATCATTGCGCATGAAAGGAAGTTAGGCTAGTGAGCTAGAATTTTAGCCAGGTAGCTTAGGACAACAAAAACTTAAAGCGTGTACTGTATGACAGAGTCATGAAAGAGAGGAGGATGGCATTTCTGGGTGAGACAACTTTACACACTCTCTCACGCACACACACACACACACACACACACACACACACACACACACACACACACACTCTCACACACACACACACACACACACACACACACACACACACACACACACACACACACACACACACACACACACACACACACACACACACACACACACAGATATCATATTTAGCTCACATTGATTAGTCCAAATAGTTTTTGGTATCTTAGTTCTCACTTGCTTACCCAACTGATGACCAAATTTGGCCCGTGGGGGGTCTCATTTGGACCCCGAAGTTTTCTGACCAACCCCCCCCCCCAAAAAATATATTTTTATTTCATTGTAGGACATAAAAGGCTGTAAAAACACCAGGAAACCAGCTCCAAGTGATTTAATTTAAGAAATCTATTTCCAAGGATTCCCACGCATAATGGAGAGACACTTGATCGTATACAAATGTAAGCAAGGTTTGAAATTATTATGTTTTAGTCAAGCATTATATCTGTTTGGGATTTTACGGTCAATTTGCAGTCTAGAAATGATTTATAATTATGTTCCCGGCCCCCTGACCATCCACTCAACAAAAAATCGTAACGCGACTGAATCTATATAGTTGATGATCCCTGCTGTAGGTCATGTAACTGGTTGTTTTGTGGACTTCACCGGACAGATGTTGCTCTCTAGTTTTGTGATGAAACAAAGGTGCGGTTGAATTTATTCTGCCACTGTCTTCTTATTGTCTCGGCCTTAGGCCTATATATGACGGTGGCAAGGCATATGAACTAACAGGTTATAGAGCAAACAACGCAATTATCACAACACATAGGTTGTAATCTGGCTTTCTTTTCTGGCTTGGCTTCTTCAGTGATTTTACCCAGACACCGCTACTGGTGGCCAGTCCCCTTGGGTCGTAGCTGGGTTGAGACAAGAAACATTTCTATTTAGTGAGTCACAAGAATACTAAAACGTTCCGTTTCCACAGTGAATTAGATGAGATAATATGTTTACACTTTGTCTTAGCAAGAGCAGGAAGAACATTCAACAACAATAACCATATACCAAATTTAAGACTTTGCACGACATTGAGGGATTGCCATTGAAAACCCGGTTTCGGCAAATTGACAATTTATAGAAGATTTGTCTCTTTTGTTTTCCTGCTTGTTGTTGGTGTGAAATAACCCGGCGAGCACAATCATTCCCATTGTGGTTTAAGGTCAGTGATTGGCTTGACTCCTGAATGTTAAGCGTTTGATGCTGTTTTGCAGGGTTATAAATAGCATGCAAACATTTTTTTTTCTTTCTGTCCTTTCAAATGAATGAACCAGTCCCGAGGGTCAAAACACAAATCAAACACATCCTTTGTTGTCATTACGTGTAACACCTGTGCCCATGTGTACCAAACACACAAACAATAAAACGTGTTGTCCAACAGCCATTATGTCCTACTTTAATTCCAGGAAGTTAGAATCAGATGGAGCAGGTTGACCACAATAACTCCTCAGTTCTTTCTCAGGTGTGCCTGAGTGCATGCGTCATCATTATCCAAAGCCAAACATATGGCTGGCCTTTGGGATTTGATCACCTGTATTGGAAATGTCAAATTTCATGTAATTTTAGTAAAATATTTGTATTCTCTGACTGTGTATTTCACCTACGGCTTGCCATTAGTGAAGAAGAGGCTTCCACCATTTTGTTACACAGCGTCTTCTCTGAGACCCTGGCATGGTGCCATCGTGCCATGCCTTGTCTTACTGTAGATTATGTTTGTATAAAACCTGCCCTCTGGGGCTTAAGGCTCAGCAATGTCCATGTCCTGCACACAGCTACCAGCAACCTAGAGAGAGATAAGACTGAGTGAGGCTGGGGAGTGTTACCACTGCATATGTACATAAACCACGCACATGCACACATACGTCCTCAGACATGTACGCAAGTTACAACACTTGAGGAAATAAGCCAACCCATATGCTCCCAGTCCAAAGTCCAGTTTCCTCAGTATTCGTTTAGAGGATAAATAAATAAAAGTGAAACTTGTTTGATGTAGGCCACTTCATAAAATCTGGAATGTTCCAAAATTAAGTGAGCTACCCCTGTAGAGTTGCTTCTGGTTCATAAACTTTAATATGGAGTTTTTCCTTGCCATTGTTACAGTACCTCTGCTTGCTCTTTTGGAGTGTTTGTCCTGGGTTACTAATAAAAACGATTGCAGATGAAAATACATGTGATTGGCAGTCTGTGTTGTCTTTGGCTGACCTGCCTTGTTTTTGTTTCAGGGGGGCTTTCTCCGAGGTGGTCCTAGCAGAAGAGAAAAGGACCCAGAAACTGGTGGCCATCAAATGCATCCCTAAGAAAGCCCTGGAGGGCAAAGAGAACAGCATTGAGAACGAGATTGCTGTCCTACACAAGTGAGTGACATGCACACACACGCCTACATGTTGCTCATCAATTTTAGGGGAGGAGGAGATTTAACTCTGAGTCAGATAGTGACTACAATTGCGGTAATGACAGTCTGGTTAAAATACCTCACTTTAAAACAGGGGAATTACGTACCAAGCCGGAAACAAGGAACTAGAGGGGCCTAAGCTATTTATAGTGCTCTTGTTGCCTGGGTTACAGGAGACACATAGGCCTAGTGAATATACAGGGATCCTTCTAGAGGTGAGGATTGAGGTTCGATAGGGAGAGAGTGAGACATAAAGAGAGAAAGACAGAAAGAGAAAGAAAGAGACATACATAGACCATAGATGAAACTACTAAAAGTACAAATAAGCCAACATTTCTTTGAGTACTGTTAGAGGATGTTACTACAGCCCCCAGGACAGAGCTGCTTAGTCACCGAAAGTGTCATCAGATAGCAAGGAGGTAGTTAGAAGACAACATCAGTGATCAAGATTGTGGATGTAGTTAACATCATTGTAGAAGTCAGCGGGTAGTTACTATCAGTGTGAAGGGTTGTGGATACAGTTATCTGTTGAGAGAGAGAGAGTAAACCCTTTATAGAGGGGCTGTGCCCCTAATCTTCCTTACTGTATTGTACTGAGAGAGAGATCCTAGCTTTCACCTGGTCAGTCTGTCATGGAAAGAGCAGGTGTTCATAATGTTTTGTGAAAAGGATTATAATGCCCTTTTAGTGTAAGAGCTGTAGCCTAATATAGTGTACTGTACTGTATCCCCCAGAGTACTGCATGAAACCATTAGTCAGCCCCTGTATGGAGCAATTCATTACCTCCGCTCACTCTCTCCACTCAATAAAACATACTTTACTGAGACCATAATGAAATCAAAGGGCTTTTATAATCTCCCTCTTGTCTCAGTTGGATCACTGCCAATGACAAAGTGTTGTGTTTTCCCCCAGACAACAGTGTTTCAGAAAGGGCATAGTTACACACGTGATAAAAAAAAAAAACATTAGGAATCAGTGTAGATGAAGGGGAGGAGGCATGTTAAAGAAAGATTTTTAAGCCTTGAGACATGGATTGTGTATGTGTTTCATTCAAAGGGTGAATGGGCAAGACAAAATATTTAAGTGCCTTTGAACAGGGTATGGTAGTGCATACCAGATTCACCGGTTTGTGTCAAGAACTGCTACGCTGCTGGGTTTATCACACTCCCTTGTGTGTCAAAAATGGTCCACCACCCAAAGTACATCCAGCCAACTTGACATAATTGTGGGAATCATTGGAGTCAACATGGGCCAGTAGTTACCCGTCTGCTTAAATTCCAAGGGAAGAATGACTAATGTTGGCTCTCCCTGTAAGTGTCAGTTGCTGCTATACTGAAGACTTAGGACATTTTTTATGTATTTATTTAACCTTTATTTAACGAGGCAGGTCAGTTAAGAACAAATTCCTATTTACAATGACGTCCTACCCCGGCCAAATCGGGAAGATGCTGGGCCAATTGTGCGCCGCCCTATGGGCCAGATGTGATGCATCCTGGATTCGAACCAGGGACTGCAGTGACGCCTCTTGCACTGAGATGCAGTGCCTTCACGCAATATCATTCTTTATGGGCAGGTCTTCTCAAAATGTAGTGACACAGATGGATGAATTATCGGTAGTTTAAGGGGAAAGCAATATATTCTACCTGTGCTGTGCCATGCTACTTTGGTGTAGAGAGACCTAGAGATAGAGTAGGAGCTACTCTTGCAGTCATAGGAGGACTCAGCCTTGTGTCAGAGCATTGTTAGCTTTCTACCCCATGAATGGTTCTGCACTCCTGCAGAGCTAATACCAAAGATAGAAAAATGGCAGTGAAGAAGATGTGTCAGTGTTCTGTAAGGTGAGGAGTGTCTAAGAGAGATTGAGAGATTGTGTGTGTTTGTAGGCGAGAAAGGGGCTGATGGTAGAAAACTGCCTCCAGAGCAGTGAATCACCAGTGTTCTGTCACCATGCCAACGACTCTCAGGGCCGACGGAATACACTGCTCAACCAATTAGAGAGCTGTGTGCCACCACACAGTCTGACCACTCGTGATAAAACTCTACCTCCAGATAACTAATATTACCTTTTTAATATATATTTTTTTCTTTTTCTTATAGTGCTCCCTATGAAGTTCATTTATGTACAAAAATGATCTAAATGATCTGAGAGAAAATTTAAATGCTATTTTTAACAATCACACTGTGTCATGGTAATGTAGACTGAGTATAAAAATATTAGGAACAGCTTCCTAATATTGAGTTGCACCACCCACTTTTGCCCTCAGAACAGCCTCAATTCGTCGGGCATGGACTCTACAAGGTGTCGAAAGGGTTCCACAGGTCCATGTCGATTCCAATTCATCCCACAGTTGTCAAGTTGGTTGGATGTCCTTTGGGTGGTGGACCTAGGCCTGTTGTGGTGACCCTATTACCGCCACACCGGCAGTCACGAGTCATGAAGGCAGTCAAATTCCCCGTGACCGTTTAGTCACGGTAATTAGGCTTCTCCAAGCTCTGATGTTGCTGCTGGTCATTAGTAGCCTACCAAACTTGCTAACTGCCTGGTACTCAGCACTCTATTGCCCCTCTAATCACTCTGACATAAATGCAAATGTTATCGAAAATCTAATCAAATACTTCATGAGAGCCCATGAGCTCATGTTGGGCAACATTTCTATAGGCTATGCATGGCCTCTACTAAAAAAAGGAGGTTCCCATCAGCTTTCTATAGACTAGGCCAACTATTTTTACTTCTCAACTTTCCTAATATTAAGCACATTGTTTACCTTTACAACAGGACTATCTGGCTGGCATGAAAATGAACCACAGGAAAGAATCCTCTAAATTCGCTATTTAAGTGCATAGATGACATGTATTTTTTCCCAGTGCCCCTGTTTCGAGACAGCTCCATCATAATGGTACAATCTAAATCAAAACAAATTTCACACATGTATTATTTAGTATATGTAAAGAAAAGATTAAATCAAGAATAGTCTGATGGGTGTCAATATTATCCTAGCACTTGTGAATTATATATTGTCACTTGTGAATGATGCCCAGCATAAGAAACGTTCATTTTTTTGGGCGACTTTGTCGAATCATAGTTACACATCTCATGTAGCCTAACCCACAGGCCTAAGTGTTTTTATATGGTTTGCATCACAACTGAAGTGGCCAAATAACTTCTTGAAATGAAGCACATTAATATGCTTTACAAGGGGTTTAGAGCCTAACTGGCATACTGTTACGAATCCCTTTTGGCCCGACAGTCTAGGGGGGATGGTAGTGAGACCCGTAACATAACTCATGTAAATTATAATTGTGACAAAGTAAAAGTGTGAACGTAATAACCAGGACAACTGAAATTATACCGTCAAACTCAGGGTTTATTGTAAAACACACGGTAATGGGGGGAGCAGGAAAAAGGGGCTGAGCTGGACCCAAGGAAAGAAACAATAAGTATTCAAAACACCCCTAAGCTAGACTAGCCTATTTCAACAACAGCTAACTAACTAACCAAAAATACAGTGGGTGGTCCGCCCAGTTCTAACTAGTGTGTTTTAACAAAGTTTACCTACGGGTAGTGTATGCCCATGGGCGACTTGTCTTGGTTTCCCCTTTTCCCACCAGCAAACACCATAAGCAAAAACAATACTCACAGGAGATGACAAAGTGATTTGGAGGTGCTCAAACAAAAGAAGAGGTTAATTAATACACAAAGAGAGAGATCTACATACATGGCATTTACAAAGAGATTGTGCTACTGAAATCTATCAAGAGCAGAGATCTACCAACATGGCATTACAAAGATTGAGCTCTCCTGAAATCTACAAAGAACAGCTATCTACCAACATGGCATTACAAAGATTGAGCTCTCCTGAAATCTACAAAGAACAGCTATCTACCAACATGGCATTACAAAGATTGAGCTCTCCTGAAATCTACAAAGAACAGCTATCTACCAACATGGCATTACAAAGATTGAGCTCTCCTGAAATCTACAAAGAACAGCTATCTACCAACATGGCATTACAAAGATTGAGCTCTTGAACAAACAAATGATGGGGTTTTTAAACCAAGGGAAAGGAACTGTGATAGGGTAGGAAACAGGAGGAGGTGTGTCTTCTGATTGATGGGTTGATTGTTGACTGATTGGGGAGTAATGATTTTCACCTGTGAGGGGAGAAGGAGAGAAAAGAAACACACACAGGATCCACACAGACACAGGATACCTGTATCCGTAACACATACATAAGCAGCACGTGAGTTTCAAGTTTGGGGAAGATCAAAAGTGACTGCAAAATCACATTTGCAGTCACTTTTGATAGTGGTGTTTTCCCGTTAATGGCACATTTGCGCTTATAGCCTACTGCCATGTGCGCATTGCAGCGCTTCTAATGTGAAGAAATAGCCTAATAGTTTATCAACATTTTAAGCTAAACATTCTGATCTCTTGCGTCAGCCACATTGCGTATAAAAATATTTTTTGATGCTAGGGGTTGTATTGATTTGGGATCTATTGCACCCCACAACTGTCCCAGACTATGTTTGGAATATTTATTTATTGCACAGAATAGAATAGGTCAACTTTTGTACTATGGGGGATAGTAGATTGCTGTTCGTTAGGCCTATTCATCTGGTTGACTGATGAAAAGTAAATTTGGGCAATTCTTCCAATATCTTCAATATGCACCTCGGAATTGGATAAGGACACTCGCAGTTGCATCCCTGATATGTCTGTCTTCACTTGTAGCCTGTGAGAAAGACCTGATCACGTGATGAAGAGCCATGTGAGTGAGAGGCGCTTCAGATTGCGCAGCAATCAGGAAGAAGGGAACAACGCTGCACTCCAGACCGCAAAAGGCATGGATTCTTTTTAGGGAGCATTACGGCCACAAAGGGGATACTGCTGTGAAATTCGAGGCATTATCAAGTGCTTGCTAAATTGTGATTGAGAGACTATTGAAGTGTGTACAGCCTGCAAAAACATAAAGCAGAGCTCATACCTTTCAAGCAACCTTTTTCAAATCATAATTTGTCTCATCATGCAGTCTCATCATGCAGCCTTACAATGTATAAAAAATCTAAACATATAGCCCAATGTTTGTACAACAACTAAAGTTACTTTAAAACTCTAAATTAAGTATATAGGACTACCTACTTATTTGCTAACCGCTCAACACAGAATAGTCGCATGTGCGCACTCCCTCAAATCGTTTGGAGAAAATATTTACATTTTATTCAGCTTTGTTCAGTTGTATTCTTCATACTCTAAAATAATGCCACGGAATTCAAAGCAAATCTTGTCTGCTAAATGGACTAGTGCAGCCCACAGCCATTTGGCATAGCCACATCAGGACCTAACATAAGGACAACTCAGAGTATGCTGTTCTTTTCTTCTGAAATAGACTACATTTTCTTCATTTCATGCTTCTTCAGACCTGTCTAAATTAAATAATGGATTTATTGTGATGGTGTAAGCTATATTATATGGATTTATTATACTTTTTAAAATGTAGATGTTCCCAAGGTCTGCATCAGTGGCTTGTATGCTATGTGTGGATGCCAGGAGATGCTAAATGTGTTTATGTTAATAATATGTTAACGCTCAATTACCATGAGACCGACAGTTATTTACTTGACAATCACCGGCTGACAACATTTTGGGACCGCCACAACCCTAGGTGGACCATTCTTGAAATGCACAGGAAACTATTGAGCATGAAAAACCCAGCAGCATTTAAATTCTTGACACAAACCGGTACTTACTACTATACCCCATTCAAATGCACTTAAATCATTTGTCTTGCCCATTCACCCTCTGAATGGCACACGTACACAATCCATGTCTCAAGGCTTAAAAATCATTAACCCGTCTCCTCCCCTTCATCTTCACTGATTTGAAGTGACATCAATAAGGGATCATAGCTTTCACCTGGATTCACCTGGTCAGTCTAGGTCATGGTAAGAGCAGGTGTTCATAATGTTTTGTGTTTGTGACTATGACTCTAAAGTTCTCTCCCTCTCTCTAGGTTAAAACATGCCAACATTGTTTCCCTGGAGGACATATTTGAGAGTAAAACCCACCTCTACTTGATTATGCAGCTGTGAGTGACCATCCTGCTGTCTTTATTTTGTCCTTCTTTCTGCTATCTCTCTCTGTTCTCCAATTCTACCCACGTCAAACACTTTCTGTCCCTAAATCAACTCACTCTCTGCAGCCTTCAGTTTAAAAACTTTCAGGATTATGCCTCTGCAATGTGTGTTTGCGTGTGTGTTTCAGGCTCCCTGCCTGTGCTGTCTCCCACGCACAGTGTCATTCACCATTAATTACTCTCTGAGCTCAGGGGCCTTTCTGTTCACTGATCTCAAGAGAAGCCCCCCTCCCACACACATACAGACATACACTCGCAGCATCGTGCCTGCTGACAACCACTGGGGAATATGCCCTCACACAGTAACTTTGCTCTCTCCCACCCATCTCTCTTCCTGAAATGTCAGAAGGTGTGGAGCAAGTTAGAGACAGAGAGAAAGGAGGAGAGAGAGAGTTTTTTGCTGTAGAAAACAGTGGGTGGTGTGATGACAGAGGGATGTTGTGTTCACTTTAGCAACACTGCCGTAAGGGCAGTCAGATTTAACCAAAGAACAGTTGTGGGTTTGCACACATAAAAATCCCCTCTCTCTAACTCTTTCTCTCACTCTTCCTCTTTTTCTCTCCCCCTCTCTTTGGGAGGCAGCTTGACAAGGCTTTAGCTTGCTGTTAGTGCTGAATCATAGAGACCAGTGGTGGATACATCTAGGAAGAAGTGATGCCTCCACCTAGTGGTGATGTAGGTTGAAGATAGATAAAGCAGGTTTAAATTAGACAACATATAATCAAGTCAAATTGTATTGGTCACATACACATAGTAAGGAGATGTTATTGCGAGAGTTTCGAAATGCTTATGCTTCTAGATCCGACAGTGCAGCAGTGTCTAACAGGTAATATGTAACAATTCCACAACAAAACCTAATATCTAACGAATTCCACAACGAAACGTAATACACACAATCTAGTAAAGGGATGGGATAAGAATATATAAGTATACAATATATGGATGAGCAGTGACCGAGCCGCTAAGATCCAATAGATAGTAAAGAATAGATAGTGAAGGATACAGTATACATTATATACATATGAGATGAGTAATGCAAGATATGTAAACATTCTTGAAGTGGCATTATTAAAGTGACTAGTTTTGTTATAGTGACCAATGATGTCAAGTCTGTAGGTAGGCAGCCGCCTCCCTGTAGCAGTTAGACGGCAATATATAGCAGTTTGTTGGCCGTATGTAGCAGTTAGATGGCCATATGTAGCAGTTAGATGGTCATATGTATATCAAAATCGTTCCTCTTCTCTATCCAGGGTGTCTGGTGGGGAGCTGTTTGATAGGATTGTGGAGAAGGGATTTTACACAGAGAAAGATGCCAGCAAGCTCATTCAGCAGATCCTGGATGCTGTCAAATACCTCCATGACATGGGCATCGTACACCGCGACCTGAAGGTGAGCCTGAGTCAAGGGTCAGGTGGTGAGGACGATATTTAGGTGGGCATTTAGGGGCTCCAGAGTGGCGCAGCGGTCTAAGGCACTGCATCTCAGTGCTAGAGGCATCACTGCAGACCCAGGTTCGATTCCAGGCTGTATCACAACCGGCCGTGATTGGGAGTAAGGGAAGGACAAAGGGCATGAAAGACGAGATTTCAGAGTCTTTAACAATGGAGTCCTTTACCTTCTCGTTTCTGTCCAATGACTGAATAGTCACAAGACTGGATGAGTGATAGGTATCCCCACTATGAAAACGGCAATGTTGAATTTTCACCATTTTACCTTTTAGTGATTAGTGTATTACTAATTACGAGAGGTTAAAGGGTGACCTTGTAGTATAGAAAATGTTTGTTTCCAATGCTAGTGTTTTGCCCCAAGCATTCTGCAGTGCCTGCAAATTAGATTAATTAACTATAATTTGTTTACAGGCAGTTCAGCAGAGTGTAAACTGATTGATCATTAGTTTGGATAACTAATTATTTCCCCAGTGTGTGCATGTGTGTGTTAAATGTTTGTGACAAAAAAGTTGATTGATTTCTCTGTCTTTCCCAGCCGGAGAACCTTCTGTACGACAGTATGGAGGAGGACTCTAAGATCATGATCAGTGACTTTGGCCTGTCCAAGATCGAGGGATCTGGAAGTGTCATGTCCACAGCCTGCGGAACACCAGGATACGTGGGTAAGGAGGACTGGCACTGATCAGTGCATGCCTGTGTGTGTGTGTGTGTTTATCTATGTGTCAAGAGCATGTGTTTTGTATGATTTTAGTATGTTTGAGAGCAAGCACACACACAGTGATCATGTCAGACTACGTGTGTAATGATGCTGATGAAAACACTGCTCTGATGTCTTGCAGCCCCTGAAGTGTTGGCCCAGAAACCCTACAGCAAGGCGGTGGACTGCTGGTCTATCGGGGTCATCGCCTACATCCTGTGAGTTATGGGCTTGGACTGACTCTTTAACTTTAGTCTTTCTCCTACCAGTCTTAAAACATAATTTCTGTGTTACATTTCTTTCCACTACATTGTTTTCAACAATCAACTCATACCAGATCAATGACAACTTCATGGATGAATTTTGAAGTATGAAAGCACTACAACAGGTCTCCTCTCTCCTGTGATGCCTTTACTCTCTTATTCTGACACAGTTTGTGTGGATACCCTCCGTTCTATGATGAGAATGACGCCAAGCTCTTTGAGCAGATCCTGAAGGCTGACTATGAGTTTGACTCTCCGTACTGGGACGATATCTCTGACTCAGGTACAGTAATCCTCTCCTTTCTTTGCTCCATGGAGAGAGAAACAAAACCTGGACACTACAGCATAGTGCAATACAGTATGTATAACATTATGTTGCCATTATTAGTTCCCCTTGTCAGCAGTTTCATATTAATGGAAATTACTCCCTAGCTCTAGGGTTTGTTATGCTTTGAGTGTCTGCCAAGCTGTCAGTGTGTATGGGATTAACCATAAGACACTCACTGGCCATAGAACGAGCACTGAGGCCCTGTGAGATCACAATTTCTTAGTCCTGTAGGGAGTTTCTGAAGTCAGGTCAAAGGCATGTGGACAGTTTTTCTTTTTACTGTCAGTCTGGACAGTGTTTCTGATGCAGTGAAGCTTCTTGTACTATAGTAACCTGGGAGCTAGTCTATTTCTACTTTAGATACTTTTTTTTGTCATCTGTAAGTAGCATTATTAGTTACTGTATATCTCATGTAAATTAAGAAAAAAGGCATTGTTTTTGGGTGAAAAATGTGAGTTGTAAATGTGTGTCTGTTCACGTGTTGTTTTCAGCCAAAGACTTCATAGTTCACTTGATGGAGAAGGACCCCAGGATACGCTACACATGTGACCAGGCTTTGCAGCACCCCTGGTAGTGTACACCATATTCTCCTTCACACACACACAGGCATGCACATAACACAACTTTATCATAATCTATTACATTTGTGCTTTTGTCTAGTTTTCACCTGTTCTTGTGACAACCAGCTAAACTTGTCCCCTCATGTCTTTCTCTGTTCCTCAGGATCGCTGGTGACACAGCTCTAGATAAGAACATCCATGAGTCTGTCAGTGCCCAGATCAAGAAGAACTTTGCCAAGAGCAAGTGGAGGGTGAGTTACTTTTTCTGTGCACCTGGCCTTCTTCAAAATGCAAAGACATTTTTGCTTTGTTTAGTATATAAGTAGAATCCTGCAGCATTCAGCTGTCTGTCATTGTCAGTACAGTTTTCTATGGCAGTTATTATGTATCACTTTTAAACATTTTGATTTGAATGTGCTCCCTCCCGCAGCAAGCGTTTAACGCCACGGCAGTGGTGCGTCACATGAGGCGTCTGCAGCTTGGCACCAGTCAGGAGGGCCCCAGCCAGACCACCCTGCCCAGCACCCTCCGAGACCACCTACTGCTGCCCGAGGCCACAGAGACGGAGCACACCACCGGTCAGTGGGGTAAACCTCCATCACACAACACAAGTGTAGCAAAACATAATTGAATAACTGGAGACACGACATAACCCCCCCCAAAAGGCTTAATTTAGCCGTTCTGTTTTGTTCATCCCCAGTATGTCTTGTTGCTATGTACAGTATGTTGTTAGTGAATAACCAGTCCCTTTCACAGTGTATTAGGCTCAGGCTTACGTACTTCTCAAACACAATCAGTTACACTGTCTCACTCATTAACACTTTGATATGTAAATCCTTGTCTAATGCCCAATAGGATACTGTTTGAAATAAGCTAATAAGAGGTAGATTTATAGTGTAGATAGAAGCGTCCTGAGTTTTCAGATTTTGTGTGGCGATCATCCACTCTCACTCTGTTTTCCAGAGTCTCCTTGCGAGGGATGCTGCTCCCAGAGTGCTGATGGGGGGGCTGAGCGCGACCCCCTCTCCAACTGCACCTACCGCTGCCATCCAACCAGTCTGGTCTGATCCCCGCCCAGCAATGGCTTTCCCATGTATTTACCTCTGGACACCAGCGAACTCCACAGTCAGGCCAGGAGTACAGAGTTGTTCCAGTGCCCTGCCAACAGGGGGGGCAGGCGGGTTATGAATTCAGGTTGGGGAGGAGGGACTTGATGCCAACAAGAGGAGGTAATTTGAACGGATTGGGGGAGATGAGGAGAACAAAGAGGAGGAGAGGTGTGGTGCCCAGAGTAATCCTGGGTATTATTTTTTGAGGTGCGGGACAAACTGTTTACTCGTCCTTTTAAAATGTGTGTCTGCTTTTTACATTTCTGCATTTATGTACATGTTGTTTTCTATCTTAATTATTCTTCCCCTTTGACAACTTCTAGAAAGAGAATCCACTAATGATATCTGCATGGTCAGAAGACAGGTCCCTATTGGAAACATGTGTTTTATAGCATGAAAGGTCTATTGCACAATCATGTATGGTGGTAACCATTGTGTTATAGTTCCTGTACTGCAGATACACATCTTTATGACGATAATAAGTCTAGCCCCCCAGAATTATAATTGTATGGCTTAGTTGTATTTTATATTTGTATAAATGTAGCCTTACAATACACAGATGCATTCACCTAATACCACTGCTGGAGAATCCATGTGGGAATACTCCATCTATTGGACTATATATTTTCTTTTTTTTCTCAGCATGTTTGTGCTTCACCACTGTAAGTTTGTGGTTGTGCTCCCCAGGCTTGTAACAGAACAAGGCTTTCTGATTTGAACTAATTCAGCACAGGGACTTCCTCTCTATGCCTTTAGGACAACGTCAAAGGTTTCTTTTCTCGTAGCTTTTACACATTTGAAGATACACCTATATCTCTGTACAGTTAATGCAGCATTAGAGGCGATTTTCATTTCTATCATTGTATTGTTGTATATATTTCATTGTGGTAATTGAATCATTAAAATACAGACTTTTCTCTTCTGTCTAGATCTCTTTCCCACTTCCCCAGAAGTGTAATACCTCATGGGAGATAGACTTACATACACAGCCATTCCTCTTAGTACTAAGAATAGGCCTCCGTTAACCCACAGTTTTTACTCCTTGATGTTTCTTAAAAGCCACACTCTTCCCTATGGGGGGAATATGATCCCGTTGATAAAGCTGCTCAAGACTTAATCCATTATAGATATTACTGTAAGACCATGTAGAATGAAATGAGGTCCAGCCTTTCCTCAACCCAAAGCAGGGTGTGGATGTTTTTAACTAAAGACACATTTGTAAGTTTAGATACTTATCTGGCCATGTAGATACTACTAACGTTCCCACTTTGACTACTCTTCCATGGATCTTACCTCCATTCATATGTTGGTTGTTTTCCGAGCCAATGTATCTGTACAGAGAGAATTTGAATTAAAGAATGTAAATATACATCTCATTGTCTCACCTCATCATTTCTTCTATCTCACTCATCGTAAGGTTATTTAGATCTAAAAGAGAAAGCAGGATGTTTTTATTAGAGGACTTTACTCTACAATTTTTTCCCCCACAGTTCAGTTCATGACCTTTCCATCATCTTCATACATTTACTGTACACAGCACTAGCTGACAATAGAACAGATGTGCCATATTATACTCGCACTTTGATTAATGAACACATACTCACTTGATTTAATTATCTGATGAGAAGGGCACAATGTGTTACCATCACCAGTCCAGTGGGTTGTTGCTCCTACTGTAAGTACGTTTTAGGGCTTTCTAACTTTCATTCCAATAGCCAAGTGAACAAGACTTGGAAGTGAGGCAACACGAGACTAGAGGGGAGAGGGACGTGATCCTATCCTCTCTGTCTCAGAAGAGGCTGGTGGGAGGAGCTATAGGAGGACGGGCTCATTGTACTGGCTAGAATGGAATAAATGGAATGGTATGAAACATGGAAACACGTTTGACTTCAATCCATTAATTTCATTCCAGCCCTTACAATGAGCCCGTGTTCCTATAGCTCCTCCCACCAGCCTCCTATGTGTCCTTACTCCCTCTAGCTAGTCCCACACACAGGCATTGACTCTACAGACCTTCTTGCCATAGCCTGCATTGCATTTAAAGCTAATTGATTGACATATTTGCCTTGGCATTTCCTGTTTCAGTGACTTTTGTGTACTGTGCTGATCTAAATGCTGATCATTTACTGTGCTGTTCCCCTTATTGATATTGAGCTGTGATTTATTGTTTCTTACAGTCAAAATATAGACATTTTGATTAAGTGTTTCTGTCAATGTTGTGTACTCGGCAGTCTACTCTACACAATTCCCCATCGGTTATCTTTCAAAGAGCCATTCATTAAACTGAGAGAAGAAATATTTTGATAACCAAGGAATGACTTCAAATAAAATTAGCACGGTGTTAGCAACTTATCACTAAAAAGGAGGCAACATTTTATTTCCTGAGCTGAGATTATCAAGTAGAGGTGAACCAGGACAGGGACTAATGACTGTGTCTCTTTCTGCTCAGTGATGTTATTATATAGTGTGTGAGAATTAAAAGAGGCTAACTCTTCTACAACCCTGGCTTTCCCCTTGAATGAGTCTTTTGATTATATTGTACATTTTTGTTTACTTTGTAAAACTAAAGTAACAGTGAGTGGCATTTGTTAAAGACATTTAACATGATTAAGTGTAGCCTGTCCAGTGATTGCATGGTGTGATTCAAAATGTGAGGGAGAGGATAAAACATGTATTGTATAAACACAGCACTAATTGTAAGCTACACACATAAAATAGCCACCTTATTCTGTAATCTTCACACCAACAGTTTTATTTTAGGTAAATTATATTCACCAAATCAGACAGTTGACATGTGGACGGGGACAAGGGCAGTGCAAGTTGTCATATCTGTTCAAGTCTGAGTAACAGTAACAATTGATGATTGGCTTTATCTTCTATTTGAAATCCACACATCTGTTTGCATAGTGAAGTAGTTTGTGATGCAGTAAACATTTCCCTAGAGTGTGTGAGCGAGCGCTAGTGGTCTTTTAGAGAGGATTCTATCTACACATGACAAGAAGACATTCTATCCTTACCTAAAGTGGAAAACATTCTATATGCAAAATGTATGAGAAGGGCTTACACTGTATCTGAAAAGCTGATGATTGTTTGATAGCTGATGGTTATTCAATGAGCTTACAGTGCCTTGAAAAAGTATTCACCCCCTTGGTGTTTTTCCTAGTTTGTTGCATTACAACATGCAATTTAAATTGATTTAATTTGGATTTCATGTAAAGGACATGCACAGAATACTACAAATTGGTGAAGTGAAGTGAAAAAAAATGACTTGTTTCAAAAAAACATATGGAAGAAGATACTCTGGTCAGATGAGACTAAAATGTTGCTTTTTGGCCATCAAGGAAAATGTTTGGCGCAAATCCAACACCTCTCATCACCCCTAGAACACCATTCCCACAGTGAAGCAGGGTGGTGGCAGCATCATGCTGTGGGGATGAAACTGGTCAGAATTGAAGGAATGATGGATGGTGCTAAATACAGGGCAATTCTTGAGGGAAACCTGTTTCAGTCTTCCAAAGATTTGAGACTGGGACGGAGGGGTACCTTCCAGCAGGACAATGACCCTTAGCATACTGCTAAAGCAACACTCGAGTGGTTTAAGGGGAAACATTTAAATGTCTTGGAATGGCCTAGTCAAAGCCCAAACCTCAATCCAATTGAGAATCTGTGGTATGACTTAAAGATTGCTGTACACCAGCAGATCCCATCAAATTTGAAGGAGCTGGAGCAGTTTTGCCTTGAAGAATGGGCTAAAATCCCAGTGGCTAGATGTGCCAAGCTTACAGAGACATACCCCAAGAAACTTGCAGCTGTAATTGCTGCGAAAGGTGGCTCTACAAAGTATTGAATTTGGGGGGGTGAATAGTTATGCACGCTCAAGTTCTCTGTTTTTTTTGTTTTATTTTTTGTTTGTTTCACAGGAAAAATATTTAGCATCTTTAAAGTGGTAGGCATATTGTGTAAATCAAGTGATACAAACCCCCCAAAATCAATTTTCATTCCAGGTTGTAAGGCAACAAAATAGGAAAAATGCCAAAGGGGGTGAATACTTCCACAAGCCGCAGTACACATTGACATTTGCTTACTCCAATTTAACAATCTGAACAAATCCTTTGATAAGAAAAGTATGTTAAGTTGTATTATCTGTTCTTTACATTTTTTTCGAAGTAAATTGAAAAATGTATATTTGAATGCATATACAGTTGAAGTCGGAAGTTTACATACACTTAGGTTGGAGTCATTAAAACTCGTTTTTCAGCCACTCCACAAATTTCCTGTTAACAAACTAGAGTTTTGGCAAGTCGGTTAGGACATCTACCTTGCGCATGACACAAGTAATTTTTCCAACAATTGTTTACAGACAGATTATTTCACTTATCATTCACTATCACAATTCCAGTGGGTCAGAAGTTTACCTTGCCTGTGCCTTTAAACAGCTTGGAAAATTCCAGAAAATGATGTCATGGCTTTAGAAGCTTCTGATAGGCTAATTGACATAATTGGAGTCAATTGGAGGTGTACCTGTGGATTTATTTCAAGGCCTACCTTCAAACCCAGTGCCTCTTCGCTTGACATCATGGGAAACTCAAAATAAATCAGCCAAGACCTCAGAAAAAAATTATAGATCTCCACAAGTCTGGTTTATCCTTGGGAGTAATTTTCAAATGCCTGAAGGTACCACATTCATCTGTACAAACAATTGTATGCAGTACCGCTCAGGAAGGAGACGCGTTCTGTCTCCTAGAGTTGAACGTACTTTGGTGCGAAAAGGGCAAATCAATCCCAGAACAACAGCAAAGGACCTTGTGAAGATGCTGGAGGAAACAAGTACAAAAGTAGATTTTATCCACAGTAAAACGAGTCCTATATTGACATAACCTGAAAGGCAGCTCAGCAAGGAAGAAGCCACTGCTCCAAAACCGCCATAAAAAAGCCAGACTACTGTTTGCAACTGCACATGGGGACAAAGATCGTACTTTTTGGAGAAATGTCCTCTGGTCTGATGAAACAAATATAGAACTATTTGGCCATAATGACCATCGTTATGTTTGGAGGAAAAAGGGGGAGGCTTGCAAGCCGAAGAACACCATCCCAGCCGTGAAGCACGATTGTGGCAGCATCGTGTTGTAGAGGTGCATTGCTGCAGGAGGGACTCGTGCACTTCAAAAAATAAATGGCATCATGAAGAAGGAAAAGTATGTGGATACATTGAAGTAACATCTCAAGACATCAGTCAGGATGTTAAAGCTTAGTCACAAATGGGTCTTCCAAATGTACAATGACCCCAAGCATACTTCTGAAATGGTGGCAAAATGGCTTAAGGACAACAAAGTCAAGGTATTGGAGTGGCCATCACGAAGCTCTGGCCTCAATCCTATAGAAAATGTGTGTGTGAGCAAGGAGGCCTACAAACCTGGCTTAGCTACACCAGCTCTTTCAGGAGTTGGACCAAAATTCACCCAACCTCCTGTTGGAAGTTTGTGGAAGGCAACCTAAAACGTTTGACCCAATTTAAACTATTTGAAGGCAAAGCTACCAAATACTAACTTCTGACCCACTGGGAATATGATGAAAGAAATACTGTATAAGCTGAAATAAATAATTCTCTCTACTATTATTCTGACATTTCACATTCTTAAAATAAAGTGGTGATCCTATCTGACCTAAAACAGGGATTTTTACTGAGATTAAATGTCAGGAATTGTGAAAAACCGAGTTTAAATCTATTTGGCCGAGGTGTAAGTAAACTTCCGACTTCAATTGTACCTAATATTGTGTTTTGCAAAAGCTACAGTACTAATGTATGGATGCAATGCATCGTGAGTTATTGAGTATTAACTATGGAGTATTGTTAAGTATCAAAGCCAATGATTTGTTTTTTGAACACATTTGCAAATGGATGGTACATTAAAACTTCTCTGTCTATGCATTATGTGTCTGACTGTCCTGCCTTATAGCCTCTTGAGCCCTTGAAGCCCAGCTTGATACTCACGCTGTGTCCTAAGTCTGATATGATGCTTTCGTTGCAGATAAACTGCACCAGGATACTGAATTTAAACATGAAAACATGAAAAGTTCCACTCACTCTGGTGATGAGTAGGGGCTTAGTGGTTTGGATGTCTGGATTTCCTGCATAACCAGCCATGTAACTTTCCCTAAGATGTTAGTGGTTTATACCCCACTAACCCCAGCCTTCTGAAAGTAATCTCTCCTCCCTTTAGAAGGGATGGAGAGACTTGGTGGCTTGGATGAAAACCATAGATAAATGTCAGCAATGTGATAAGTGTCTGCGGCCGGGCTGGGAAGCTGAATCAGAAGGAAGGAGGAAGGAAAGTGAGAGGGAGTGGGGTGTGGTAACTCTCAGCAAAATCAAATGACCATTCAACAAATCAATTCAATTTAAGATAATGTAAAGTGCTCAATGGCAGCCTGGCAAAGACAAATATTGGATAGAACCAAAGAGTGGTACCCATCCATTTCTGACCCATCCACTTTCTTTGTGGTCTCACCCTAAACATCCAGCTCTGCCTACTCTCATTCCCTCTCTGCATCTTTCCACTCTCTCCTTCATCATCCACATAGTCCCTCTCTATATTTTCAATCAGTCTAATGTTCCTGTTAATACCACATAATTCCTACCCTGTGTGTTCTCTCCTGAGTGAGACCACTAGACTCCTACTTTCTATTTGCAGTAGTCTCCCCCTGCCTTAGTTTACCACAGCCTCATTTACCCAGCATTCCTCTTGTCTGGGGGAGAGAGATTGACAATGAGAGAGACTGAGTAGTAGAGAGAAAATAGAGGCCACTTCACCCAGTAGTATCCAGCTACAGCCCTGCAACTACCTGTGACTATAACTAGCCTGTCACTAAAACCAATACTATCGCCATCTACTGGCTGTGGTGAATCCTACCACATACACTTGAACTCTTTTTCTTTCCCCGATTCCTTTCTTTGCTTCCCTTCCTTTCCTCCTTTCCTAGCGTCCTTTACTTTCCTCCTTTCTTAGAACCCTTTCTTAGCTTTCCTTTCCGCTCAACTAGCCATGGTTCTTTCCCTACCACATACATGTGAACTCTTCCTTTTCTTTCCTAGATTCCATTCCTCTCCCCCGTTCCTTTCCTCCTTTCATAGATCCCTTTCTTTTCCTTCTTTCCTAGCTTCCTTCCCTCTTTCCTAGATAATTCCCTCCTTTCATAGCTCCATTTTTCTAGCTTCCTTTCCTTAAACATTTCATTTCCTCATTGTATATCCTATATTCCTTTCCTCCTTTCCTCACTCCCTTTTGTTTTCTCCTTTCCTCCTCTCCCAGAACATTCTTTGCTTCCCCCGCTTCCTTTCCTCCTTTCCTTGCTTCTTGTCCTTCTTCCTTTCATTTCCTCCTTTTCATTCCTAAAATCCTTTCCTTCTTTCCTCACTCCATTTTCTTACATTATTTCCTAGTTACATTTCTTTTTCAACTTTCTTGGCTCACTTTACTTTTTTAGCCTACTTTCCTCCTTTCCTAGATTATTTTCCTTCCATGCCTCCCTTTCCTAGCCTCAAACCCTATTTTCCTTTCCTTATTTCCTTTTCTTTCCTATCTAATTTCCTAGCTCCCTTTCCTTATTCATTTAATTTCCTGTTTTATTATTTAGATTCCTTTCCTCCTTTTTTCACTGCCTTTCTTTCCACCTTTCCTAATTTCCTTTCCTATCCTTTCTAGGAAGCTAGAAAAGGAGGAATGGAAGCTAGGAAAAGAGGAAAGGAATGGAAGCTAGGGAGGGAGGAAAATAAAGGGAGCTAGGACATAAGGAAAGGAAAGGGAGTGAGGAAAGGAGGAAAGGAATCCAGGCCACCCTCGCTTGTCCTCTGTTTTTCCCTCGCCTCCAAAAAATCCCGGAAGTCCCCGACTCCTACACTCCCGAAAGTATCTGAAGTTACCCGAGCTCCATCTGGAATCATCGAGGACTGCCAACTCGTCTCCTCTGGCGCCCATGCAACTGGGCAAGGCTAGATTATCCCCTGAGGAATGTTCAAGCAGACTGAGCTCTAATAGCTGTCAGTATTGTGATATTTCGGGACATTACATTTCCACCTGTCCAATAAAAAGCCCAGGCACGGGTACGCTGGTGGGCCATACAGGGAGTCTCCCATCTCCCTTTACTCGTACTTCTCTCCATGCTATCCTGTTATGGGGTGACCGGTCTAAATCTCTCCGGGTGCTCCTGGACACTGTCCTAGTGTCGGAGCTGGGGATCTCCACACAACCTCCCTCCGTTCCCATGGACGCCAGAGTATTGAACGGGCGCTCTATTGACAGGATAAATCATAGCACTATTCCTATCAACCTAAGAGTGTCAGGGAATCACAGTGAGTCCATGCAGTTCCTGCTCATTGAATCTCCTCATGCACCTGTGGTTTTGGGATTGTCATGGCTCCAGAGGCACAACCCCCTGATCGACTGGGCTACGGGTTCTAATCCTGTTGTGTAACCCATTCTGCCACGCACATTGCCTCAAGGCGGCGCAGCTTAGCCCTGGATGTCCTCCCGTGGGCCTGGGTAAGGCCTTTGATCTCTCCACCGTCCTCGTGGAGTATCAGGACCTCCGGGAGGTTTTCAACAAGACCCGCATTCTGATCATTCTGCCTGCCCTGACCCCGAGCCTGCCTGCTGTTCAGTACCTCCTTGACACTGCCCTGGATTACTGACCTCTGCCTTCCCTCATCCTGCCCTGGCCGGTCTCCTTGTGTAATAAATATTCTGAGAACTGTACTACCCGCCTCCTGTGTCTGCATCTGGGTCATATCCTGATACGTGAAAGTCTGTGACAGCATTGGCAGTGCCATTGAGGCTATAACCATTTTAAAGTAGACTCATTTCTTAATTTTCATTGGCTGATCATGACTAATAGGAATACCCACCCAGTTGATTACTTTAAAATGGTGGAAGCCCTTAATGGCAATATCCATGCTTAAATGGGTTATATACATGTTGAGCCACTATCTATGTTTATGACAGACACAACTACGATATAAAGTCATTTTTTCAAAGTTGCAGAAATACCATGTTTACATACACCTTAGCCAAATTAATTTAAACTCAGTTTTTCACAATTCCTGACATTTAATCTAGGATCACCACTTTATTTTAAGAATGCCGAATAGTCAGAATAACAGTAGAGAATGATTTCTTTCAGCTTATATTTCTTTCATCACATTCCCAGTGGGTCAGAAGTTTACATGATACCAAATACTAATTGAGTGTATTGCCATTAAATTGTTTAACTGGGGTCAAACGTTTCAGGTAGCCTTCCACAAGCTTCCCACAATAAATTGGGTGAATTTTGGCCCATTCCTCCTGACAGTGCTGGTGTAACTGAGTCAGGTTTGTAGGCCTCCTTGCTCGCACACACTTTTCCAGTTCTGCCCACACATTGTCTATAGGATGGAGGCCAGAGCTTTGTGATGGCCACTCCAATACCTTGACTTTGTTGTCCTTAGGCCATTTTGCCACAGCTTTGGAAGAATGCTTGGGGTCATTGTACATTTGGAAGACCCATTTGCGACCAAGCTTTAACTTCCTGACTGATGTATTGAGATTGCTTCAATATATCCACATACTTTTCCTTCCTCATGATGCCATTTATTTTGTGAAGTGCACCAGTCCCTCCTGCAGCAATGCACCCCCACAATATGATGCTGCCACCCCTGTGCTTCATGGTTGGGATGGTGTTCTTCGGCTTGCAAGCATCCCGCTTTTCCCTCCAAACATAAAAATTGTCATTATTTTTGTTTAATCAGACCAGAGGACATTTCTCAAAAAAGTACAATCTTTTTCCCCATGTGCAGTTGCAAACCATAGTCTGTTTTTTTGTTGCTGTAGTCTGTTGCTGAGCGGCCTTTCAGGTCAATATAGGACTCGTTTTACTGTGGATAAAATACACTTTTGTACCCGTTTCCTCCAGCATCTTCACAAGGTCCTTTGCTGTTGTTCTGGGATTTATTTGCACTTTTCGTACCAAAGTACGGTCATCTCTATGAGACAGAACGCGTCTCCTTCCTGAGCGGTATGACGGCTGCGTGATCCCATGGTGTTTACAGTGCCTTGCGAAAGTATTCGGCCCCCTTGAACTTTGCGACCTTTTGCCACATTTCAGGCTTCAAACATAAAGATATAAAACTGTATTTTTTTGTGAAGAATCAACAAGTGGGACACAATCATGAAGTGGAACGACATTTATTGGATATTTCAAACCTTTTTAACAAATCAAAAACTGAAAAATTGGGCGTGCAAAATTATTCAGCCCCCTTAAGTTAATACTTTGTAGCGCCACCTGTTGCTGCGATTACAGCTGTAAGTCGCTTGGGGTATGTCTCTATCAGTTTTGCACATCGAGAGACTGAAATATTTTACCATTCCTCCTTGCAAAACAGCTCGATCTCAGTGAGGTTGGATGGAGAGCATTTGTGAACAGCAGTTTTCAGTTCTTTCCACAGATTCTCGATTGGATTCAGGACTGGACTTTGACTTGGCCATTCTAACACCTGGATATGTTTATTTTTGAACCATTCCATTGTAGATTTTGCTTTATGTTTTGGATCATTGTCTTGTTGGAAGACAAATCTCCGTCCCAGTCTCAGGTCTTTTGCAGACTCCATCAGGTTTTCTTCCAGAATGGTCCTGTATTTGGCTCCATTCATCTTCCCATCAATTTTAACCATCTTCCCTGTCCCTGCTGAAGAAAAGCAGGCCCAAACCATGATGCTGCCACCACCATGTTTGACAGTGGGGATGGTGTGTTCAGGGTGATGAGCTGTGTTGCTTTTACGCCAAACATAACGTCTTGCATTGTTGCCAAAAAGTTCAATTTTGGTTTCATCTGACCAGAGCACCTTCTTCCACATGTTTGGTGTGTCTCCCAGGTGGCTTGTGGCAAACTTTAAACGACACTTTTTATGGATATCTTTAAGAAATGGCTTTCTTCTTGCCACTCTTCCATAAAGGCCAGATTTGTGCAATATACGACTGATTGTTGTCCTATGGACAGAGTCTCCCACTTCAGCTGTAGATCTCTGCAGTTCATCCAGAGTGATCTTGGGCCTCTTGGCTGCATCTCTGATCAGTCTTCTCCTTGTATGAGCTGAAAGTTTAGAGGGACGGCCAGGTCTTGGTAGATTTGCAGTGGTCTGATACTCCTTCCATTTCAATATTATCGCTTGCACAGTGCTCCTTGGGATGTTTAAACTTTAAACTTCTTTAAACTTCTTCACAACAGTATCTCGGACCTGCCTGGTGTGTTCCTTGTTCTTCATGATGCTCTCTGCGCTTTTAACTGACCTCTGAGACTATCACAGTGCAGGTGCATGACTTGATTACACACAGGTGGATTGTATTTATCATCATTAGTCATTTAGGTCAACATTGGATCATTCAGAGATCCTCACTGAACTTCTGGAGAGAGTTTGCTGCACTGAAAGTAAAGGGGCTGAATAATTTTACACGCACCAATTTTTCAGTTTTTGATTTGAAAAAAAAGTTTGAAATATCCAATAAATGTCGTTCCACTTCATGATTGTGTCCCACTTGTTGTTGATTCTTCACAAAAAAATACAGTTTTATATCTTTATGTTTGAAGCCTGAAATGTGGCAAAAGGTCGCAAAGTTCAAGGGGGCCGAATAGTTTCGCAAGGCACTGTATACTTGCACACTATTGTTTGTACAGATGAACATGGTACCTTCAGTCATTTGGAAATTGCTCCCAAGGATGAACCAGACTTGAATTTTTTTTTTCTAAAGTCTTGTCTAATTTCTTTAGATTTTCCCATGATGTCAAGCAAAGAGGCACTGAGTTTGAAGGTAGGCCTTGAAATACATCCACAGGTACACCTCCAATTGACTCAAATTATGTCAATTAGCGTATCAGAAGCTTCTACAGCCATGACGTCATTTTCTGGAATTTTCCAAGCTGTTTATAGGCACAGTCAACTTAGTGTATGTAAACTTCTGACCCACTGGAATTGTGATACAGTGAATTATAAGGGAAATAATCTGCCTGTAAACTATTGTTGGAAAAATTACTTGTGTCATGCACAAAGTAGATGTCCTAACCGACTTGCCAAAACTTTTGTGGAGTGACTCCAAACTAAGTGTATGTAAACTTCCGACTTCAACTGTATATGCATACAAATATTCATTTATACAATTTACTTTGAAAAAAATATAAAGAACAGATAATACAACTTAACATACCTTTCTTATCAAAGGATTTGTTCAGATTGTTAAATTGGAGTAAGCAAATGTCAATGTGTACAGCGGCTTGTGGAAGTATTCACCCCCCTTGGCATTTTTCCTATTTTGTTGCCTTACAACCTGGAATGAAAATTGATTTTTTGGGGGTTTGTATCATTTGATATACCCAACATAACTACCACTTTGAAGATGCAAAATATATGAAACAAACAAGAAATAAGACAAAAAAAACAGAAAACTTGAGCGTGCATAACTATTCACTCCCCCAAATGCAATACTTTGTAGAGCCACCTTTTGCAGCAATTACAGCTGCAAGTTTCTTGGGGTATGTCTCTATAAGCTTGGCACATCTAGCCACTGGGATTTTTGCCCATTCTTCAAGGCAAAACTGCTCCAGCTCCTTCAAATTGGATGGGTTCTGCTGGTGTACAGCAATCTTTAAGTCATACCACAGATTCTCAATTGGATTGAGGTTTGGGCTTTGACTAGGCCATTCCAAGACATTTAAATGTTTCCCCTTAAACCACTCGAGTGTTGCTTTAGCAGTATGCTAAGGGTCATTGTCCTGCTGGAGGTGACCCTCCGTCCCAGTCTCAAATCTTTGAAAGACTGAAACAGGTTTCCCTCAAGAATTGCCCTGTATTTAGCACCATCCATCATTCCTTCAATTCTGACCAGTTTCATCCCCACAGCATGATGCTGCCACCGCCCTGCTTCACTGTGGGGATGGTGTTCTAGGGGTGATGAGAGGTGTTGGGTTTGCACCAGACATAGCATTTTCCTTGATGGCCAAAAAGCATTTCACTTCACCATTTTGTAGTATTTTGTGTATGTCCTTTACACAAAATCCAAATTAAATCCATTTAAATTACAGGTTGTAGTGCAACAAAATAGGAAAAACGCCAAGGGGGGTGAATACTTTTGCAAGGCACTGTAAGCTCATTGAATAACCATCAGCTATCAAACAATCATCAGCTTTTCAGATACAGTGTAAGCCCTTCTCATACATTTTGCATATAGAATGTTTTCCACTTTAGGTAAGGATAGAATGTCTTCTTGTTATGTGTAGATAGAATCCTCTCTAAAAGACCACTAGCGCTCGCTCACACACTCTAGGGAAATTTTTACTGCATCACAAACTACTTCACTATCCAAACAGATGTGTGGATTTCAAATAGAAGATAAAGCCAATCATCAATTGTTACTGTTACTCAGACTTGAACAGATATGACAACTTGCACTGCCCTTGTCCCCGTCCACATGTCAACTGTCTGATTTGGTGAATATCATTTACCTAAAATAAAACTGTTGGTATGAAGATTACAGAATAAAGGTGGCTATTTTATGTGTGTAGCTTACAATTAGTGCTGTGTTTATACAATACATGTTTTATCCTCTCCCTCACATTATGAATCACACCATGCAATCACTGGACAGGCTACACTTAATCATGTTAAATGTCTTTAACAAATGCCACTCACTATTACTTTAGTTTTACAAAGTAAACAAAAATGTACAATATAATCAAAAGACTCATTCAAGGGGAAAGCCAGGGTTGTAGAAGAGTTAGCCTCTTTTAATTCTCACACACTATATAATGACATCACTGAGCAGAAAGAGACACAGTCATTAGTCCCTGTCCTGGTTCACCTCCACTTTATCTGGAAGACCTCAACATCTAGTCTATCTCATTGATAATCTCAGCTCAGGAAACCAAATGTTGCCTCCTTTTTAGTGATAAGTACACAACATTGCTGCTGAGTACACAACATTGACAGAAACACTGAATCAAAAGGTCTATATTTTGACTGTAAGAAACAATCAATCACAGCTCAATATCAATAAGGGGAACAGCACAGTCAATGATCAGCATTTAAACCAGCACAGTACACAAAAGTGTATGTAAACTTCCGACTTCAAGTGTAGATCAGTGCATTCACAACAACATAATCATTATGAAACCTCTATTCAATCAAATAATCCTCACGTAGCAAATGAGCAATTACATTTTTTGTTGACCAAATTCAACACTCATTGCCCTCCATGCAAAAATTCCTTACTTTTTGGGCTTATTTTCAAGGACAGACTTTATGCTGAGTAAAACCTCTCCCTTCACCTCTTGGTTTACTGGAAACGGAGGGTTCCATTCACATCGACAGGGCTTTATTGGAGCAGGTTGAGAGCTTCAAGTTCCTCTGTGTCTTCCACCGCCAAGCCATCACTGGCTCCTAATGGGAAATCCACAAAAATAGAACTGTGCCTAGTATTGTTTTCATCGGGCACAGAATCAAGTATTAACTTGCACAGGAAACCCTCCTCTTTGCTGTCTCTTTCACACACACACGCACACACACACACACACACACACACACACACACACACACACACACACACACACACACACACACACACACACACACACACACACACACACACACACACACACACACACACACACACACACACACACACACACACTGTTTCTACTCTGTTTATTATCTATCCTTATTGCCTAGTCACTTTTACCTCCCTGTAAATATTACCTCATTTACCTCAACTATGTTGAACCCTGCACATTGACTTGGTACCGCTACTCTTTTTACATAGTAATAAAATAACGATAATGAGACTAGCAGATTTTTTGTTCTTACTTTTTAGCTGCATTGTTGCGAAAAAAGGCTCATAAGTAAGCATTTCACATAAAGTCTACACCTGTTGTATTCAGTGCATGTGACAAATACAATTTAAATTACTTTAAACTGCCTTACAACTGTCAAATCCACAAGTGGCTCCCGGCATTAAACCTACAGCAGACATTGCCCTTGGCTGCATGGAGTCCCATTAAGAGAAATCCCATGCAGCCTTTTTAACAGCCGCTGGAATTTGAGATGTAATTTACACCTTGATTAGGTTGATAGAAATTTGAATTACTTAATTTGAGTGTCATTATTTCTTAGCCTACACTT
Organism: Oncorhynchus clarkii lewisi; assembly: GCF_045791955.1. NCBI lineage: Eukaryota > Metazoa > Chordata > Actinopteri > Salmoniformes > Salmonidae > Oncorhynchus > Oncorhynchus clarkii. Next base: position 59,145,396 of record NC_092163.1, read on the forward strand.
TCTCGTTCTGAACTTCTAATGAGAGTGGGACGGGTGTGCCAGCTGCTCACCTATTTGACAGCTCCAATGCAGTTCCACCTCCAACACTGCCAAAACATCAGCTATTCAGGTGTCGGCTGTCGGCTATCGCCAGTTTAACACTTGATTTGATTGAATCTAGGTCTAGGACTCTCTCTGATCTCTCAATTGTTCTTTAATACATTGTACAGCAATAACCCTAGCTGTAAGTAGCCCTAACCCTATTTTCATGTCCACATCCCGGTTCAACCCTAACCCTAGCCTCAACTCTAACCCCGCCCAAGTATGGCTCCCATACCTCCGAATTCCCAATTTAACCTGTGGATATCAAATCAAATTTATTCGTAAAGCCCTTCTCAGCTGATATCTCAAAGTGCTGTACAGAAACCCAGCCTAAAACCCCAAACAGCAAGCAATGCAGGTGTAGAAGCACGGTGGCTAGGAAGAACTTCCTAGAAAGGCCAGAAAAAACCTAGGAAGAAACCTAGAGAGGAACCAGGCTATGAGGGGTGGCCAGTCCTCTTCTGGCTGTGCCGGGTGGAGATTATAACAGAACATGCCAAGATGTTCAAATGTTCATAGATGACCAGCAGGGTCAAATAATAATAATCACAGTGGTTGTTGAGGGTGCAACAGGTCAGCACCTCAGGAGTAAATGTCAGTCGGCTTTTCATAGCCGATCATTCAGAGTATCTCTACTGCTCCTGCTGTCTCTAGAGAGTTGAAAACAGCAGGTCTGGGACAGGTGGCACGTCCGGTGAACAGGTCAGGGTTCCATAGCCGCAGGCAGAACAGTTGAAACTGGATATCCAGTTACAACTTCCTCGTGAATCTACTACTCTCCAGACAGAAACTTGTGGTTAGGGTTTTGGAGTGACGGGATTAATTTTAAGGCCCTCGGCTCCCTCTCTTGATATTTGGTTAGTAGAGACATAGGACCTCTTCTAACAGGGAAGGCTTTATCACCTGTGTGTGAGCCAAGTCCTAGGGGAAAGTTGACATTAATAAGCGTGTTTTGTTTCACCTTCTGACCTGATGGACTGAGGATTTGACCTTTGAACTCTCCAACATCTGTAAGTCTGATATAAACTCTGACCAATGACTCATCACTCAAGCACAAGGTCAAGCCCTGGGGATATGAGTATGCATCACAAGGTCATTTGAGTGGATTTGGAACTTTATGTGGGAAAATGAGCCTAGGTACCAGTCTCATAACAAACCTTATCTATTATTTGCCTCATTCAAATGTTATAATTAGAAACTGTTACTGTTCAATATCCAAGGTTATCTTGCTCAGCGTACATATGTCAAAGTGCTGAGTCTGGAGTGTACTGGATTAAATGAAATATTTGGTGCTCACACACACACACAGTGTTTGGGACACACACACGCCATACGGCTGTCGTCAGGACCCCATTGTGTCCGTGTCTGTCAGTGTTGCCGGGAGTTACTTGTGCCCGCGGTGTCAATCAGCACCTTCCCCATTCTCTTTCTTTTGACTTGTTCTACCTTATTAACTGACCATAACTGTAACTGTAAATGACCCTAAATACCCAAATGTGTTGTTACTTCACTGACACACCAATCAAAAATATTATGCTTATTTTAAATAGAAAGGTTAGAAAGACACATAGCAGAAGTCACAGGGTTAGAGCTGTGTCATCGTGCAGCCACGTCACCTCAATTCCCCAGGTACTATAAAGTCACCACAAGGTCCAATGTGTGTTCACAGGGGTGTTGAATAGGACAGGGTCATGTTTTGGCTGAACTTGTAATTCACTGACAGACACATTCAGATATCTGAGCCTACACACAATAAGATCACTGACGTGAGATCACTGACTCAAAGACATGCCTACTCATCTCAGTTAGCCTAGTAGTTTCTATTTTGATGAGTCCATAGAGATTGATGTTTTGTTATTTTCTATGCTTGAAATGTTAGACCACAGAGTTTTATTAGCTTTGTTATATTAGCAAACACTGAAGCAGGTGGAATCAGTTTGGTTTCACTGTATTGTGCTCTATACTCTCAAAAGCTCACGTTCCTACAACGGCTGAAGATATAACATGAGTTTCCCAAAACACCACGCAAAAAGTTGTTCATAGGTATGTTGTTAGAGCATATGTTGATACTGATAGGATTGAAAGAAAGTCAGCTCTGCTATCGGAACTGCTTTCTTCATTAAAATCTTACCTTAACATTAGAATTATACCACAATGCTGACGACGGATCAGCTCCTTGAGAGATATTACCACCTACGGCTGCAAATGTTGAGGCGGCTTATTCTAACGCTTACTCAATAAAAATAAATAATCGCTAACATGATAATGTGTAGCCTATGAAATATATTGCAAAAAATTACAGACAGTAGCCTACAAGTATCAAAATAGAACTCGATTGAACATCAAATCTATTTCAAAATGATTGAAATAGGCCCATCATAATGTGGGGAACGTGATGGGTGTGGAGTCAGACGCAGAGAGCAGAAGGTAAACGGGAAAAACGCTTTAATGTCCTCCATAACAGGAACAGGTACAAAATAGGGTGAAACCCAAAACACAGGCACAAACAACAACCCAAAACCACTATTACAAATACCGGACAGCAAAAACCAATTTTTCAAGTGCAACGTTAATAACAATGTTTTTGGGAAACAGTTTGGAGACTTAACGATGATCCTACGAAGGTTCTAAAAATGAACATAGCCTTAAGATTTGTTTTGGGAAGCCGGGTCCATACCCTTACACTAGAGACACTGTGTATGAAGAGCATGCCAAGTTGTAATAATGATTATAGTAGTAGAGCTGAATGAAGTCTTCTCGTTACACTCCAGCTCCCCTCACCTCCATGGGGCATCTGATTCCAGATCTTGCAATGAAGGGTGTTTCAAGGTGCCAGAGGATCAGTGAACAGAAAATGTTGCTCATTAATAAATGTGCCTCCAGACAAAAAACAGTTTGGACGTCTGAGAACATTGAGGCCAATGTTGCATCGAAAAATAAATCCAGAACTTTTAGAAGCGGGTTTCTAAAAGGAGAATATGGAGTATGGAGGCCTGTCTGCCCGCTATGATGAGCCTCTCAGTCTACACATTAAACTTTCAGCCTGCTTGCATTCTAGTCTGTCTGTCTGTTTGTAAATCAAACACCAGCCATCTATCAGGCTACATGTTGCCTTTGAAGTAGATGGATGTGACACTGATGAGAGAGAGAGAGAGAGAGAGAGAGAGAGAGAGAGAGAGAGAGAGAGAGAGAGAGAGAGAGAGAGAGAGAATTAAAACAAAAACACTTTCAGGGGTCTGTGTCCCATCAGAGTAGATCAAACCGTGCCAGACACTTGACATACATGCTATTTGTATTACTAACAGGTTTGATACCTTACTCTTTATGCAAACTGTTAGGAATTATTACAAAACTCTCCCATACACAGGCAGACAGCCCAGTTCGCCCAAGTGAGTCTGTCAGAAATGGAGGGGAAAATGAGAGGTTATGAAGAGAGCATGGAAAGAGAGTGAAAGAAGGAGAATTGTGAATGAGTGGTTTTGTGTACAGGTGTCCCTGTGTACACAATAGTGACACCTCATTGACTGAACAAGTTGGGTTATACACACTGTATACAGTACACACACACACGCACACACAAACACATTTAGCTATAACAAATATAATTACTAATAACACTTTAGTCTTGACATGATGTTTGCTCTGAGACCAACACAAACACAGTAACAAACAGTCGTTTACATTCACATCCATCTTCATTTACAATATGTGTTTAAATAACCCTATCCCAAACAGAATCCTTCCTTTACCTTGTCTTCACATTGTTCTGTATCTATAGGCCATTCAGACCTTTTTCTTGGGGAACTTTTACGGTTGATATAGAGAGGGGAAAGGGAGTTTCCCAGACCCTAACCGATCAGCATTCACAAAGGCAGGCGAGACAGACGGCCTGCTGTTTGTGAGTGTGTATGTGTATGTGAATGCGCGATCGAGAGAGTGTGTGCGTGAGCGTGTGAGCGAGGTGCTCTGGGATTTATGTCTGGGATATGGGAAAAGAGAGGTGCTGCTGCCAACCGTCCTGTGGAAGAGTATTTATGTGGCGTTCAGGACTCATTAACACCCAGAAATTCTGGGAGAGCTACAGAGAAGCTGCATATAATAGCACATTGTGTGTGTGTGTGTGTGTGTTTAGAATATAAAGTAGGTTTCTCAATGTTTCTCTTGGACATTTCTACAATATGTAATCAAAATAGATCACTGATGAAGTGGTTGTGTTTATCATTCTTAACCGTGTTTCCTGTTTTCTAATGAGCCAGATGGCCAGGTCTTTAGCACAAATTACAAATCCTTTGTTGACAATGGTCTGAATAAAAAGTTGAACAGGCATTGTAGATTTTCTTTGTACTTTTTTTAATTGAACCTTTATTTAACTAGGCAAGTCAGTTAAGAACTCATTCTTATCCTACCCTACCCTGGTCAACAGCCCTCCACCCCTTCACAGCAACTCGCCCAAACTGCTACATTTCTATATCTATCCTACCCTGCCTTTCTAAAGTCTTGGAAAGCCAAGTTAACAAGCAGATCACGGACCATTTCGAATCCCACTGTACCTTCTCTGCTATGCAATCTGTTCATGGGTGCACCTCAGCCACGCTCAAGGTCCTAAACGATATAATAACCTCCATCGATAAGAGACAATACTGTGCAGCTGCATTCATAGACCTGGCCAAGGCTTTCGACTCTGTCAATCACCACATTCTTATTGGCAGACTCACCAGCCTTGGTTTCTCAAATAACTGCCTTGCCTGGTTCACCAACTATTTCTCAGACAGAGTTCCGCGTGTTAAATTGGAGGGCCTGTTGTCCGGACCTCTGGCAGTCTCTATGGGGTTGCCACAGGGTTAAATTCTCGGGCCGACTCTTTTCGCTGTATACGTCAATGATGTTGCTCTTGCTGCTGGTGATTCTCGGATCCACCTCTACGCAGACAACACAACAACACACACATTCTGTATACTTCTAGCCCTTCTTTGGACACCGTGTTAACTAACCTCCAGACGAGCTTCAACGCCATACAACTCTCCTTGGCTGCAACTGCTCTTATATGCAAGTAAAAATAAATGCATGCTCTTCAACCGATCGCTACCAGCACCTGCCCGCCCGTCCAGCATCACTACTCTGGACTTAGAATATGTGGACATCAACAAATACCTAGGTGTCTGGCTAGACTGTAAACTCTCCTTCCAGACTCACATTAAGCATCTCCAATCCAAAATGAAATCTAGAATCGGCTTCCTATTTCGCAACAAAGCATCCTTCACTCATGCTGCCAAACATACCCTCTTAAAACAGACTATCCTACCGATCCTTGACTTCGGCGATGTCATTTACAAAATAGCCTCCAACACTCTACTCAGCAAATTGGATGCAGTCTATCACAGTGCCATCCATTTGTCACCAAAGCCCCATATACTACCCACCACTGCGACCTGTATGCTCTCGTTGGCTGGCGCTCGCTACATATTTGTTGACAAAGGTCATCTACAAGTCGTTGCTAGGTAAAGCCCCACTTTAGCTCACTGGTCACCATAGCAGCACCCACCTGTAGCATGCGCTCCAGCAGGTATATTTCACTGGTCACCCTGAAAGCCAATTGGCCGCCATTCCTTCCAGTTCTCTGCTGCCAATGACTGGAACAAATTGCAAAAATCACTAAAGTTGGAGACTCATATCTCCCTCACTAACTTGACGCACCAGCTGTCAGAGCAGCTCACAGATCACTGCACCTGTTCATAGCCCATCTGTAAATAGCCCATACAACTACCTCATCCCCATACTGTTCTTTTTATTTGCTCCTTTCCACCCCAGTATCTCTAATTGCACATTCATCTTCTGCACATCTATCACTCCAGTGTTTAATTGCTAAATTGTAATTATTTTGCCACTATGGCCTATTTATTGCCTTACCTCCCTTATCTTTCCTCATTTGCACACACTGTATATAGACTTTTTTCTATTGTGTTATTGACTGTATGTTTTGTTTATTCCATGTGTAACTCTGTGTTGTTGTTTGTCTTGCACTGCTTTGCTTTATCTTGGCCAGGTCGCAGTTGTAAATGAGGACTTGTTCTCAACTAGCCTACCTGGTTAAATAAAGGTGAAATAAATGTTTTCTTTTTTAAAGAACAGTGACAGCCTACACCAACCAAACCTGGACGACGCTAGGCAAAATGTGCACCGCCCTATGGGACTCCCAATCACAGCCAGTTGTGATACAGCCTAGATTCGAACCAGGGTGTCTGCCAGGGTGTCTGCCTCTAGCACTGAGATGTGGTGCCTTAGACCACTGAGTCACTCGGGAGCCCGGTTAGTAGATTTAATTGATGGACCAATACACATTTGAATTAATAAATAAGGCAGAATCTCAAAATGTTGGGAAAGAGCACATGGTCAGGAGTTCAGTGTGTCCGGTCAAAGTCCCATGTCTCCTCTCTGGCTCAAGCTCTTGCCTTCCGGGTCCACAATCCAGCAGATCTGATTGCCATTACCTCACCAGCCTGGCAAGGGTGAATGACAGTTGGCTGATTGGGCTGAGAAACTGTGATGGGCTGAGGTTGGACCCAGGTGCAGGGAAGAGACCAGAAGAGGAATCAGTGGTTAAGGATAAACATAAATACCTTAATGATAAACAGTAGCCGCAGGATCACAGTACACTAAGTCTCCAAAACTCACTCAGGAAACAAAACACACATGGTAAACGATTCAAGCTTCTGCAAAGGACAACAGAAAACACACAGGGAAATCATAATGAGTAAATAGGACACACCTGAGTGTCATTGTCTCTAGGACGGTCTCTGCTGCCCTTTGGTGACAAGTGGAACCATGACAGTACCCCCCCTATTTCGGCACCAAGCATGACACGCAACTCTAAACATTATTGAGGGATAAGTGTATGTAGGACCTGGACATGTGTTTTGTTTGATTATGCTCTTGATCAGACAGTCCTCTGCACATTGTGTGATGATTGGTAAGATATTGTAACAGCAACAGTGAGTTTGTTTTGATTTTAGTTCCTGGCATTCACACCAGGCCTGAGATATACGCCATTAGTGGTTGATAAGGTGTCGATGAAGGCCCAGAGGAAAAAAAGGATTGAACATTGAGCTGAACATTATTAATCAGGAATGACACTGTACAAAATCCATAAACGAAGGCTTTCTGGTCTGTGCTATGAAAACGTGAGCAGCACAATATCTCATGAGCTCTATAAACAACAGGGGTGGAGGATATGGGAATGTAAACATAATTTGTCCCTAGTCAGCAAATATATTTAAAACACAATTATGCACTGCTAACAACAAACACATGAAGTCATGTTCTCACTGCTTTTGTGGTGGCCTCTGCCAGTGGCAGAGAAAATTAAACAGAAGAGAGCAGTAAAAGTGAGGGAAGAGGGAGGGAAGGAAGAGGGTTGATGGAAGGAGGTCAATGAAGTTTTGGGAAATCGGAGATGGAAAAGGGGAAACTTCTGCACTCTCACAGTACACTAACTCTTACACAGATGAATGGGTACACATTTAAGCAAAATAGTACAAAATTATATTTGAAGCAATTGCTAGAATACAGACTGTGCTTTAGAAGTAATTACTATCTCTATCATAGCCTTAACCCATCGCAATCAAGTTCTCTCAATCATTGTACATAAAACTACTCCACAGCAGCCAGTAGCTTTGTTTGGATATCTCCCATAGACGACACTCCTCATTGTAAGGGATGGTTGCTGCGGAACAGAGAACCTCAGAGAACCTCTGTCTTCTGCATCATCTTAAGAGTTTAGGCGGAGACGCAACAAAATAAAAATGGATGCCATCTTCAAAATGTTATTGGCTCAAGTTAATGTTAGGGATCCATTTGAGCAAGTGACCAATACTAACAAACCAATCAATACCAAAAACAAAATTGGAATTTAAAATACACAAACAAATAAAAACAAATCATTGCACCCGACCAATACCTCTCAATATTTTCAACATCCAATAATGTGCTGAGATGTGAAACAACATTCACATTACAGACCAGTCATCAGCATAAAAAATCCCCCCCCCCCCTCTGTTGTGGCATTGCACTGGACCATCCCTTCATTAGGACTTTCATTAGTAGAGTGTGTTGTCCTTAACACTGCCTGCAGCTCACCATTTAACATGCAGCCAGCTTCGCTTTCCTTGGGAGTGCAGTGCTTTTATTGTCTACAGGAGAGATGACTGGGAGCCTGAAGTTGAACTGTGTAGTCAAAGTCCAAAGAACACACAAACATTTTTAAATTTGAGAGTTAGTTAAGATACTTCAAAGAGGTAGGGTTTCAGACGTTTATGCAAGATGGACAGGGACTTCGCTGTCCTGACTTTAGGGGGAAGCTTGTTCCACCATTGGGGTGCCAGGACAGAGAAGAGCTGAGTGGGAGCTGACCTCCCCATAGTGGTGGGAGGGCCAAGGGACCACAGGTGGCTCGGATTGGGTTGTAGGGTTTGAGCATAACCTGAAGGTAAGGAGGTGCAGGTCATCTTGCTGCTCCGTAGGCAAGCACCAGGGTTTTGAAGATGATGCAAGCTTCGACTGGAAGCCAGTGGAGTTTGCGGAGGAGCGGGATGACATGGGAGAATTTAGGACGGTTGAACACCAGGTGTGCTGCGACATTCTAGATAAATTGCAGGGGTTTGGTTGCACAAGTGGGGATCCCGGCCAACAGAGAATTGGTGTCTAGACGGGAGAAGACAAGTGCTTGGATTAGGACCTGCGTTGCCCCATGTGTGAGGAAAGGTCATACTCTACAGATGTTGTAGAGCATGAACTTGCAGGAGCGAGTCACTGCTTTGATGTTTGCAGAGAACAACAGGGTGTTGTCCAGGGTCATGCAAAGTTTATTGGCACTCTGGGAGGGGGACACCGTGGAGTTGTCAACCATGATGAAGAAGTCTTGGAGCAGGTAGGCCTTTCCCGGGAGGAAGAGCATTTCCATTTTGTCGGGGTTGAAGAGTAGTTCAGTGTCATCCACATAGCAATGATAAGAAATATCATGTGAGGATATGACAGAGCTGAGTGACTTTGCCTAAAAAGAGGAGAGGGCCTAGAACCGAGCCCTGGGGGACACCAGTAGTGAGAGCATATGGTACAGATGCAGATCCTGTCCACGCTGTAACGGTATTGTTAGAGAGTGGTAAAGATAAAGATTTTGTTCGGGGGCCAGACAGGTATTAACCCGGTCGAAAGGAAAATAGTAGGAGAGAGAGTGTACCACTACCACACACACCAGCATACGAGACTGCCTAGAGTTTAGCATGTTTGCCAGAGGAGATAAAGGATAAGACACACCATAGCACAGGGGTAACCCAACCAATAATACCTCATACAATAAAAATGGTAGAGCAATTTAACGGCAACTTCATAGAAACAATTCACAAGAAAGAACCGAGAGAGAGAGAAAGGAGAGAGAGAGAGACTTAGCTGTTAACTTCAGGATTGCAGTTGCACTGTCTGTCCGTCTGATGGTTTGTTTGTATGTCAAACCTTCGCACCAATGTTGCTACTAATCCATGCGATCAATAACTGGTGCGTTCCCAAAAGATAACAACCCCGATCTAGAGCGGTAACACCGATGATCGAGTTAAACACTTTACTAACTAATCACTCAGAAAATAAACAAGACTTCTGCAGCATTGCACACCCCAATCAAACTGCTGCACCAACCGAGAGCTACCTCCCAGAGAGCCGGAAGAGCTATCTTCATTTCCTCCTTTATGACTGCTGATGTGCTCTTGAAGTGGCAGCGCACAGTAAAGGCTCCATGCAGGATTTTGCCACAACGCCACCTAGTAGAAGCGACCTGCCAGGTAGGATGAAATCATGAGTCTGCAGAGCATGAGACGCCCAACCCTGAGAGGGTGGAGAGGAAGATCTGATGGTTCCCGGTGTCAAAGACAGACACAGAAAGACACACACACACATACACACACACATACATACACTCATGCACAAATGGTAGACAAAAGTCCTCAACACCCCAGTCAATAACCACGGTCCTCAACCCCCCCAGTCATAGACAGCCTCACACTTGCATAATAATCTCCCATTTATTATATCCTGTTTCTGAACAACTATACTGAACAAAAATATAAACACAACTTGCAAAGTATTGGTCCCATGTTTCATGAGCTGACATTAAAGATCCCAGCAATGTCCATACGCACAACAAGCATATTTCTGTCAAATGTTTTGCAGAAATTTGTTTACATCCCTGTTACTGAGTGTTTCTCCTTTGCCAAGATAATCCATCCACTTACAGGTCTGGCATATCAAGAAGCTGATTAAACAGCATGACCATTATACAGGTGCACCTTGGGCTGGGGCCATTAAAAGGCCACTATAAAATGTCTAGTTTTGTCACACAACTCAATGCCACAGATGTCTCAAGTTTTGAAGGAGCGTGAAATTGGCCTGCTGACTGCAAGAATGTCCACCAGAGCAGTTGCCAGATAATTAATGTTAATTTCTTTACCAACGCTGTTTTCGAAAATTCTGCAATACATCCAAACGAATTTACAACCGCAGACCATGTGTAACAACACCAACCCAGGACCTCCACATCCGGCTTCCTCACCTGTGGGATCGTCTGAGACAAGCCACCTGGACAGCTGATGAAACTGATGAGTATTTCTGTCTGTAATAAAGCCATTTTTGGGGGGGGGGGGGACTCATTCTGATTGGTCCCAGGCCCACCCATGGCTGCGCCTCTGCCCAGTTATGTGAAATCCATAGATTAGAGTCTAATGAATTTATTTAAATTGACTGATTTCCTTATAAAAACTGTAACTTGGTAAAATTATAGTGTTTCATGTTTAGCGTTTATATTTTTGTTCAGTATAGCTACATTGATCAGTAGAGCATCCATTGAATATAACGCTGAAGTCTGCTTCTTGTCTCTTTGTCTGGTAAAAATGCCTATGAATCCCTCTGTTTGTACAGCTTGATGTCAGAGCCAGTGAAAATATTGCACACTTCCTCCCATGGTTACATTAACCCCCCCCCCCCCCCTCCTAGCTCCAATTGTGGTGCTCCTCTGAAGTTTAGCATACATTAATTACAGTTCTTCTCAATTGCTTGAGCACATTTGTCCAAACATAATTCACTTTTTCAAAACAATTAACACGCAGCCCCAAACTGACACACGTTGCCCAAAATGACACATTTCATTTACAAAATGCATTAAGACTCTGAAAACATTAAATACATGACACAAAATCAATTACCTCCATCAAAACATAAAACTTGTTATCTAATGAAAAGTTTTTTCAGTCAGTCAGTACACAATGGCCCAATAAATACTAACTACAACTATCAATATACCCTAACATGGTTAACCCTCTTTAATTTTGTCTGTGCCATTTGTTGGTACTACAGTATAATCATAGTATGCACCATAGAAGACAAGTAAACATATTATCAGAATATAGGCTGTATTATTTTTTCCCTAAAATTATTTGACATGACCAGAAAAGAAAGAATGTCACTCAAGAGCATGAATATTCAGAAACAGAAGGTTTAATTGGACCTTTTTCCAGTTTAGCAGAGCTGAACTACACTATCCTTCTCTACACACCCCTCTACCTGTCCTTTTCCCATTCCCTCAGCCTCTTACTTGGTTCATTCTTGCAAACAACAACTAAGAGGTGACCTCTTTTATGCATGAATAAGGACTGATTGCTGATTGAACAATTGTGCAAAGAAGTTTTGCACATGCGCAGAAGAGGTTCACATTCATGGGAGTAATTTGTATCAGCTGTGACCAAATGTTTTAATTTGGTTTCTCATGATTTACTCAACTGAGTTTTGCATCTTCTGTAGAGAGTTGTGTTTACTGTTTTGCACAAATGTGCTTAGCATTTACATGGTGTGTGAAAGCAATGAGAAATGACTTACAGTTTTGTAAAAAAGAAAACTGTTGTATTCATTAGGTTATGGTGGAGATGAAGTGGACCCCAGTTTATTAAAAGTGTCTTAGCAATTGAGAAAAACTAACTCTTAACAGTTTTAATTGTAGAACCTTGAAAAGCAAGGAAAGCAAGGGCATTTTTACATGTGTTGTACATGGACCTTCACAATACAGAACAACACAGACAAAGACAATATACAATATAAGCGGAATATGATCTATAGTGAAAACATTCCTGATGCTGAGTGTACTGTATATAGATATTTTGGGTAGTAATCTGACAGATGTTATATAAAACGGGAAGGGATGAGTGCTGAGAAAACAACAGGCATGAGTCATTTTCCGATGCAGGACTGAACTGAGCTGACCTGTGCTGCTCCCTCCCTCCATGTCAATAGCTATCACACAAGTTCACGATGTATTTTACTGCTATGTGCTGAGCATACCAACACCAATGTGTTGGGTCATAATGTGTCTGAGACTGGTGTGTACATTGAAGGTGTGTACTATGCCAGAGTTCTCTATGACTGTCCCAGATGTGAGCGTGTGTGTTTCTCTATAAGTGTGTGATATTTTCACGCAAAGGCACTGTAACTGTCTTCACTGTCTGACTTGTATTGTCATGAGAGCGCACCTGTATCCTACTCTGTAAAGAGAGATGCAGCTCAGCACAGAGCAGCTTTTGGCTCGGCCTGATGGGTATTGTTGTTCTTTCCTTTTTGGGGGACACTGCATATGACACGTGTGAGGAGGCCTGGTATTGTAATCATTGTCAGACAGAGAACTAGAGGAACGACAGCAGCCTCAGAGGAAAAATACACACATCCCTCCTCCTTATTGACACAGACATAGACAAGCAATGATGGAAATCACCTAGTCCTCGCTGAAAACACACAGCTGGAAAAGTACTGAGATACAGACACAGTCATGCATGCACTTCAAATCTAAGCTGACCTTGTTACGGTTAGGGTTACCATAATACACATTTTAGTTTGTTTTATTGGCATGTCTGTACATAACATCTGACACCAAACCGTGCACTGTTGCCAAAGCGATTCATAGAATATCTTCAGGAGGTGATGTATCACAGGTTCAATCATTAAACAATGAAACATGTATTATACAACTTTGGAGCTGTACAAGCTGCTTACCAGCACTCCTTAAGGAATGTAGGATAATCACACTGGAATGCCAAGTGCATATCTTCTGGGTTTTCATTGTAGGGTGAGAGATTAAAAACATAAAGGAGATGGGATTCCTGTGCTTAAAAGGAAGTGCTGGCTCATATGGGACATATTTGAGTAATTACCAACAGAAGCAGAAGTGACCCAGGCCAGAGACTGTTCATGTTTACATGGTAGATCTCGCTTAGGTTAAATGAATAAAATAATTGTTAGAATGAGTTAATATACTTTATACTGTATGAAATACAGGACGGTTCTAACCTAGAATGCTTGGACAACTACAAATACCTAGGTGTCTGGCTAGACTGTAAACTCTCCTTCCAGACTCATATCAAACATCTCCAATCCAAAATCAAATCTAGAATCGTCTTTCTATTCCGCAACAAAGCTTCCTTTACTTACGCCGCCAAACTTACCTTAGTAAAACTGACTGTCCTACCGATCCTCGACTTCGGCGATGTCATCTACAAAATAGCTTCCAATACTCTACTCATCAAATTGGATGTAGTCTATCACAGTGCCATCCGTCTTGTTACCAAAGCGCCTTATACCACCCACCACTGTGACCTGTATGCTCTAGTTGGCTGGCCCTCGCTAGATATTCATCGCCAGACCCACTGGCTCCAGGTCATCTATAAGTCTATGCTAGGTAAAGCTCCGCCTTATGTCAGCTCACTGGTCACGATAACAACACCCACACGTAGCACGCGCTCCAGCAGGTATATCTCACTGGTCATCCCCAAAGCCAACACCTCCTTTGGCCGCCTTTCCTTCCAGTTCTCTGCTGCCAGTGACTGGAACGAATTGCAAAAATCGCTGAAACTGGAGACTTATGTTTCCCTCACTAACTTTAAACATCAGCTATCTGAGCAGCTAACCGATCGCTGCAGCTGTACATAGTTAATCTGTAAATAGCCCACCCAATCTACCTACCTCATCCCCATATTGTTTTTATTTACTTTGCTGCTCTTTTGCACACCAGTATCACTACTTACACACCATCATCTGCTCATCATCATCTGCTCATCTATCACTCCAGTGTTAATCTGCTAAATTGTAGTTACTTTGCTACTATGGCCTATTTATTTCCTACCTCCTCATGCCATTTGCACACACGGTATATATACTTTTTTTTGTTCTATTACGTTATTGACTGTACGCTTATTTATTCCATGTGTAACTCTGTGTTGTTTCTGTCGCACTGCTTTGCTTTATCTTGGCCAGGTCGCAGTTGTAAATGAGAACTTTTTCTCAACTAGTTTACCTGGTTTTCCTAGCCACTGTGCTTCTACACCTGCATTGCTTGCTGTTTGGGGTTTTAGGCTGGGTTTCTGTACAGCACTTTGAGGTATCAGCTGATGTACGAAGGGCTATATAAATACTTTTGATTTGATTTGATTTGATTTGGTTAAATAAAGGTGAAATAAAATAAAATTATAAAAATACCTAGTGAATACAATTTATAAAAATACAGACAAAGCATTGTAGATATGGATGCCTGTTGGAGTTCACCACTTTTTTCAATGATTTGTTTTGATCAACTGTATAATAAACCAAGGTAGAGTAGAAAAAGAAACAGATGACGGGATGAAACAAGAGAGAGAGAGAGAGAGAGAGAGAGAGAGAGAGAGAGAGAGAGAGAGAGAGATTACCACATTGAACAATATGCATAGGAGTGATAAAATGGTGGTTTGAGAGCCTAATGAGTTTATAATGAACTGTATGTGTAAGGAATTGTATTTTACATGAAATTTGGCAGGGATTCAAACCAATCATGGGTTATAGACATTGCAGGTTTTAAAGGCAATTTCCGATTGAGCCAACATAAGCAGTGTTTACCACGAACGTGGGAACATTGCCTTTAAAAACGGCAATGCTTATAACCCCTACAGTGTATATCCCGGCCTTAGTACTTTACATAGATAATTAATGCAATATTTTCAAGGGAAAACTGACAGTTGAATATTCCTAAATCCCTTTACCGTTTATTATCCCAGCAATCAGAATACTCCAACATTTAAATTATATGAAAAAAACAACATCCAAAAACACATAAATAAAATAAGACCAGGTCTATAATTAGACTGAATGCACCAGGGAGGACCACCATAAATGCGGCCGTATTATCTGACATCTGTTTTGCAGCTTGTCGGTGCGCGCAGGGTTTATGTTGAGAAGGCAGCGTGAGTATATCATTTTTGGCCCACTTCCACAGGGCTATGGCAGATTCCTGCAGGCAAAGCCGTCTGATGTAGTGCTTTGGGAGAGGGGGGATGGAGAGAGTTATATTCTGCAACTGTCTCCCCTTCGGAGGTCAACCAAAGCCTGCCAGAGGCCCCAAACACAGAGACAAGGCTCGTAAATGTCCCTCACACTCACCCATACTCATATTCTCTGTGATATGTCTCCTTTTTCACGACTGGAAGAGGCTTACACACCTTAAAATGTGGTCATTTCTGAGTTTTACTCCCCCTTTTCCCTTTATTCTTTTTATGAAATAGCCCCATGTGGAAGAGTTTGGGTTCAGTTCTCTCCTGGAAATCATACAGAAAATTGAGAATGGCCTGAAAGAGTATTCCAGATAGGAAATTATCCTTTCACCATCGCTATGCCCAACTATGTACAAAAGGCTCTTGGGAAGAGGTCAAAATATGGGCTGGCTATTTATAATCCTGCTTTATATTCATGGAGAAGAGAGTGATTTATTCATTTTGTATCACATTGAAGATATCATAAATGCCAGAAGTAATCTATCACATGCCGTCACAGAGGAGAACAGAGGAAACATCTTGTCTGTTTTTGATTTGGGTCCTGTTTGAAAACAACAAGTCTGTTCTGCATGCTCTCTTTGCAACTAAATTCTCCCGGTGTTTGCTCTGACATTTGGCTGTACTCATCTATGTTGAAATACCAGAGCCATAGATAAAACGAGTTTGGCAAACTATTCCTGATGGCACCAAACATTCCATGACAATTTGAATTCGTAACCTTTGGTGCTAATATGGCACCCCTTGGAATTTTAAATCCCATACAAATTCTCCTCAACATCTTACCAATGGCTCTGGGAACTATCATGGATTCAAAGATCCTCCAGTCTATTTCGAGGGTATACTATACAACACAAATCTACTCCAAGTGGTGGGGGAGTAGAGGGAAGAAACTGCTTTCACACCTCAGCCTAATGTGGAACTAATTTCAGTTGATCTCTGTGCTGAAAGCTCTTTGGCTGACTGGGTTATCTGTATATCAGCCCTGTCCCATGTAACTCTCTGGGAAAAGGAGGTGGTAATCTGTAGATTTATCTGGTAACTTCTCTATAATATTTGTTTGAACTTTCTCGCCTTCCAAACCACATGTGAGAAAAGTGCAGGTTTGGCCTACCAAACACAGAACATAATGTAAAGGGACATTGATCTGAACGGTGCCAAATACTAATGTTCAGCAGACTACTTTGCTAGAATATGAAGACCTTGTTCCATCGGGATGCAGAGCTTCACACCAGTGACCTGGATGTTGCTAATGAGTGCTGGTCTATAATGAGATTCTGACCAGGTTCAGATTGTGGAATGGTCAGTGTTGATCTTTGCGGTGCTACACCTGCATCTATAGAAGGCAATCACAACAGTTTTGCTAATAATATGCTGAAGGTTCCTACTATTGAGAAATTGCAAGATGACGAAACAAACTTTGTAAAAATGAAAGTTTATTTTTGTCATTATTTGCTATCATACATGAATTAAAGGTTAAAGGCAACCAGATGCTTATTGTTTGAAAAGGAAATAAACATACAAGCCAAGTACAACACATAATAGGAGACTAGGGATGCCTCTCAGTTCGGACACAGGAAAAGATTTTACGGTACCCCATCATGCCTCATTGGCTAGTGGTTGTATTTATTGAGTGCTCAGCACCCTGTTTTCCAACATAAAAACTAAATTTTCCCTCAGTATACTGAAACTGTATAAAACCATCCACAAAAAGCTGGAATCTTAAACAAATGAACAATAAATGTGGAAGCCTTGTAGTTATTCTTGGTTAATAATTCCCATATAAAAATAGCTGAATTTGAACAGAATTTGGGGGATTTCAACTGAATTTAAAACCCCTAGGTATCCTTGCTAATAAGAGTCTGGGCATGTTTGTTAATATCATATTAATATTATTTAATATAACATGAGTGTGTTTACCTGTTCTTATGGCCAACAATACACTATCCCTGTGTTTACAACCCTCTGTCCTGAAAATTGGTTTCCTGTAAGTGCAGTGACGGTGTTGGGTGTGCTGTGTTAAAAAAAAGAGGGTTCCGTACATTCTGTCCTAACTGGTCCAAGGCAGCTCTTGTTGTTTGGTGTGAAATGGTTATGGCTGGGACTGCTGAGGGAAGGGAGAGCTGATCAGAGCCATAGATATTAAGAGTTCAGCAGACTATATTGCCTGTGTTGTCATTAAATCAAACTCCCTGTACTCTGTTAGCCTCGCAAAGCCGCCTGATCCTGTGAGCTTACACAAATGTTGCTGTATGGATATCAGTCCGGTATTTAAGAGGCTAGTACTCTGTGACTCTGGATCTGATCCATCATCAGTTGTTAAGGACAGAATTAACCTTTTACATGTAACACAATGTAAAAGGTGAAGCAGGTGTTCTTAGCCAGCAGGCCTATGACTGGTTTAAGTTCAGCATCCTCAAGTCAGCAGTGTGAGGTCCCTGGCATGGTATTGGCATCACACCTGTAGCCCTTGCCTTGACTTTCCCACTAGTTTCCCAGCTACTACGACAGCATTTCACCTGGCATTGAAATGGCATGGAACTCCACTCTGGGGAAAAACCTGCCAGCAGGAAGGCCTGGGCATGTTAGGGATGTGCGAGGTGGGTAGAAATGACAGGGTGAGACTTTATTGACCTAATTGAGCTGGGACCAGTGTTGAGCTATTTACAATTTGTTCAGTTGTCAATATTATATCCTCACAGGATAAGACTTCACAGAGCAGCACGGATCTCTACTGTATGGTATTGAGGTGAGGGGAACTAGGAAAGGGGGATATGGGAGCGAGGTTGGGATTAGATATGGGGTTAGGAAGGACCCGGTTGTATGAGATGGGGAATTTGTGATTACCATATATCCCCCAGCATGCATTTTTGTAAGGAAGCAGTTGTATAACCAGTGAGTTATAATGAAGCATGAGCACTGTCTCAGTCTGTGGTTGGAAATCACATTTGATCCAAGCCAATGTTCCCCTCAAATTGTCCTGCTACTCTTTCTGTGGTAAGAACAGTGACACAATGTTATTGCTATGACAAGAAATGCTTATCACATTGTAGTGTAGGCATTTCACATAGATCTAAACAAAGTGTATGTGTGTGAAATAGGTGTGAAATGACTGCATTCATATTGAGAAATGTTGAAGGCTATTCTATAGCATTATATTAATGTACGGAAAAATGAGAAAATTCTGAAGAATACAAAACATTTTTGAGTTGCTCAAAGCACTTTCTTCTAACGGTGTGACTAGTCTGCAACACATTAAGGGTATGCAAATCCTCTATCTCCTTAACTTGTGACATGATACAGTATTGCATACAGTACCTATCTTTAGCATACCTTTCTTTCCCCTGATGTCACATGCTATACAATCCTTACGTCCTTTTAAACAGCCTGTTCATGTCTGCAGTGCAACAGGTGGTGGTGGCGGCTGGTTAAGGTTCAGTTTTTTATCATCTTGGTGAGGATCTTTTTGAGTGCGGGTCTCTTCTGGTCCTGTGTGGTGTCTTGGTGTGGGTGGGAGGGCTTGGCATGGTGCAGCTGTTTCAGGGGGAGGGTCTGCTGGTCCTTAGTGTCTCGTTTGGCCTGGCGTAGGAGGCGCTTCATGTTCTTCACCTTGTCCCGCAGGTGGCTGTTGGCCTTCTCCAAAGATCGCACCTTTTGGGAGAGAGTCTTCACCCGCTCCTCCTCCTCAAACAGGGCCTTCTGCACCGTTGAACACAGCAGCTGGAGGAAATAGGAATGTTAGTCAACAGGAAGTGGGTAAAATGCTAATGTGCATTTCTTCTATTCTGATTCTTTGGATCATCTGGTTACTCAAGTTCCTGATCCAGTCTTAATGTTTGGAAATCTATAATTTACTTCAAAAGACAAAGATATTCATCTCAAAACCTATTTTCTTTGAAACACATTTCAGAAAACAAATGCTTGCCTTGTGTGAATATGCTAAAATGGTAATGATGTTAATCCACATTAATTTATTAATGGAGATTAAAAAAAAACGAAATGTAAGTTTAGAAACTGTTCCACTTCAGTGATGGAAAGTCTGAGACAGATTCAAATTTGTTTTATTTATTGTCACGATCATCGTATGGAGTAGACCAAAGCACAGCGTGAATTCTTTATTTTATTGAATGACGAAAAACAAGAAGAACACTTCAACAAAACGCTATGAAACCGAGTGCCGACACAGGCCACTAACACATAGACAATAACCCACAAAATAGCCAAAGAGGATGGCTGCCTAAATATGGTTCCCAATCAGAGACAACGATAAACACCTGCCTCTAATTGAGAACCGATCTAGGCAACCATAGACCTACAAAAACACCTAGATGTAAACAACCCCATAAATCTACAAAACCCCTAGACAGTGCTAAAACCGTAGATGAGATAAAACACACATACCACCCTCGTCACACCCTGACCTAACCAAAATATATAAAGAAAACAAAGAATACTCAGGTCAGGGCGTGTCACTTATATCATATGTCACGAATTAGACCCAAATCCTTTGAAAGATAATACATTGAGATTAAGGAGGAAAGACATTGGCTAATTTACTGTCCATGTGTTTCTACTTGAATGCAAAATTACATTTTTATTTGTTCAAACATCTTTTTCATGTTGCTAGGAGATAAAGTACAATACCGTTCAAAAGTTTGGGATCACTTAGAAATGTCCTTGTTTTTGAAAGAAAAGCAAACATTTTTGTCCATTAAAATAGCATCAAATTGATCAGAAAAACAGTGTAGACATTTTTAAAGTTGTAAATTACTATTGTAGCTGGAAACTGCAGACTATTTATGGAATATCTACATAGGCGTACAGAGGACCATTATCAGCAACCATCACTCCTATGTTCCAATGGCATTTTGTGTTAGCTAATCCAAGTTTATCATTTTAAAAGGCTAATTGATCATTAGAAAACCCTTTTTCAATTATGTTAGCACAGCTGAAAACTGTTGTTCTGATTAAAGAAGCAATAAAACTGGCCTTCTTTAGGAGTGATGGGTGCTGATAATGGTACGCCTATGTAGATATTCCTATGTAGATATTCCATAAAAAATTGCAGTTTCCAGCTACAATAGTAATTTACAACATCAACCCAAATAAGGAATATTCCCTTCATTCAAATAAGTACGTCGCACAACTTCAATGATTAACAATAAACACAAGGTAAGGTCTTCAGAATGATAACATGTGTCATCATTTAACAGTGGTAGCACTGAGGAGAGTAACCTAGCATGTTTGTTGATAGTGTTAAATCATCTAAGACAAACAGCTATGTCTACTTGTATTTCATTCACAGGCGGCTTGTTGCACATTATTTGGGGGCTCATAGTAAAGGCTGGAACGGAATACATGGAATGGTATCAAACACAAACACGTGGTTTCAATGTCGTTGATACCATTCCGTTTACTCCATTCCAGCCATTATTATGAGCCGTCCTCCCCTCAGCAGCCTCCTGTGATTCCGATAATCTCTTTCCCTTTTGAAAGAGTTTAAAACCATTTGTTATATCCTGTGTTATTTTCAGTCCTGCTGTTTTTGATAAGTGATGGAACCCCATGTCACGCCCTGACCTTAGAGATCCTTTTTATTCTCTATGTTTGGTTAGGTCAGGGTGTGACTCGGGTGGGAAAGTCTATGTTTTCTATTTCTTTGTTTTTGGCTGTGTGTGTGTGGTTCCCAATCAGAGGCAGCTGTCTATCGTTGTCTCTGATTGGGGATCACATATAAGTTGTCATTTTCCTTTTGGGTTTTGTGGGATCTTGTCTTCTGTTTATTGTCTGTACCTGACAGAACTGTGCACTTTTCACTTTTGTTATTTTGAGTGTTTTTTTAAATAAAAATCATGAACACTTTCAACGCTGCGCTTTGGTCCTCTCCTTTGGACGAGAGCCATTACACCCCATGTACAGGGGCTTTGTCTAACATGCAGGAGTTGTGGAACGTAGCATTCCTTGGCCTGTCCAGCAGAAACAACAGCTCATATATATGTCTTTCAGTGTGTTCCGGGCTTTTATTATGAGTGAGCCACAAGAGGTTGCATTTTATCCATCAGCAGCAGGCGTGCATGTGGCCAGAGAAGGAACGAAAAGGAAAAATAGAAAACATGTAATTTAAACAGAACTAATCTGATGGGAGGGGGGTGGGGAGGTTCTCTCCAGGGAGCGGCCTAAGGACATGTGGAAATATGAAAGTGGTTGGTAGAAAGATGCATGGCAAATGCCTTGTGCTTTAGAAATGTGGTCAGAGTGGTGGGTGAGCTGTCCCTTATGGCCCTAAGTAGCAGCCCCCAACACAGAGCTGAAACCAAACAGTGTTAACAAAAAAAAGTATATATTTTTTTATTTAACCTTTATTTAAATAGGCAAGTAATACTGGGGTCTTGGTCACACTTTATTTGGATAGTCTGGATAATCCATTTGTAGATGCTCTACAGATGATCATGCTATCAACAAACTTTCTGTTGATAAGCAACTGCTTGCTAAGGTTAAGGTTAGGTTTAGAATAAGGGTTAGGATAAGGGTTAAGGTTAGCATTGGGGTAAGGGTAAAGTTCAGGGTTAGAATAAGGTTTAATGTTAGGGTAAGGTTTAAGTTTAGGGTTAGGGTTATGGTAAGGTTTAAGTTTAGGGTTAGGATTAGTTAGATTAAATGTTACTGATAAAGCGTCTACAGATGGGCTATCCATACAAAGTGCTACCAGGGTCTCTCCTGGGAGAAGCATACAGTGGCTTGCAAAGGTATTCACCCCCTTGGCATTTTTCCAATTTTGTTGCCTTACAACCTGGAATGAAAATTGATGTTTTGTGGAGTTTGTATCATTTGATTTACACAACATGCCTACCACTGTGAAGATGCAAAATATTTTTATCGTGAAACAAACAAGAAATAAGACAAGAAAACAGAACTTGAGCGTGCATAACTACTCACCCACAAAGTAATACCTTTGTAGAGCCACCTTTTGCAGCAATTACGGCTGCAAGTCTCTTGGGGTATGTCTCTATAAGCTTGGCACATCTAGCTGCTGAGATTTTTGCCCATTCTTCAAGGCAAAACTGCTCCAGCTCCTTCAAGTTGGATGGGTTCGGCTGGTGTACATCAATCATTAAGTCATACCACAGATTCTAAATTTAATTGAGGTCTGGGCTTTGACTAGGCAATTCCAAGACATTTAAATGTTTCCCCTTAAACCACTTGAGTGTTGCTTTAGCACTATGCTTAGGGTCATTGTCCTGCTGGAAGGTGAACCTCCGTCCCAGTCTCAAATCTCTGGAAGACTGAAGCAGGTTTCCCTCAAGAATGTCCCTGTATTTAGAGCCATCCATCATCCTTCAATTCTGACCAGTTTCCCAGTTCCTGCTGATGAAAAACATCCCCACAGCATCCTCCACCACAATGCTTCACTATGGGGATGATGTTCTCAGGGTGATGTGAGGTGTTGGGTTTGAGCCAGACATAGTGTTTTCCTTGATGGCCAAAAAGCTACATTTTAGTCTCATCTGACCAGATTACCTTCTTCTTTATGCTTGGGGAGTCTCCCACATGCCTTTTGGCGAACACCAAACGTGTTGGCTTCTTTTTTCTTTTGTCTTCCTTAAAAACTCACTGACCGAATCAGCGTATACATCGATATTATTTTATGAGGCTACCCGGAACATATCTCCGTCTGCGTGATTAAAACAATCTTGACTAGTTGACTAGTCCTTAGCATGGGTACTTCCTGTTTGAGTTTTTGCCAATAGGAAGGGAGGAGCAAAACAGAGTCATGGTCAGATTTGCCGAAGGGAGGGCGGGGGAGGGTCTTGTATGCATCGCGGAAGTTAGAGTAGCAGTGATCCAGTTTTTTGTGCTACAGTCAATATCCTTATAGAAATAAGGTTAGCCTTGTTCTCAAATTTGCTTTGCTAAAGTCCCCAGCTACAATGAATGCAGCCCCAGGATATATGGTTTCCAGTTTGCATGAAGTCCAGTGAAGTTCCTTGAGGGCCGTCGTTGCATGGCCTTGACGGGCAATATACACGGCTGTGACAATAACCAAAGAGAATTCTCATGGAATTCTCACGGTCGGCATTTGATTGTGAGGAATGCTAGGTTAGGTGAACAAAAGGACTTGAGTTTCTGTATGTTGTTACAATTACACCATGAGTAATTAATCATGAAACATACACCCCTGCCCTTCTTCTTCCTGGACAGATGTTTATTCCTGTCTGCGCAACACACAAAGAATCCAGGTGGCTGTACAAACTCTGACAGCATATCCCGAGAGAGCCATGTTTCTGTGAAACAGAGTATGTTACAATCCCTGATGTTTCTCTGGAAAGCAACCCTTGCCCTGATTTCGTCGACCTTGTTATCTATAGAGACTGGACATTAGTGAGTAATATCCTCGGAAGCGGTGGGTGGTGTGTGCGCCTCCGAAGTCTGACCAGAAGACCGCTGGCATCTTCCTCTTCTACGGTGGCATTGTTTTGAGTCAGCCTCTGGAATCAGTTCAAATGCCCTGGGTGGTTCAGACAAAGGATGTGGACTGTGCAGTTGCCATAACAGGTGGTTACAGCCCGACAGGATGCTCTCAATTGTGCATCTGTAAAGGTTTGTGAGGATTTTAGGTGACGTCGTTCTGATATCCATAGTTCTTCCCGGCTGTATGAAAAAAACACTTGGGCTAACAATGTAAGAAATACTACATAAAAAAATGAAATAATGCACATTTTCCTAAGGACCAGAAGCGAGGCAGCCTTCTCTGTCGGCACCATCTTGTTACAGAAAAAGGATAGGCAGACTATAGGCAGACTGCCCCAGGTAGTATAGCAGTGGTCACCAACCGGTCGATCGTCAAAGCATTCCTAAACGATCACCAAACATTTCTGTAGAAAAGGCAAGGATAAAGGCTTGTGCTCTTTTTCTTTTGTTATGCATGTTGCCAGCAGGTGCACTTGATTCAGAAGCCCTATACACCGGGTAAGGAAAGTGTTTCCATTTTGAACAATTTCATTTGTCTGAAAAGACTATCTCTGCCTACCCTGCGTACTGGGAGATCTGGGGCTAAATCGAGTGTGCCTACTGAGCTGGCCAATCGGATAGCCGTACCTCCAGCTTCCACGACCCCGGACACAACAAGGTTTGATAGTAGCCTATGTGAGATTTCCTAACTTTTAAAACCAAGACCACAGAGAGACTGTCAAAGAAAACAGCAAAGATCTCCTGTTTTAATGAGTGAGTTCATGTTTAAGTTTTTATTCAGCACTGTCCACACTGCTTTTATTCAACCCTATTACAAAACACACTTCTTCCTACTTTCACTCCCTCTGCAGTTGAAATGAATGAGTACCCAAGTGTATCGATAGCCCTGCGTTTTGATGATTATTAGTAGCTCGTTGTGTATTTTAATATCAAGGAATATTGCACTTTCTCTGGTCATAGGAACATCATGAATTAGTGCATGAGGCAGATGCGGTATGACTGGAGTTTCGCCATGAGGTGGAAGACGATGTCTCCTGTTTTTCTGGTCAGTCTCAACAGAGGAAAGGAAGGAGAGAGCAGGGACCGTGAGAGGCGGACCCTCTGCTGTTCTCTCCCTCCATCCACTGAGACTAATGCTGGGTTCTAAACAACAGAAATCTCAGACTTCTTACTTCAGTGCATTCGAGACAACTGGAAACTCTGAAAAAAACTAGATCCAACTAGAATTTTTTTTTTTGAACGATCATCCAAATTGGAATTGCAAGTCGGAACCTTGGATACCGTCGGATACCGTCGGATACCGTCTCTTATGACCGAAAAAAGCTTCTGGATATCAGAAGAGTGATTACTCACCTCGAACTGGATAAAGAATTTTCATTAAATATTCCCACGCAAAGGATATACTGTTTCTCCGAGTCCAGGCCCAAATTCCCATCATTCCCGTGAAGAAAAGACAGAAATACATGGGGCAGAGATCGGGGTGCCATGTTAGAATTAATCGGCGAGTGTGCAACCCTCCTCTACCATCCGTTCTATTGGCCGACGTGCAATCACTGGAAAATAAATTGAATGATCTCCGTTCGAGACTATCCTACCAACTGGACATTAAAAACTGTAATACCTATGTTTCACCAAGTTGTGGCTGAATGACAACACGGATAATATACATTTGGCTGGGTTTTCTGTGCATCAGCAGGACAGAACAGCTACGTATGGTAAAACGGGGGTTGGGGGTGTTTGTCTACTTGTCAATAACAGTTGTAGCGCGATGTCTAATATCAAGGAAATATCGAGGTATCGCTCACCTGAGGAAGAGTACATCATGATAAACTGTAGACCACACTATCTACCAAAATAGTTTTTATTTATATTTTTCGTATCTGTATATTTACCACTTCAAACCGATTCTGGCACTGACTGCACTCAACAAGCTGTATAAGGCCATAAGCAAATAAGAAAATGCCAATACAGAAGCGACGCACTGAGTGGCCGGGGACTTTAATGCAGGCAAACTTAACTCAGTTTTACCTCATTTCTACCTGCATGTCAAATGTGCAACCAGAGAGAAATAACTCTAGACCTTTACTCCACACAAAGAGACGCATACAAAGCTCTCCCTTGCCCTCCATTTGGCAAATCTGACCATAATTCTATCATCCTGATTCCTTCTTACAAGCAAAAACTAAAGAAGGAAGTACCAGTGACTCGCTCAATACAGAAGTGGTCAGATGACGCGGATGCTAAACTACAGGATTGTTTTGCTAGCACAGACTGGAATATGTTCCGGGATTCATCCAATGGCATTGAGGAGTATACCACCTCAGTCACCGGCTTCAGCAACAAGTGCATCGACGACATCGTCCCCACAGTTACCATACACACATATCCCAACCAAAAGCCATGGACTACAGGCAACATCCACAACAAACTAAAGGCTAAAGGCTAGAGCTGCCGCTTCAAAGAGCGGGACACTAATGCGGACGCTTATAAGAAATCGTGATATGCCCTCAGACAAACCATCAAACAGGCAAAGCGTCAATACAGGACTAAGATTGAATCCTACTACACCGGCTCAGACCCTCGTCATACAGTATGTGGCAGGGCAAGCAAACTATTACGGACTACAAAGGGAAACAAGTTGCGCAGTGATGTGAGCCTACCAATGATGAGAGCCTACCAGACGAGCTAAATGCCTTTTATGCTTCGAGGCAAGCAACACTGAAGCATGCATGAGAGCGCCAGCTGTTGCAGACAACTGTGTGATCACGCTCTCTGTAGCCAATGTGAGCAAGACCTTTAAACAGGTCAACATTCACAAAGCTACAGGGCCAAATGGATTACCAGGACGTGTACTCAAAGCATGTGTGGACCAACTGGCAAGTGTCTTCACTGACATTTTCAACCTCTCCATGACTGAGTCTGCAATACCTACATGTTTCAAGCAGACCACCATAGTCCCTGTGCCCAAGAAAGCGAAGGTAACCTGCCTAAATGACTAGCACCTGGTAGCACTCACGTCGGTATTCATGAAGTGCTTTGAAAGCCTGGTCATGGCTCACATCAACACCATAATCCCAGAAACCCTAGATCACCGACAACGAAGAGACGGCCTCTAGGGAGGAGGTCAGAGACCTGGCAGTGTGATGCCAGGACCACAACTCCTCCCTCAACATGAGCAAGACGAAGGAGCTGATCGTTGACTACAGGAAAAGGAGGGCCGAGAATTCCCCGATTCACATCGACGGGGCTGTAGTGGAGCGGGTCGAGAGTTTAAAGTTCCTTGGTGTTCACATCACCAACAAACTATCATGGTCCAAACACACCAAGACAGCCTTGAAGAGGGCATGACAACACCTTTTTCCCTTCAGGAGACTGAAAAGATTTGGCATTGGTCCCCAAATCCTCAAAATGTTCTACAGCTGCACCACCGACCGGTTGCATCAACGTCTGGTATGGCAACTGCTCGGCATCCGACCGTAAGACTCTACAGATGGTTGTGCGTACGGCCCAGTACATCACTGGGGCCAGGCTTCCTGCCATCCAGGAGGAAGGCCCAAAATATTGTCAAAGACTCCAGCCCACCAAGTCATAGACTGTTCTCTCTGCTTCCGCACGGCATTGCAGTCCCGGAACGCCACGTCGAGGAACAAAAGGCTCCTTAACAGCTTCTACCACCAAGCCATAAGACTGCTGAACAATTAATCATGTGGCCACCCGGACTATTTACATTGACACCCCCTCTCTTTATTTTTACACTGCTGCTACTCACTGTTTATTATCTATGCATAGTCACTTTACCCCTACCTACATGTACAAATTACCTCAACTAACCTGTATCCCCACATATTGATTCTGTACTGGTACCACCTATATATAGCCTTTTTATTGTTATTTTATTGTGTTGCTTTTTATTTTCGTTTTTTACTTTAGTTTATTTTGTAAATATTTTCTTAACTCTATTTCTTGAACTGCATTGTTGGTGATGGGCTTGTAAGTAAGCATTTCACGGTAAAGTCTACACCTGTTGTATTCGGCGCATGTAACAAATACAATTTGATTTAATGTATTTGGCTAACTTCACAAACCTCACTCCTACAGAACTGTTTTCATTATGTTAATGTTTAAAAAATGTAGGTTATTGTCATGTTTAAAAAAAAAAATCTGAGCGTTAGATTGCGACAGTGATATTGACTCAGAAAAGGTTGTAGCGGCTCAGCAGGTAACCATTTTGTAAAAATATTTTTAAGGTATTTTCTGACTTTATTGAACATATAGAAGGAGAGGATGGCCGTCGGGAAAGATAGAGAGAGGTTGTGTGAAAGGGCAGTAAGCCGGATTCAAACTTATGCCGACACTGTAGATACAGTAAGTGTGTCGGCGGCTGCGGTATTACCTCAAGACCAACCAGGCCACTCAGCAGATAACCCTAAACAACAAATTCCAGGTAACAAAACTAGATGGAAGGAGAGGTGGAGCTGTTTTTTTAACTGGGTATGTGTTTCACTCAGACCAGAGGTACCTATAGTAAAGTCCCTATCTCCACATCTCCCTACCATTGTTATGGGATAGTCCATGGTTTCCTAAACCAAGCTCCATTGTGGACACATACCTATTTAATTGCCCTTGAACATGTCTGGAGTTTTGAATATATCTGGACTGTGATCTGAGCATCTACCTCCCACGTATGGTCCACACCTGCACCATAGCTACGGAGTTGGTGTGCTTGCTTCCAAAGTCTGAATGCTATCCCTATCATATCTTTCCCATGGCAGACAACCCAGTTTAAAAACAGTAATACATTCAACTGTTTACACAACCAAACCAACAAACTAATCTGAAGTGGCAGATGGACGATTTATCACTGTGGTCATAATGGTAGAGACCCAGACTCAACAGAAACATAGACATAACATGCAATTTTGACACTCATCCAGTAAGAAATATATTTTAGTAAGAAATATATTTCCAGTCTTACTGGGACATTTTCCCACGTTAGCAGAGGGACATCTTCAAGGTTTTTGAGGGAAAACAGCTGTGTGCCCCAGTTAAGAGTATCCCAGTGGGCATATGATAATTTCAGTCTAACCCAGGAAATCTACAACTATAATCATGACAGTATGTGTGTTGGGTAATTTCCATTAGTTTTACATGTGAAGGCCCTAGACTGTCACTCTTACACAAGTCACAGTCATGTCTGTGTGGCATGATGACAATATGACTGCGTTATGCTGTCAGCAGTCCAGCCTGTGGGCCTAGCCATTCCATTCAGATATTTAGTAATAAGAGTGTAATCATACAAATTACTTTGTGCATTACCTTGGCTTTGCCTCTGATTACAGATTTGAGCTGAGATGTGGTCGTTAATGGAAACTTAAGCCCATTCTTATTCTGTCAGAGAGACAGAAAGCTTTTATGTGTAGTCAGCACATGATTGGAAACAGAGAAGACTGGTGTAAATCATGAGTTCAATGAATGGAATCCAGAGACGTTGAAATGCCAGATTATTAGTTACTATTGAGGGACTATGCATGACACTATGACGTGATCACGAGTGTTTATCTTGCAAATTGACACTGAAATGTTGAGTTGAGCCATGGATATGTTATGTAGAAATGTGTAGACTTCATACTCATCAGTATGTTAATTAGCATTTAGGTATTTTACAATGTCTATGAGGCAAACTTTTCCCACAAACTACTTCAATCTGGATTTGATGAGCAACAATGTCCCGCCAACCACGAGACAGGGCTTTGAAACTGATCCAATAATTTCTACCTATATAAACAGTCATCACTAAACTGATGGCTGCCCACCTACCATAACATCGGTATGAAAGGCTCAGGTACAGGCAGTACAGTCTAATGAATGTAAATTCTGTGCTCATAGTAGAAAACCCCATAGATGGTTAAAAGGCCTGCTGCTCCCTGTCTCTCAGCCACATCCCACATCCTGCTCTACAGCCAACATACTCTACCCTGCATTGACACACATGAAAGAGAAGCACAAACCAAGGGGATTCTGACTTCCTGGACCAACTACTGATCAGAGCAGGGCCTCTATCCACCACCCAAATAATTCTGGTCTCCCAGACACCAAGAACATATTACACTTACAAGCCATATAAGCCATACCAAGAACATATTACACTTACTCTCCTCACTGGACCTTTGAAGACTGTGGTTAGCCCTAACCACAAGCCACCATTAGCAGAATGATTTCTGGATAGCATGCATTTCCATCCCCTGTGAAGTGCGGGCTCCTATTGAGATCCCTTTCATGATAGGCAAAGTTCCCTGATTGGGCGGTTAAGTGTAGGTTAAGCATAACATACAATACTCTGCAGCACTGCCCTTTAGTTAATCCTTACTGGGCTCTCAAGTGCAAGTGGTCATGGAGGACTTGCTGGGACATAGTGCGCTGAATGCTACCTCAGCCAAGGAGGGACCAAAATGGATTAAGGGGGAATAGCAAGGAAAATTGATCAGCTGTCTATTAGTGTGGCTGTCAAAGGTTTCCTGCATGTGTTTTGATGAGATTCTTCCAACCTTGGCAGTTTTTCTTGCCAGTCTTGCTCTTTGGTGGTTTAGGAGCTGCTGTTTAGGAGTTGCTGTTTCTGACTTTCTTAACAACGGCACATAAAAACCGGAGTGATAGGTTAGTTGAATTCGTACCCGGCTGTCCTCCTGAGCCTCCCACTCTGGGGTGTAGCTGTGGACCATGGTTCCGGCCGTGCAGTTGGAGAACTGGAAGAGGCTGGCGAACATGCGGTGGTTCTCTGGTGTGTCTGGGAAAATTGGGTCTTGGAAGTTAACCCCGTGGGGGATAATGCTGTAGTTCTCATCCATCCTGGGGAACACAGATAGACAGGAGATTAAGATGCAATTTTTGAATTTCTCACACACACACACACACACACTCTCTCACACACACACACACACACAGAAAACCCTCATGCAGTCTTATAGCTGTTATTTTGTTATGTTGTTTGAGTAAAACTGGAATGGACCTTCAATCCACCTGGGTCACATTTTCTCCAGCTATTAGAAGTGTGTCAGACTGAGGCGGAAGTGTTAGCTTGGAGGTTGACACTCGACAGCAGGTAGTCCATACATCTGGACTCCATCTTGTCTCCCTTGTGGGACATCAAAAGCTTGCTTATTGTTTCTCTGTCCATCAAAATGTCGGTCATGGCAGCATACGTCTTTGCATACTTGGGGTTTTGGGGGTGATGAACGAAAATCGAGGATGGCACAAAAACACAAAATAAAAAGGTACCTCATAAGTGTTTGTGTGTTGTCAGCTCTACACTGTAAAAAGTTGGATGGCTTTTACTGATTGGTATAATCTAAAATTACGTTTTGTTTCATTCAACCTATTCTATTTAATTTGTCTGGAATAAAATAAAATAAAAAATATATGTTTTATTTTCTATTGTGTTATTGACTATGTTTGTTTATGCGTAACTCTGTGTCGTTATTTTCGCCGCACTGCTTTTCTTTATCTTGGCCAGGTCGCAGTTGTAAATGAGAACTTGCTGTCAACTGGCCTACCTGGTTAAATAAAGATGAAATAAACATTTTAAAAATAAATTGTTATTAATTTGACAGATCATTGTGATTTTTTTAATAGAATGAATGCTTCTAAATTGCTTTCAACACCTCATGCAGATGCACATTGCATAGCGGTGGCAGCAATGTTGCAGCAGCAGTCTATCAGAAGAGTTGGGGGTGTGGCTTATTGGGGGCGTGGCTTTCAGGCTGTTCTTTTTGGACACCCGTGAGAGTGAATGTCATTGCAATTAATCTGTTATGTTGTATTCTCTATGTGAATGTCACGGTGTGCCCTGGGGGAGGGTGCTATCTTCCCACAGTTTGTGACTTTATGACAGGTCATAAGTACTGATGAAGGATAGGAAACACACATAATGGTATCTCTTAAAGTGTATATTTCCAAGCTGTCAAGTTTACATCTAAATATTGTGAAACATATGTGGTTAAATATTTAACTATTTGTGAAAAGATGTAATGTGATTTTAACCTTCTAAATGACAGGATGGATTTTCATATAAAGATGAACTAGTCAGTGGCCACTCCCACGTGAGCATAGACATTACATCGGCATCATGGAACCGCCCTTTTCTACTGAAACGTATAAAACCCCAGTGTAAGCTAAGTTTGCAAATGGTTGAATTTCTATGACCAAAACATACTGGGTGACACTGGTGTGTGAAGTGGTTTAAACTACAACTCTACCAAAGGACAAGACTATACGGCTGGAAATTGTTAAATTCTGAGATTATCGATCCCCACAGAATAAGAGCAAATCTTAGACTTATAATTACTAGTCTGCAGCTAGAAATTACGTAAATCTAGAACGAGAATACTGACAACTGCCGAAGCATCTATTCTATGACAACATTTCTGAATGATACTCTGAAGTATCATTCTAACCATGTTCAACCATAAAAAGCAGAGACTCTGAATAATCCTACAGGATGATCGAGCATTCCAACAGAGAAGACAACAACGACATACGGGCGTAAATATATATACATTGCAATTATTCTTGGATGAGCGGCCGTTCATGTGCAAAAGATTAGCATTTCAATTAATATAATTATAGACTGTGTGTACTGAATCCATTTTGTCTTTCCCACTCTTTCTCAGTCCCACCCCTTTCCTTTTGTCCACCAAGCTGTCATATCGGTTTAGCCCGCTAGGGGACTTTTCCATCATTGTTATTAACCAATATCTAGTGTTTGTTTTATGTATTTCTGTGATTATTTAGTTAGTAAGTAAAGAACTAATTAATCCAATTTGTACATATGTTGCAGATTCATAATTTATGCTAGGATTCGTGCAGATAACCAAGAATTTTACAAAGTTTAGAATGAGACTGACAGAAGGAAAATATTAATAATAATTAATAGAAGACTGTACTCGATAAGAAATGAAAAATTTAAATATAGTGTCACGTATACTCCCTCTCTGGCCTCTAGGTCATCAGGCTGCTGATTATCCCGCACACCTGTCACCATCGTCTCGCGCACCTGCACCTCATGACACTCACCTGGACTCCATCACCTCCTTGATTATCTTCCCTATATCTGTCTCTCCCCTTGGTTTTTCCCTCAGGTGTTATTGACTCTGTTTTCATGTCGGTGTGCTGTTTATGTTTTGTGTTCATTGTTTATTTTATTTATTAAAACACTCACTCCCTGAACTTGCTTCCCGACTCTCAGTGCACTCATTACATGAAGAGTCGATTTGGGAAGTAGAGACTATAAACATTTTCCCGTGGTGCCCCGACTTCCTAGTTGATTAAAGTTTACCTGATTAGTTTAATCACATAATAATTATTATACATAGAGAATTGATTTGATAAAATAACAGTCTTCACATGTAATGATAGTAACGACAAGACACAAAGTAGAATATGTGCACTGCCAGCACTGAATCTGTAATGATACTTGCTTGCAATGATACTAAAGAGCTTGGTAAAGTTTTCATTGGTAAGCTAGCTACCAGTTGATTACACTATTGAAGTCAATAAATGTGAAAGTCTATGTAAAGAATGTGATATGAGTAATGATTTCATGTTATTGTACCAACTGAATTTATTGATACAGGAAATGTATTTAATTGCTTGTAACCCAATTTGTATAGGTAATATCAAATGGAAAAATCTACTTGGAACAATATGAAAAAATTGGTTGTATTTACATTAAATATTAGTTTGGATTTAGGTTATTTATTAGGTTTTACCAAAGGGGAAAAATAAGTTGAGCTTTGAAAGAAATGGATTGCAACTTGAAATGTTTTTTTTGGTTGATCCAAAGAGTATTTTTTTACAGTGTATGTTTTTGTCT
The DNA here is from genome assembly GCF_045791955.1 of Oncorhynchus clarkii lewisi. Taxonomy (NCBI): domain Eukaryota; kingdom Metazoa; phylum Chordata; class Actinopteri; order Salmoniformes; family Salmonidae; genus Oncorhynchus; species Oncorhynchus clarkii. The sequence continues at coordinate 59,179,191 of NC_092163.1, forward strand.
GACCCAGACAGCCTGATGTTTTGTCCCTACAGTGGGGGGTCACTCATAATGTTGATAATGATGAACTACTGTGGCACTGGAATGTAAGCAGGGGCAACACAAGGTCAACCCTGAGAATTATGTGGATGGGGAGAGAGGATCCAGAGGGAATAACACTGTGTTGTACTGTTGGCCCCCAAAATGTGCATGGTTCTAATTACCAGACTATTTAGAACAGACACAAGATAATACTCACAATGGACATGACCACTGATAATGGCTGTGTGTGTGTTCATTTCAATGGCTTTGAAATTAATTTCACTGCATATTTTGAGGGACACTGGAACCAATATCTTCCTCAAAACAATAACTGATGCACTGGTTTTAATTAATTCCATGCTCCTGAGACATTAATCCTTTTCCATCCTGACAAGCATGGCTTTGTGGATTGTTTTATATATTTCATAAACAGTATGTTTTGTCCCTCTTTCTTTTTCTCTACCTTCCTCCATCCCTCACTCAATCGTTCTCACCCTCCCTCCATCCCTTCCTCTCTCACTCTCTGTCTCTCTCTGCTCTGTTGCATGTTGAGGGTTGTGGCCAGTGTTTCCCCTACTTCACAAGTCTAGCATGTAAGTTTCGAGACATTTGGTCCCTATAGGATTACAACTCGATGTATAAACCAACCAAATACTCCCAGATGGCGCAGTAATGTCAACCAGCACTAGTAAATGCAGTTTAACGGCCAATGTTTCCACTGGTTTCAATTTCTTCTCAGCTTCTACAAATTCCATGGCACTTAGCAGACACATAATTATGTCCTAACCACTTGACGTATACATTCCCAAACAGTTCCCCAGTCAATGGTTGTAGAAAAAAACGATATCTTAAGAAAAATAATGTCTATGCTGGTTTAGCTATCCTGGATGCTGTGTCTGTATTAGCCAGCTATATTGTCAAAGTTCTGCCAAACCAACATATTATCTCCATTACACTCTCAGCATAAGGTATCAACTGCATACAGTACAGTCAATGGGACAGCAGTTATAGGGATTATCCTTTGTTTCAAACCCTAATGGCTTCCAGAGAGCTTACACGTATGCTGGTTCTCAGACCCTTTTTCACATCCACTCTCAAATTCCCCAACTTTAAACAGAGCTCACTTCCCTCTCTCTCCCATTCCTCCACACAAAAAACCTGGTCCTCCCTAGGAAAGCTTGTCATCTAGTCTTAACCTTGTTTAGTCAAGAGCATGTTGGTTTAATTAATGTTTCCATGCAGCCTGTCTCCTATTTCTTTGCTTTTCTGTGACGGTTTGACTGGTGAGTTTTGCCCTGTCAAAATGGAACCAGCTGGCTGGTTGGTTCATGGTTCAGCCACACACCAAAGAGTCAAAGGAGGAAGTAAACAAAAGGGGAACCGCTGGGATGTGCAATATACCTGAGCCAAATACCAAGCTCTCTCCATGGTAATGGAAACTAAGGCAGACACTCTGGAGTCAATTCCCCCAGTAGCACTATGCTGTGTCTCTCAGTTATTCAAGCAAGCATCCTTTCTTGTCCTGCTTACAGTACATAAGTGAACTGAACACAATAGAGAGATTATAGCTATTGTTTATTGTTCTCAGTACTTTCACCTATTCTATCTTTTCAGATTGGTGATTCTTGGAATTAAAACATAGGGAAGGAGGCTTCTTCCAAATTAAAGTAGCCCTCTCTAGGGGCAGGCAGCTGAGTGTCTTGAGGCTTAAAGCTCGCCAGAGCACCACCACTGCATTGAGATTTATTGACTGAACATGTGGAGACATCCTTGAGAGTTCAGAATGAATAGCTGTCATGACCCCTTCACTCCATTTGGCTAGATGAAAGCAAGTGATGAACTATTAAGTCATAACCGAAACATGAACTGTAAAGCCTTAACCCACAAATTCTACTCACAGAATCACCAAGAATAATAATCTGTCCTTCACTTTGTTTAACAGCAGACAAGCAACAATGTTATGGGATTGAGATGACTACATTTGGCACAGACAGGCAGACCAATCAACAAGTCTACAGTTTTGGTCCTGTGGGAGACTCCTTGTTACATTTCTTCATATACGAAACTCCCCTTTGTCCTGTCCTGAGCACTCATAGACGTGATTGATTGGGGAGGCTGTTTCAGACTGTGTCGTTTGGGGGGCTTTAACAGGAAATGGGAGCTCACTGGAGACTGATGGAAACTTTTCAGCATTAGCTTGCTGATTCAGCGCCTGAGAGTGCCAGCGTTGCAGAACAACGAGAACAATGCTTTCTGGAACTGGAGACTCCTCTGTTAAATGTTTACGACGGAGGTCTAAGATTAGCTGAGAAGCTGCAGAGCAACACTAGGGGCTCAGACAGATCCCCCCCCCATCCCGGCATCCTAATGGAGGGAGGTAGTACAGAGATGCATCAGAGGAGGCATATTCTAATATAGGCTTTTTATGTAACTTTGAGTGACAGTTTAACACACTTTTCATGTATACGTAGGATTTTTTATTCTAGTTTTCATGGCACACTGAATCCTTGGACCTGTATGTATGTCTGTGTCTTATTGTGATCCTTATTAGGTAGTTTCCTTCCAGGGCCTCCTGGCTGATTGCAGGGCTAATCCCTATGGTTTGTAGTTTCAGGATGAGGAGACTTTCAGATCAGCAAAAACCCCAAGGCCTGATGGGTTTCCCAGTGATGGAGAACGGCTACATAGTGACACCATCAACCTTTCCTCTCAAACAGAACACACAAGTTCCTGTGTGTGTGTGTGTGTGTGTGTGCATGGACCTGTGTTAATACGTGCATGCGTGTGTGTGCGTGTGTGTGTGTGTGTGTTGACTGGCAGCAGGGTGCCTGTGAACCTGGTGTCTTCAAAAAAACAATACAAAATGTAGCTGGCCATCCAACTCATCAACAAAACACACACATATACACACTCTCCCCCTGACTATGTAAACACACAGTCATTACTGTACTTGGCTGTGAACCTCCATACGGAATAGCTGAATACTCCACACTGGAATTCCTTTGAAATACTGATAGAATGTGCACTTAAATGTTCTAGGTGCTGAGAATGAAAGAAACACAGGACATGAGACAAGTTAAACCTGTCGGCACAAGTTCATCTCTCAGAACAGAAGGCCTGGTGTCATTCATCTGGGTTGTTCTGTGGTTGGGATACAAAGGGCTTCCCATCCAGCCTGTGGTTGGTGTGGAGATAATACCCTCAGCCTAAACTTCCAGCTTTAAGGGTCTCCCCTAAGCTGTTGGGAACTGTCAGACTCTGTAATTATAGAAGCTGGAATGCCATGGGCACTTTTTCAAAGACTGATGTGTTGTTCCATTCAAAAACCAAGGGAGATAAGTATTAAGGTGTCAATCATCTCACATTATGAAACCTGCCTTTGTGGAAAGAAATCTACTGATATGCTGTAAATTGTGTAAGGCATTTTAACTATCGCAAAGTAGAACAGATGTTTTACCTATAATATGTGAGACAGTTAACTTTGGGTCAAATTCACTGGTGGTGCTTGTGCTGAGTCTCTCTCTCTGTTTCTCCATCTGTTTCTCCATCTGTTTCCACATCTGTTTCCCCCACATTAAGACCTGTGACAGGTGTGACATCTGAGCAAATGTGCATCATGAATCTGTCCATGGTAGACATTGTAGTATCATTACAGGCGTAACTTCAGAATGACTGGTACCTGATCCTCTTTTCAATTTGTTGCTTTTAATCTCACAATCTAGCTACTCCATATAACATGCTTCATATCATACGCACACACACACACACACACACACACACACAGACACGCAGACACACAAACAGCAGGTTTGGGTTATTATTCTTGCTGTGTTTGCATCCCAAGAGAATCCTAAGGGCCAGAACATCACTCAACTCTATTTCACCAAGTATTCATGGAACACAAGTTTCTCATTGTGACTGTAAAAAAGAATAACAGCTGGAAATGTAAGGGTTATATTGTATCTAGACACAAGTTCAGGCAATTACACAACCAAATCACTGTATGCCTATTTTCTGTTGAATTATGATTGTGTCATTTCTGACTTACAACACCGCCACACTTGACAGCGATAAACGCACCTCCAACACCAGGATGTCAATGTATCTTACCTCAAAAAGAAATAGTAAGAGTTGTTCTCCACTGCGCTATAGGAGTAACATGGGAAGTAGCCCAGCCCGGTGACATTGAACCGAGAACCAGCAGGGACCTCCAGCATGCTGCCCCACGCCTGGTCGCATTGCAGCTCGATCTCGGCAGAGAAGAAGAGGTCTGTGTCATACTGCCAAGGTAAGTAGTTGTACACACTGTATGAGTCCTTGTGCAGCGCAAGCACCTTGGCGAAAACGATAATCTCTGCGAGCTCCGCGCGGCACGCCTCCGTCTGTGGTCTCCAGTCATGGGGCAACTGGCATCCCCAAACTCCGCGCAAACAGGTCGCCAGAATCAAAGCCAAAATAGCACCCATGGCAGGCAACTGCGGGTCTCGATTGCAGCTTCTATGAAACGTAATTATGTGGCAGTGATGGGTAAGCGCTACAGGACCAGTGACTTCTCATCAAACTGTCCGACAGGACTGTATTCCATGGGCTTGTGTGCAAATGCGCAGCACCAATGTGACATATAGTCACTCAGTTGTTGCAGTCAAATATAATAGCTCCGCAGCAGTTTATTGATTCAGTTCTCTCATGCAAACCCCTCTGTCCTCCCTCATCCCCTCCTGCACGCTAGACTACACTCTGTGAGTGATGATCTAATATTACGGCGCAGCTCCCCTGTATCCTGTAGAATAGAGGCGCTCAGTGCGCTTTATATCTGACACTCTATTATAACCTAACGTAGCAGGCGTAAAAAATACGTCTGAACGGAGGGCCCACATCTGGTTTCCTGCTGAAGAGGAAGCTAGGTCGAAGTGGATGTATGCCTGAACACCGGATGCATCCGTTTGTTGGCAACTCCGCTAAGGATGCACCATTCTGACAGCCTCCATATAGAACATTCTCCACTTTGTCTATTACCTAACACTTTATATTACTTAACCTCTTTCGATCAGACATCCAGGGGGTCATCAGGCGTTATCTACAGTGTCATCATGTTTAAAAACAGAGCCTATAAAAAAAATGGTATGCCCATTTACAATCCTCCAAATGTGCAATTTGCAGACCATTGTCTAGTATAGGCTATTTCTATACATTTCCAATGTTACATAATATAGGGTGTATTTCTATATTCCTTTTATATTTCTTTGGTAATAAGCACCTGCAATTTACAACTTAATTATCAGCAAATCCTGCAGCAGCTACCTTATCCTTCTCACAGAGACAAACGATGTCCCCCTGGGGACATGACTTCTGAGACACAAGGAGGTGGGAAGTGGCCCACAAATTACACCACCAGAAGCTGATAGAAATACAATATTTGACCACTTTCTAATCACTCTGGTGTCTGAAAGATAGATGAGTTGCTGCTAACATTAGGTCAGAGTTCAATAATACATTTCCTAAATGTCTCAGGCTCAAGAGACCCTAGGCTGAACAGTAGGCTTGCTACAATGACATGTAACAGCATGCCTTTATCCCAGCATTGCACCTCTGTCATGAGCAGTGATGTAAAAAATACTCAATTGTCATACTTGAGTAAAAGTAAAGATACCATTAAAATACTACTTGAGGAAAAGTCCAAAAGTATCGGGTTTTAAATGTACATTAGTACAGTGGTGGGAAAAGTACTCAATTTTCATACTTGAGTAAAGTTAATAAGTTAAAGTAATTGCCATACATCAAATCAGAAGGCACAATTCTCTTGTTTATCTAATTTATTTACGGACAGCCAGGGGCACACTCCTACACTCAGACATAATTTACGAACACAATATTTGAGCAGGCGCCATTACCTTAGCTCAGGGATCATCAACTAGATTCAGTCGCAGGCCAATTTCTCTCTTGAGCAGATGGTCAAGGGGCCTGTTACGAATCCCTTTTGGCCCGACAGTCTAGGGGGGATGGTAATGAGACCCGTAACATAACTCATGTAAATTATAATTGTGACAAAGTAAAAGTGTGAACGTAATAACCAGGACAACTGAAATCTACCGTCAAACTCAAGGTTTATTTATAAACACACGGTAATGGGGGGAGCAGGAAGAGGGGCTGAGCTGGACCCAAGGAAAGAAACAAATATGCAAAAACACCCCTAAGCTAGACTAGCCTACTTTAACAACAGCTAACTAACCAAAAATACAGTGGGTGGTCCGCCCAGTTCTAACTAGTGTTTTTAACAAAGTTTACCTACGGGTAGTGTATGCCCATGGGCGACTTGTCTTGGTTTCCCCTTTTTCCCACCAGCAAACACCATAAGCAAAAACAATACTCACAGGAGATGACAAAGTGATTTGGAAGTGCTCAAACAAAAGAGAGGTTAAGATGCAAAGAGAGAGAGAAACACAGAGATACATGGCATTTACAAAGAGATTGAGCTACTGAAATCTATGAAGAACAGAGATCTACCAACATGGCATTTACAAAGAGATTGAGCTACTGAAATCTATGAAGAACAGAGATCTACCAACATGGCATTTACAAAGAGATTTAGCTACTGAAATCTATGAAGAACAGAGATTTACCAACATGGCATTTACAAAGAGATTGAGCTCTAGAGCAAACAAATGATGGGGTTTTTAAACCATGGGGAAGGAACTGTGATAGGGTAGGAAACAGGAGGAGGTGTGTCTTCTGATTGTTGATTGGATTATTGACTGATTGGGGAGTGATGATTTTCACCTGTGAGGGGAGAATGAGAGAAAAGAAACACACACACACAGGATACACACACAGGATACTTGTATCCGTAACAGGGCCAGAACATAATAAAAAAATATTTATAGACTGCAAATTGACCGCAAGAAGCCCAAACAGATAAAATATGTGACGAAAAAATTATGATTTCAAACCTTGCTTGCATTTGTATATGATCACATATATCTCTTTATTATGTGTGGGAATACTTCGGAAAAGATTTCTGAAATTAAAATCACATACTGTAGAGCTGATTTGCTGGCGTTTTTATAGCCTTTTATGTCCCCCTCAAAAATAAAAGTTACCTTGGTGGGCCAAGTAAAATCAATTGGGGATCCATCAACAATTTGAAATAGGGTACTGAAATCATTCCAATTCCGATTAAAAGGCAAATGCAGTTCAGCAGTATTAAGAGGCTGACTTTAAGACCATGCATACACCTGGGAGCAGGAGGGAAGGCTGTTTATATGGCTGGCCTACTTTATGGAGAGCTCATGATGCAGATGCAGGGAATAGTGCAACTTTTTCTCGAAAACAGTGCAGAGGTAAAGATGGCTGTAGTAGATTGTGTTGGCTAGGTAAATGCTGTTTGACATGACATGACACATACCAGCTAATTCTTGTTAACATGTGTTTGTAGAATGTTAAGTCCCATATTGACTGAGGTGAATGAAGCTACAGCAACACAAAGTGATAGTGGTTGCAGTGAATTTATCTTGTTTTTGCTGTTCTTCAAATTGCATTTTGGAGTTGTAAAATTCTGTAAAAATGCAGTAAATGAGCTTCAATTTGCTAAAATAAAAATCCACTTTGCTATACCCTAGGTTTAGCTGAAATTATGCCCCTGGTGGGAATTTGACCATTTGGCTGTCCTCCCTGAGCATTCGAAATGCAACATGTACTTTTGGGTGTCAGGGAATATGTATGGGAGTAAAAAGTCCATATTTTCTTTACAAATGTAATGGAGTTAAAGTTGTAAAAAATACAGATACTCCAAAAAAATAGTACTTCAAAGTATTTTTTATTTAGGCTGTATTCCCTTTTACACTGCCGTCACTCTCTGTTTATTATCTATGCATAATCACGTTAACTCTACCTACATGTACATATTACCTCAATTTTCTCAACTAACCGGTGCCCCCACACATTGACTCTGTATTGGTACCCCCTGTATATAGCCTCGCTATTGTTATTTTACTGCTGCTCTTTAATTATTTGTTACTTTTATTTTTTATTTATTACTTATCTATTTTTTACTTAACATTTATTTTTCTTAAAACTGCATTGTTGGTTAAGGGCTTGTAAGTAAGCATTTCACTGTAAGGTGTGTCACTGTTGTATTCGGCGCATGTGATAAATACAATTTGATTTGATTTGAAGGAGAGTCTGAGGAGCAAAAGACAATTCTACTTTCAATTTCCATTAAATCTTGGCCTTACCTTTCATCGTGTCTGGCAACGTGGCATTCTTGGTCGGCAGTTCAAATTTACAGTAAATATCACAGTAGCCACCAGCCAGTAGGCACAAACGATTCAACAATAGATGCGGTTAAGGGGTCAATGGAACGCAGATAATCCCATTGTTCAGATTGGCGCACATTCAAATCTGATCTAACAAAGTGGATACTTGTCAAATCCGTCATGATTTATGTATTGTAACAGGCCCACAATGTGGTTACTTAAGTCCGATTTGGATATAAACTCAGCAAAAAAAGAAACGTCCCTTTTCCAGGACCCTGTCTTTCAAAGATAATTTGTAAAAATCTAAATATCTTCACAGATCTTCATTGTAAAGGGTTTTAACACTGTTTCCCATGCTTGTTCAATGAACCTTAAACAATTAATGAACATGCACCTGACAAAAGTTGTTAATATCCTGTCTAGGACACACATTCCGCTAACGGAACCCCCCCAACATTCCGCTAACGGAACCCCCACAACATTCCGCTGAAGAGGTGGCGCGGGAAATTCAAAAATGTTTTTTTTAAATATTTAACTTTCACACATTAACAAGTCCAATACAGCAAATGAAAGATAAACATCTTGTTAATCTACCCATCGTGTCCGATTTTTAAAATGTTTTACAGCGAAAACACAACATATATTTATGTTAGATCACCACCAAATCCAAAAAACACACAGCCATTTTTCCCAGCCAAAGATAGAGTCACAAACACAGAATTAGAGATAAAATGAATCACTGTTGTGTTTTCTCTGATATAATCTTCATCAGATGACACTCATATGACATCATGTTACACAATACATTTGTGTTTTGTTCGATAATATGCATATTTATATCCACAAATCTCGGTTTACATTGGCGCCATGTTCAGAAAGGGCTCCAAAACATCCGGAGTAATTACAGAGAGCTACATCAGATAACAGAAATACTCATCATAAACTTTGACGAAAGATACATGTTTTACATATAATTAAAGATACACTGGTTCTTAATGCAACCGCTGTCAGATTTTTAAAAAACGTTACGAAAAAAGCATACCATGCAATAATCTGAGACGGCGCTCAGAGGTACACAATATTTCTCCGCCATGTTGAAGTCAACAGAAATATGAAATTACATCATAAATATTCCCTTATCTTTGGTTATCTTTCATCAGAATGCAGTGCAAGGAGTCCTAGTTCCACAATAAATCATTGTTTTGTTCCATAATGTCCATTACTAGTGTCCAATTACCTGCTTTTGCTAGCACGTTTAAATCACGTGTCCAAAAGCTGGCGCTGGTCCAGGCGAACTCGGACGAAAACTTCAAAAAGTTATATTCCAGGTTGAATAAACTGGTCAAACTAAGTAGAGAATCAATCTTCAGGATGTTATTTTCATATATATCCAATAAAGTTCAAGCCGGAGCATTCGTTTTTGTCTACAGAGTCATGGAACGCAGGCGATATCAACAGAAAATTGTGCAACCAAGAAATGGCATTCTGCCAGGCCAGTGACTCATTCCCCTCCCATTCGGTCAAACATCACACTAGGGACTTCATTCCATGTTCTACTGACTGTTGACATCTAGTGGAAAGCGTAGGAAGTACGAACAGATCCATATCTTGTTTGGATGTGGACAGGCGATGACTTCAAATTTGACCAGCCTCAGAATTTCCACTTCCTGTTTGGAAGATTGCCTGCCCTATGAGTTCTGTCATACTCACAGACATAATTCAAACAGTTTTAGAAACTTCAGAGTGTTTTCTATCCAATAGTAATAATAATATTCATATATTAGCATGTAGGACAAAGTAGGATGCATTTCACTATGGGCACGCAATTAATCCAAAGTGAAAATGCTGCCCCCTTTCCCTAACAGGTTTTAAGAGACTAACAGCTTACAGACGGAAGGCAATTGAGGTCACAGTTATGAAAACGTAGGACACTAAAGAGGCCTTTCTACTGACTTTGAAAAACACCAAAAGAAAGATGCCTAGGGTCCCTGCTCATCTGCGTGAACGTGCCTTAGGCATGCTGCAAGGAGGCATGAGGACTGCAGATGTGGCCAAGGCAATAAATTGCAAGATCCGTACTGTGAGACGCCTAAGATAGTGCTACAGGGAGAAAGGACGGACAGCTGATCGTCCTCGCAGTGGCAGACCACATGTAACAACACCTGCACAGGATCGGTACATCCAAACATCACACCTACGGGACAGGTACAGGATGGCAACAGCCCGAGTTACACTAGGAACGCACAATCCCTCCATCAGTGCTCAGCAGTGCTCGACTGCCCTCAATAGGCTGAGAGAGGCTGGACTGAGGGCTTGTAGGCCTGCTGTAAGGCAGGTCATCACCAGACATCACCGGCAACAATGTCGCCTATGGGCACAAACCCACCGTCGAAGGACCAGACAGGACTGGCAAAAAGTGTTCTTCACTGGCGATTTGCGGTTTTGTCTCCCCAGGGGTGATGGTCGGATTCGCGTTTATCGTTGAAGGAATGAGTGTTACACCGAGGCCTGTACTCTGGAGCGGGATTGATTTGGAGGTGGAGGGTCCATCATGGTCTGGGGCGGTGTGGTCTGGGGCCGTCATGGTCTGGGGCCATCATGGTCTGGGGCGGTGCATCATCTGACTGAGCTTGTTGTCATTGCAGGCAATCTCAACGCTGTGCGTTACAGGGAAGACATCCTCCTCCGTCATGTTGTACCCTTCCTGCAGGCTCATCCTGACACGACCCTCCAGCATGACAATGCCACCAACCATACTGCTCATTCTGTGCATGATTTCCTGCAAGACAGGAATGTCAGTGTTCTGCCATGGCCAGTGAAGAGCCTGGATCTCAATCCCGTTGAGCACGTCTGGGACCTGTTGGATCGGAGGGTGCGGGCTAGGGCCATTCCCCCCAGAAATGTTTGGGAACTTGCAGGTGCCTTTGTGGAAGAGTGGGGCAACATCTCACAGCAAGAACCGGCAAATCTGGTGCAGTCCACGAGGAGGAGATGCACTGCAGTACTTAATGCAGCTGGTGGCCACACAGGATACTGACTGTTACTTTTGATTTTGACCCCCCTTTGTTCAGGGACACATTATTCCATTTCTGTTAGTCACATGTCTGTGGAACTTGTTCAGTTGTTGAATCTTGTTAAGTTCATACAAATATTTACATGTTAAGTTTGCTGAAAAATAAATGCAGTGGACAGTGAGAGGACGTTTCTTTTATTGTTGAGTTTATTTGGCTGTTTTCGAGGCATAATATGTAGAAGTCCCTTTTCAGGTTTAGAAGATTTGACTGCTAAATGCTAACTCCCGTTTGTATAGCGGGTTAGCATAGCTACAGTAGCATACAGAAATCGTGGTGGTAATCAAAGTTGTTAACTATAATGCGGTTGATTTGTAACAATGACAAGAACATGTGTTAGGATTGAAATTTTACAAGCATTATACTCACATTTGTACCTCAACATAGTGGGAAATACACATGAACATAAACCTAAATGTAGGCACATTTTGCTGGGGGGCAATGAGGAGACTCGGGATCTTTGCCCCATGGCCCTTTCCCCTACGCGTTTCCATGGCAATTCTATTGCGTTGGTCGAGTTCTATTGACCTCTTTAGCGTATCTATGACAGGAACTTTTCTTCTAAAATATTACACTAATGAATAATGCGACCAAAACATATTGCACTCTTGAATAATGCAACAATTCACAATTATGTGGAGAAAATTAAAGGTTTTATTTTCTTGGCTATAGGCTACACTCATTACCTTTTAACTTCAAGACAAAATCACAGAGTTACTAACAGCATGTCTTCATCAAGTAACATGAGCCTATCAAAAATGTACCATTAACCCTCTCATACTAAGATAAGTACAGTAGGCCGACCTTATAACATTACAAGAAACCACACTTCGTGTTTTAAATATCAATATCAAATTTGACTGAAAACATGGGTATAAGTGAATTCACTGCGAGGAGCTGTTATATGGAAACCCATAGCCGACCACAATTAGTCTGATCAACTGTAGCCTACTGATAACAACCACAGCTGCAGGTAGCTTAGAGAAGCATATGCCCTCTGATCACATCTGGTCCTGGCCAGGGGAAACGTAATGTTTTTATAGCGAAAGCTATGTATTCATAGCCTAAAATATTTGTGTTCTGAGAAATGTGAATGTTATCAAATTTGTTTCATACTCAAACTTTGAGTGGCTAAGATACCTAGGCCTTTTTAATCCACAATTATTGACTGGAATTAATCAATCAACACAATAGTGATGACATACAATCCATGCCACTCCATTTAGTGTGATATGTTACTTTTCTGGTAACATTTGGCCTACGTAAATCCAGGACACTGAAATTAGTATGACAGTATCTTACTTAAGACAAAAACGATAGAGAGATGAAACCAGAGTACCGGTAGGCCTAGGGAAAAAAATCCTCTGCACCTTCTTACACTGTAGAATTCCACCATCACAATATTTTCTTAAAGGGCAATTTCACCCTGGCTCTGCCACGGCATATAGCCATTACTATATTAAACACAATACGTTTTTATCATAAACATCAACATTATTCTCCCTCCCTCCTTCCCTCCTACACAACATCACTTCCTGTTGAATGAGGAATGAGGCAGCGCTCGGTTTGTTGGTTTAGAATATTTTAAAAGTGTTTGAAAAAGTGTTCTATTTGAAAAGTTTGGTTACTAGCTAGCTATATTTTGATTTTGGATCGCACGACGCGGTTGCCATCAGTTGCTGGGACCTCTGCTATCTGTCCAGGGATCCTGTCAATCGAGGGTCTGATGATGAGTTACTCTCTGTCCCAGCTTTGATGCACCTGTACTGACCTCGTCTACATGATAGTGGGACGAACAGGCCGTGGCTCGGGTGGTTGATGTCCTTGGTTATCTTTTTGGCCTTGCTGTCACAGGTGAAGGATCTTTGAAACAAACAAAAATTGTTCTACAAGCAGTTCTTACAACAACCACAAAAAACTTAAACTGTTGTGTTCAAATACTTGTGGAGTTAACTAATAAAATAATGGACGAACTGACAAGAGAAGTCCAGGACCTGAAGGACAGTTTGCATTTCTCCCAGGGTCAGCACAATGAGTTTAAACAGGAAAACAGCAGGATGACAACAATCTGTAAGTCATTGAAAGAGGACATTAGTTCTGTATGTGAATTGAACAACACCATTGTAGACAGAATTGCAGAATCTCCACATGAGACCTGGACGGAGTCCGGAGGAGGAGCTCCGTTTGAGACTATCCTACCAACGGAACATTAAAAACTGTAATATCTTATTTTTCACAGAGTCATGACTGAATGACGACACAGATAATATACAGTTGGCTGGGCTTTCCGTGCATCGACAGGACAGAACACCTGTTAAGAAACTGACTGTTACAACTGTTAAGGCTCCATGGATTGATGAGGAATTGAAAAACTGTTATCTATGCATATTCACTTTACCACCTACATGTAGTAAATGGCAACAACGAACAGTGATCCATCGTATTCATGCATAAAAACCTAATAATGAAAGAGAAGCATCGTAAGTTTGAAGTCAGTGTGGAACAGGTGGAAAATTATTGTTATCGATCAATAATAACAAACCTCCTGGCATTGACAACTTAGATGGAAGGCTACTGAGGATGACAGCTAACTCTATGGCCACTCCTATCTGTCATATCTTTAATCTGAATCTAGAGGAACGTGTTTGTCCTCAGGCCTGGACGGAAGCCAAAGTCATTCCGCTACCCAAGAGTGGTAAAGTGGCCTTTACTGGTTCTAACAGCAGACCAATCAGTTCACTGCTCTTAGCAAACTGTTGTGAAAAACTGTTTAACCAAATACAATGCTATTCCTCTAAACAAATTGACAACAGACTTTCAGCATGCTTATAGAGAAGGGCACTCAACAGTTACCTCACTGACACATATTACTGATGATTGGTTGAAAGAAATTGATAATAAGAAGACTGTGGGCGCTGTACTGTTAGATTTCAGTGCAGCCTTTGATATTATTGACCAAAACTTGTTGTTGAGAAAACTTTTTTTGTTTTATGGCTTTTCAACCTCTTCCATATCGGGATTAAGAGCTATCTATCTTTAATGGAAGCTTCACTAATGTCAAACATGTAGGGTGTGGTGTACTGCAGGGCGGTTCTCTAGGCCCTCTACTTTTTTCTATTTTTACCAATGACATGCCACTGGTATTAAAAAAAACCTGTGTGTCCATGTATGATGATGATTCAACCATATACATGTGTGGAAGCAATTCTATAGGAAGAGAGACTGCAGATTCTTTCAAACAACACTTTATTATAAGATTGGAGCAGTTAACTATGCACTTCAACAGTTGCACAGTTAAGGCCCAACGAACAGTGTTGCTCCTCAGCTTTTATGGAGAAGCACATCCTTTTTGTATACGTGGTAGTCAGCACATAGTGTGTAAAAGGCTATTCGTTTTCTGTGCAGATTTAAGGTAGCACTAGGTTGATAGCCTGACGGCTTAACCGTCTAACTGCATTCACAACAGCTCCTTTCTGCATGTTTCCATTCATGTGAATTTCTGTAGATAGCAAACCCACGGGATGTCACATGCTGAGGTCGCACCTAAATTAACCTTTACTATACAAAGACAAGTTTGTATCAGGTTTGAAAAAAACACTAGCATATAACAAGAGACAGTTCTTTAAACGGTTAAACATAGGATCGCATGACTAATTATGTCATTTTCCACAACATTTCCTCCCTTTTGAGAACATTACTTACAAGCATTTTCATTAAACAAGCATTAACATGAGGAAAAATAGGGAAAAGGAAAGACTTTCTTACACTTAGTACAATACAATTGTAAATGTCCTCCATTGTCATTGAGTTTCAACCCTTCACATAGTGCAATTCATTCTCAGAAGGGGGAAAGGAACATATGAATTTAAACATCAGTACATACTTTATTACCACACACAAGGAAATCGCTTCATTGAGACTGTCCATATTGCCACAGGGTCACCATGATGGTAGGCCCTTAACTCTACCTTGGGAGCATTATTCACATAACCCTCGCAGTGAGCACCATTAACTGCACCATTAACTCAATGTTTTTACCTTGGTGTTATGGATTGTTATCATCTTCATCAGACATGTAATCAGACATAGGAAATAAATCAGGTAAATAGGGTTCTGAGGCGTCTCCCTCAAGGGTCAGTAATGGCATGGCTGCACAATTCCTTAACACAAGTTATAATGCACATTATTGTAAAAAAATAACTAAGCCATAAATCAACCAAATAAATATTGTAGCTCCCATTACACAAAATAATTACTGAACCCATCCAAATGGATTCCAATGGTTGTCTGGTTGGTGTTCTTTTGCGAGATCACCACTAAGCTTTTTCAGATGTTCCACTACAATAGTAAAGTTACCCTCACCCTGGGGTATGAATGTACAACAATGGTCACCTATCATTTGGCACACTCTTATGCAAACATTCTGTCCCCGTATGCACTTAGCCTCCGGCTACAAATACATTTTGCACAGTTATTCATTCTACCTGACCCATAACACGTTAGTCACTACTGCTAGTCCACTTACATAGTTATTAACATACTAAAACTTGCTCAAGTCAATTGTACTGTATTATCCAGAAAGCCATATGTATTGATGCGATTTAACATTGGAATTCTGATGGTAAAACAAAACCCCTAATATTAATGACAGTCTTCAATGTTGAGTCTATCACTCAAATTCAACACCAACACAGTTAGAATGTGTATTTACAAACAGGGGACCATACAGTTTGTACTACTTATTACCAGTATTAACTTTTCTCATTACAGCCCCCGTCTATCCCTGTCTTACACTGTCATTAGTGGCATGTTACTGACAGATTGGTAGCTCAATGCATTCTTAGTCTAAATTACTATACATTTTGCAGTCTGAAGACCTCCACAATCAACCTGATACCCCAAATAAACAATTATGGGCACGGTTGACCACCCCCCCCCCCCTCCTCCCGGCACTTCTCCTTTTGTCGTGTCTTCATGTTCTTCTTCAGATAGTGTTTCAGTTCTTCCTTCCAATGGCACATGTTCAAAGTGGATGGCACTTGATAATGCTTCACACCTGAGGCGCCACTGTCCTTTACAGTCCATTATGTCATGTCCATTTTGCTAACAGTACACCAGCAGCATGAAATAAGTTTACAGGATCTCTATCCATGCTCACTCTATGTGGACTCATGTTGCAGTCCTGAGAGAAAAAGCATGAGAGAAAAGGCAGATGATAGCTTTGACTGGATGCTGTGTAAAGGTTGCTGGGTCGGTTTCAAGGTAGTGGCTCAGGACCATACTGAATGCCATTGTCGCCATTGCTTCAGCCAGTTAGGGAGGGTTGAAGTTCACACTGTTCTTGGTACTATCTATTTATCCCTTCCAAGCATCTAGACACCATCTGTGGTCACATTTGCCACAACCTCGAGGATAGACCCGAACAACAGTTTAGTTTAGGGCACTTCTGATTCAGGAAATCCAAATATTTCTGCATGACAAATTTTTACTACTAGTAATATTCTTAATACAGATTTCTAAAACAAATGTCAAAGAGAATAAGAATACACAGTTTAAACAATTTTCCCCCAAATTGGCTTATACTCCTCAATCATCTTGGCGATCTCACAGCAAAGTTACAGGGTCAGGGAGTTTGAGGGCCAATCCTTAGGGAGTCATCCTGACCATACAGCAAACCCAATCTGATGAGATTTGTTATGGAAGCAAGACAACAACAAACAACACAGGAAGAGCAATACACTTATTCATATTAAACTAGAGGTGGGAAAAACTTTTCTTCCTTTCATAGGCAGACATGTGAAGAAACAAATTTGCATATTTACCAAAGGTCCCAGTGGACGGTAAATAAAAACAACAACACCGCCTGTTAAATAAAAAATAAACAAATTAGAATAACAAATAAAATTAGAATTACAACTCTTGATAACTCCACAAGGAAATAATTGTATTCCATAAGGTAATGATATAATAGCCTAGAGACAGGTGTCCCTCATTCAGGAGCAACGCCCTCTCTCTATCTCCTTCTCGTGTTCCAAATCACACATAGGACTTCTGCTAAATTATAAACTTCTTCCTAATTATTATTGTTTACATAGCCCATTTAAATCTCACCCAATCTCTTCAGTCTTTCTAGTGAGGGTGATCAGGCATCACTAGGAAGTCATAACAAAGGTCATTCACCCCCATTAAGTGTTTTCTTTCCCTATTCTTTCGAACCCATTTAAAACTATTTAAAACATTTCCATCATTCTGCATACCCAGTAAACAACTGCTCCCCCCCAAAAAACACACAATAAATCAAACATGGTAATAACACCACTTAACACATATTCATAACCAGTGAGTTTTGTGTGCATGTGCTGGTAAAACGTATGGTAAAACAAACAAACCAATTGCCAGATCTTACTTATTTGGGAGCTCCCTCTATGTCCGGATCTGCTAACTTTACGCTTTTATAAAACTTCAGAATTTCACTAACTACTCTCCCAATGCAACAGCCTCTGGAAACATTTCAAAGGGAGAGAAAATAAACATTTAGTTCATTTCCATTTTGCTAAATCTTAATCAGTCCAAACAATTCAAATGAGAAATTCTTACTTTCTAATTACCTTTGTTACCGTCACTAGTCTACATCTCTGTTTCCTTTAACTCAGAAGCCCTCTCAATCTCTACTACAGTATACTCTACCTCTGTCTTTCCGTCTAACTTTACTTTACCAGGTGAACAAAAGGTTTAAATTACAGACAAAACAAAACATCTCTTCAGCGGGAGTCCACTTTAATTACTCGTGACCCCCCTCTTCCCTTTCGTCAATTCTATAAATCTATTTTCTAAATCTAATTTCAGAATAAATCTCACAAGATTAAAACCTCTAAATATGTTAACTCTTGTTTCAATAGTTGTGCTTTCACATATAACACAGATCTATCGCCCTACGCTTCGATATTTTTCTGCTAACCCCCCAATATCCAGGTTTCAAACCTGCCATCAAAACATATGTACACATTTAATCAATATACTCACATACTAATATACGGTATACTATATCATTATTGAGTATATACTTTATACTATTAATTCATTGTATCCTAGTCTAATTCTCAAGGTGTAACGGCTGTTGGTGGAAGAAGGTGAGGACCAAGGTGCAGCGTGGTACGTGTTCATGATTTCTATTATAACCGAACACTAGAACAAAAATTATCAAAGCGGCACAAACGAAACAGTTCTATCTGGTATCGACCCACAAAACAGAAAACAACTACCCACAAAACCCATGTGGGAAAAAGCTACCTAAGTATGGTCCTCAATCAGAGACAACGATAGACAGCTGCCTCTGATTGAGACCCACACTCGCCAAACAACAAAGAAATACAAAACATAGAAACTGAAGATAGAATGCCCACCCTAGTCACACCCTGGCCTAACCAAAATAGAGAATAAAAGCCTCTCTATGGCCAGGGCATGACACAAGGGAGATTAATTTTTCAGATAGTGTAAGAAATTAGAAAGCAGCAACTGCATAAAGGAAGGCATTATCTCTGTGATTTCTGAGACCAGTGTGACTGTTTAATCCTATTCTCAGATTCTTTTAACAATGCAACCTCCTCAGAATAGATTTCTGCTACTTAAAAGACTGCAAACGAACGGTAACCTTTCAGTTGAGCTTTGCATGTCTACCGGAGGTTGATGCTGTTGCTATGCAGCGTCTTGCTAGCTTGTTAGAAGTTAGACATTTTACAACTTCGGGTGTTTTAGAAATTCAGAATGGTCAGAGCGAACACTGCCCGCCCTGGACGAGGAGCAGGGTTGATCAGAGCGTTCTGACCTTACAATGGCAGTCAAACACCCAAGATAACTGACTTAAGTTGACTAGCTTGCTAGCTACTTCCAAACACAAATAAGAGAACACCTCCTCACTCTGACCATTTTACTCACACTAGCAGAGCTGGTTTGGCTTTTCCCATGTTATCCAAAGCTTTGATGACTAACTGTGCTGCTGGCAACAATTTAATGATGTTATTTTCCCCCGACGTTTACTGACACTGGCCATATTCAACAGTGTTGAGCGTTCATAAATTAATCAGTTATTCTGCACTCTGGTACATTCTGACAAGAGTGCTCTGAAATCCGAGCAGATAGCCAGAGCAAATTTAGAAAGCATTCTAATTAACAATGTCCGATGGGAACGCACAACGACTATACCATTTAGAGTCTGATGTTTATATACACTTAGGTTGGAGTCCTTAAAACTTGTTTTTCAACCACTCCACAAATTTCTTGTTAACAAACTATAGTTTTGGCAAGTGTGTTAAGACTTATACTTTATGCATGACTTTATGCAAGTAATTTTTGCAACAATTGTTTACAGACAGATTATTTCACTTATAATTCACTGTATCACAACTCAAGGGGTCAGAAGATTCCAGAAAATTATGTCATGGCTTTAGAAAATTCTGATAGGCTAATTGACATCATTTGAGTCTATTGGAGGTGTACCTGTGGATGTATTTCAAGGCCTACCTTCAAACTAAGTGCCTCTTTGCTTGACATCATGGGAAATCAATATAATTCAGCCAAGACCTTAGAAAAACAATTGTAGACCTCCACAAGTCTGGTTCATCCTTGGGAGCAATTTACAAACGCCTAAAGGTACCACGTTCATCTGTACAAACAATAGTACACAAGTACGCTGGAGGAAACAGGTACAAAAGTATATATAGCCACAGTAAAATGAGTCCTATACCGACATAACCTGAAAGGCTACTCAGCAAGGAAGAAGCCACTGCTCCAAAACCGCATAAAAAAAGCCAGACTACGGTTTGCAACTGCACATGGGGACAAAGATTGTACTTTTTGGAGAAATGTCTTCTGGTCTGATGAAACAAAAATAGAAGTGTTTGGCCATAATGACCATCGTTATGTTTGGAGGAAAAAGGGGGATGCTTTTCAGTCAGGAAGTTAAAGCTTGGTCGCAAATGGGTCTTCCAAATGGACAATGACCCCAAGCATACTTCCAAAGTTGTGGCAAGATTGCTTAAGGACAACAAAGTCTAGGTATTGGAGTGGCCATCACAAAGCCCTGACCTCAATCCTATAGAACATTTGTGGGCAGAACTGAAAAAGCGTGTGCGAGCAAGGAGGCCTGCAAACCTGACTCAGTTACACCAGCTCTGTCAGGAGGAATGGACCAAAATTCACCCAACTTATTTTGGGAAGCTTGTGGAAGGCTACCCAAAATGTTTGACCCAAGTTAAACAATTTAAAGGCAATGCTACCGAATACTAATCGAGTGTATGTACACTTCTGAACCACTGGGAATGTGATGAAAGAAATAAAAGCTGAAATAAATCACTCTCTACTATTATTCTGACATTTCACATTCTTAAATTAAATTGGTGATCCTGACTGACCTAAGACAGGGAATTTTTACTAGGAATTAAATGTCGGGAATTGTGAAAAACTTAGTTTAAATGTATTTGGCTAAGGTGTATGTAAACTTCCGACTTCAATTGTAGTTAATATACTGGAAAGTTCGATGTATTAGTAGCCAACTAGCGTTAGATAGCTAGCTAACATATACTACCAGTACATATTGCTGTAATGATTTGCTATGCGGTTTATAAGGATAGCGTAATTAACAAATTGGCATAATTGGTTAAAGCAATACATTTATATCTGCTCTCGAATATTTCCCATCAGTAGGGAAATGCTGCCCAATTTTATCCATGATTGGAATTTTTTTCATATTCGAGCCAAATTACTAGAATACCCTTGCGCTTATTTTACTGCCTCTATGGCTTTGCTATAGTTTACCTCTTCCTGACCGTGGCCAGAGTGTTTAGATTTACTCACTCACGGCTCTAATATATGTCAATTAAAAATGTTCTAAGGTAGTGATACCCAATTCCCCGGAGAGTCGTTATAGTATTTGTGCCTTTTAATTGGCAACAGTTTTGATAACTTGTATTAGAACCAATACCAGAACGTCTGCCAATTTACTACTGGAGAATATGTCCTACTGTCACGTTCTGACCTCTATTTCCTTTGTTTTTGTATTTATTTAGTATGGTCAGGGCGTGAGTTGGGTGGGCAGTCTATGTTTGTTTTTCTATGTTTTGGGGCAGTTCTATGTTTTCGGCCTAGTATGGTTCTCAATCAGAGGCAGGTGTCATTAGTTGTCTCTGATTGAGAATCATACTTAGGTAGCCTGGGTTTCACTGTTTGTTTGTGGGTGATTGTTCCTGTCACTGTGTTTGTTGTCACAGGATAGGCTGTATAGGTTTTCACGTTCCGTTTGTTGTTTTGTAGAGTTAAGTTATTTCATGTATCGTTCAGTTTCCATTAATTAAAGAACATGAGTAACCACCACGCTGCGCTTTGGTCCGCTTCTTCTCCTCCTATAGACGAACACCGTTACAGAATCACCCACCACAACAGGACCAAGCGGTGTGGTAATGAGCAAAGGAGAAAGCAGCAGCAGGAGCAGCGCGAGGAGGATTGGACATGGGAGGACGAACTAGACGGTAAAGGACCTTGGGCTCAGCCAGGAGAGTATCGCCGCCCCAAGGAAGAACGGGAGGCGGCGAAAGCGGAGAGGCGCTGGTATGAGGAGGCAGCGCGGCGTCGTGGATGGAAGCCCGGGAGTCAGCCCCAAAAATTTCTTGGGGGGGGGCTAACAGGGAGTATGGCTACGCCAGGTAGGAGACCTGAGCCAACTTCCTGTGGTTACCGGGGGGCTAGAGAGACCGGGCAGGCACCGTGTTATGCTGTGGAGCGCACGGTGTCCCCAGTGCGGGTGCACAGCCCGGTGCGGTACATTCCAGCTCCGCGTATCGGCCGGGCTAGAGTGGGCATCGAGCCAAGTGCCATGAAGCCGGCTCTACGCATCTGGTCTCCAGTGCGTCTCCTTGGGCCGGCTTACATGGCACCAGCCTTGCGCACGGTGTCCCCGGTTCGCCTGCATAGCCCAGTGCGGGCTATTCCACCTCGCCGCACTGGCAGGGCGACCGGGACCATTCAACCGGGTAAGGTTGGGCAGGCTCGGTGCTCAAGAGCTCCAGTGCGCCTGCACGGCCCGGTCTATCCGTCACCACCTCCACACCCCAGCCCTCCGGTGGCAGCTCCCCGTACCAGGCTGTCTCTCCGGCCCATCCGTCCAGAGCCTTCCTCCTCTCCAGCGCTGCCGGAGTCTCCCGCCTCTCCGGCGCTACCAGAGCCTTCCTCCTCTCCAGCGCTGCCGGAGTCTCCCGTCTGTCCGGCGCCTCTGCCGGAGCCTCCCGCCTGTCCGGCGCCTCTGCCGGAGCCTCCCGCCTGTCCGGCGCCGCTGCCGGAGCCTCCCGCCTGTCCGGCGCCGCTGCCGGAGCCTCCCGCCTGTCCGGCGCCTCTGCCGGAGCCTCCCGCCTGTCCGGCGCCTCTGCCGGAGCCTCCCGCCTGTCCGGCGCCTCTGCCGGAGCCTCCCGCCTGTCCGGCGCCTCTGCCGGAGCCTCCCGCCTGTCCGGCGCCTCTGCCGGAGCCTCCCGCCTGTCCGGCGCCTCTGCCGGAGCCTCCCGCCTGTCCGGCGCCTCTGCCGGAGCCTCCCGCCTGTCCGGCGCCTCTGCCGGAGCCTCCCGCCTGTCCGGCGCCTCTGCCGGAGCCCCCCGCCTGTCCGGCACCGCTGCCGGAGCCCCTCTGTCCCGAGCAGCTGCCCCTCTGTCCCGAGCAGCTGCCCCTCTGTCCCGAGCAGCTGCCCCTCTGTCCCAAGCAGCCCCTCTGTCCAGTGGGGTCATTGAGAGGGGTGGGCATGGTGTGTAAGCCACGGAGGCGGACAATAAGGCGGACTGAGACAATGGCGAAGTGGGGTCCGCGTCCCGCGCCAGAGCCGCCACCGCGGACAGACGCCCACCCAGACCCTCCCCTATAGGTCAAGGTTTTGCGGCCGGAGTCCGCACCTTTGGGGGGGGGTACTGTCACGTTCTGACCTCTATTTCCTTTGTTTTTGTATTTATTTAGTATGGTCAGGGCGTGAGTTGGGTGGGCAGTCTATGTTTGTTTTTCTATGTTTTGGGGCAGTTCTATGTTTTCGGCCTAGTATGGTTCTCAATCAGAGGCAGGTGTCATTAGTTGTCTCTGATTGAGAATCATACTTAGGTAGCCTGGGTTTCACTGTTTGTTTGTGGGTGATTGTTCCTGTCACTGTGTTTGTTGTCACAGGATAGGCTGTATAGGTTTTCACGTTCCGTTTGTTGTTTTGTAGAGTTAAGTTATTTCATGTATCGTTCAGTTTCCATTAATTAAAGAACATGAGTAACCACCACGCTGCGCTTTGGTCCGCTTCTTCTCCTCCTATAGACGAACACCGTTACACCTTCTTTATTCAATCACCCAGTGCAGCCAGTCAGGCTGATAGGGTACATCATCCATTCATAATATAAATCTCTCGTCAATACACCCACTTGGGAACAAAAACAGACACACAAAACAAACCGTATTTGGTTAGGAAGGTCTTCCTTCCTTATAATTTGAAAATAGTCATCAAAATATTTTTCAAATTACTCTATGTAATTTTAAATGTTGTACCCACATGGTAGTTCCTCTTATTTACATTTACATGTAGGGTTTAAATGTATAGCTGGTTTCCCAATCATAACCAAATGTTTTACCAGTACACTGACTAATTAATTTTCTTTTACCATGTTTATTATATATTTTTTTCTGTTTTTTTTTTAACAGCAGGAATATATATTTTTTTCTCTCTTTGTATTCTTCTGCTCAATGTACAGCATTTATAGCAAATGCAGATACTGCCCCACTAGGCATGCCAACAAACTTGGTTGATGGTGTTGTTTACTTCGAACGACCAACACACAGTAATCTCATAACTTCTCTATTAAAATTATTTTGAAAAAGGCTGTTTTACACTGTTTGTCATCATTCCCGTGTGGTGTTCTGCATGTCTGCGCTAAATGAGTTATCTTTCACCTTTTCACAATTCTACCTACCAGAGATGAACCCTGATGTTGCCAGTAGTTTGCGGATATCAAGAATGATATTTATGGTGACCAAAGATTATCAGAGGGATTTTAAAACATCTTGGTGCCAGGGGGCAGTATTTTCACGTCCGGATGAAATGCATGCCCAAATTCAACTGCCTGCTACTCATCCACAGAATATAAGATATGCATTATTAGTAGATGTGGATAGAAAACACTCTGGAGTTTCTACAACTGTTTGAATCATGTCTGTGAGTATAATATAATTTATGTAGAAGGCGAAACCCCGAGGACAAACCATTCAGAATTATTTTTTGAGGTCACTCTCTTTCCAATGCTATTTCATTGGGAATCCAGATTTCTAAGGGACCTTCTTGCAGTTCCTACCGCTTCCACTGGATGTCACCAGTCTTTAGAAATTGGTTGAGGTTTTTCCTTTGTGTAATGAAGAAGTAGCCCTGTTCAAAACGAGGGTCACTTCAAGTGTACTGTTAGATAGAGGCGCGTGACCAGATTGGTAGCGTCAGTTTGTTTTCTTCCTGTATTGAACACACATCATCCCATCTTCAATTTGATTGATTATTTCCTTTAAAAAATACCTACATTTGTATTACAAAAGTAGTTTGAAATGTTTTGGCAAAGTTTACAGGTAACTTTTGAGATATTTTATAGTCACGTTGCGCAAGTTGGAACCGGTGTTTTTCTGGATCAAATGCGTCAAATGAATGGACATTTTGGATATATATCGACGGAATTAATCGAACAAAAGGACCATTTGTGATGTTTATGTGATTATATTGGAGTGCCAACAAAAGAAGCTCGTCAAAGGTAAGGCATGATTTATATTTTTATTTCTGCATTTTGTGTCGCGCCTGCGGGGTTGAAATATGCTTTCTCTGTCTTTGTTTACAGAGGTGCTATCCTCAGATAATAGCATCGTTTGCTTTCGCAGAAAATCCCTTTTGAAATCTGACATGTTGGCTGGATTCACAACAAGTGTAGCTTTAATTTGGTATCTTACATGTGTGATTTCATAAAAGTTGGATTTTTATAGTAATTTATTTGAATTTGGCGCACTGCATTTTCACTGGCTTTTGGCCAGGTGGCGTCCCACATATCCCAGAGAGGTTAAGGCTGAACGGATGGGGAATCCATTTAGACGACAGCTGAGAAGTGATGCGATACCATCGTTTTGTCCCTTCACAACGAAACAGAAGATTCTTGATTAGAGGTAAAGTAACGTTAGCTGGACTAGGTAAATTAGCTATCTAACGTTACAATCCTGTATTGAATTCTGAAAGCCATCAGCAAAATCATATAACTACTGTATCTTTAGGATACACATCTGGATGATAGCGGTGTGAACAGGCAGTGGCTCGGGTGGTTGTTGTCCTTGATGATCTTTTTGGCCTTCCTGTGACATCGGGTGGTGTAGGTGTCCTGGAGGGCAGGTAGTTTGCCCCTGGAGTTGCGTTGTGCTGACCTCACTACCCTCTGGAGAGTCTTACGGTTGTGGGCGGAGAAGTTGCTGTACCAGGCGGTGATACAGCTCGACAGGATGCTCTCGATTGTGCATCTGTAAAGGTTTGTGAGTGTTTTTGTTGACAAGCCAAATTTCTTCAGCCTCCTGAGGTCGAAGAGGCGCTGCTGCGCCTTTTTCACTACGCTGTCTGTGTGGGTGGACCATTTCAGTTTGTCCGTGATGTGTACGCCAAGGAACTTAAAACTTTCCACCTTCTCCACTACTGTCCCAACTTTGCACAAGTTTACAAAAATATTTACAAGCTGACAGCTACTGTAAGATAGCTCAATTTACAGTAAGCATGGCTTAAGGTTGTGTTTGTATGGGTTTTTGTTATGGGGTTACAAGTGGTTAGAGGTAGCCTGAGGACCACAGAGTACCTTCCAGACCATGTTATCAATTATGTTATCAATTATCAAGTCTAATGTGCACATTTTCTGTGGTCCCATTTGCCTATTTTCTCTTTTCACCTTTTCTCTTTGCAAAACTCAAGTTATCTGGAGTTCTTCCACAGGCCCTGCTGAAAAATACCCCAAAGTGGCGGCATTTTGGGTACACGAGCATGAGGGAGGGGACACACCTTGCGGTTATGAAGCACAACAAGATTGAGGGACAAAAATGAGCAAGGGACTCTAATACAAAGACACTTCTACAAAAATCCCCTGCCAAGGGCTACTATTGACAAGAATGATCTGTCAAAGTAAATGTGCTGGGGGAGGTTTACATATAGGTCTTTGAGATTCATCTCCCGAGTTGCGCATTCGATCCTGGGCTGTATCACAATCGGCCGTTTTTGGGAGTCCCATAGGGGGGCGCACACTTGGCCCAGCGTCGTCCGGGTTAGGGGAGGGTTTGGGCGGGGTAGGGCGTCATTGTAAGTAAGAATTTGCTCTTAACTGACTTGCCTAGTTAAATAAAGGTAAAATACAACATTAAAATAAGGAAGGGTTTTTTGGTACATACTCATGGTACATACTCATCTCATATGTATATACTGTACTCGATACCATCTACTGCATCTTGCCTATGCCGCTCTGTACCATCACTCATTCATATATCTTTATGTACATGTTCTTTATCCCTTTACACTTGTGTGTATAAGGTAGTAGTTTTGGAATTGTTAGCTAGATTACTCATTGGTTATTACTGCATTGTCGGAACTAGAAGCACAAGCATTTCGCTACACTCGCATTAACATCTGCTAACCATGTGTATGTGACAAACAAAATTTGATTTGATTTGTACTTAGAGACAGTAAATGTATTGTTGTGTATGAGAACAAATTAAAGGTGCCATTTCTCCTCAATATCCCATACACAACAATACATACTGTGTAAGAAGTCTTTTCACACCTTCTGCAGCCACCCAGCCCATTCACTTATGGGTTGGGTCCAATGTCCCTCATTGTTCCTAAACAATACACTAGTCTACCTCCAAACACTTAGGTCCCAATTGGTTGACACCTTTACAACAAAGTTGTGTTGCCCTACATGCCTTCCACAAAAAGTGTAAAATGGTAACACCACAGCCATGTCTTTCCAGGAGACATGCAGTACCAGCAAATCTTCTGCAAGAGGTCAAAACAATTGGTGGTTAAGGTCCACGAGCCCTACACCACTTCCGTCAGTCTTATCCAGCTGGCCGTACACCGCAGACAGGACAAGACCACTCGCCACAAGCACTCAGCTTTCACAGCCCACCATGCCTAACACCATTGTCAGTGGACCAAATGCTGACAAAAGGACCATAATATAAATATGGATATTTTCGATCAATCTTTGAAAGTTGTCTGCCTTCATGGATTCACAGAAGATATTTATACTGCATAACATGTACAGGGCTCTGTAGCATCAAACATATGTTAGACATTCAGATGTATCCAAATAATGTTTATTTGTCAAAATAAAAAAAACAGGGGACTGTACAATATTTAATGCTAACTCAAAAAGGGAACTGGCTATTCAACAAGAATGTTATATGGTAAAAGTAACATGCAACAAAAAGACGGTATGAATAGTGTTGTACAGTTCAGTGTGTCCGAGTGTGTCTCAGGTGTAGTAAAGTACAAAGAACTGTAGCTACAGATTGTTACAACAGATCCTTTTTGGTATCCATTACTACGTTTTTTTGGTATCCACCCACTGGTTTTGCTTATTTATAAAACCCTCTTAGGCCTCACTCCCCCCTATCTGAGATATTTACTGCGGCCCTCATCCTCCACATACAACACCCGTTCTGCCAGTCACATTCTGTTAAAGGTCCCCAAAGCACACACATCCCTGGGTTGCTCCTCTTTTCAGTTCGCTGCAGCTGCAGCTAGCAACTGGAACGAGCTGCAACAAAAACTCAAACCGGACAGTTTTATCTCAGTCTCTTCATTCAAAGACTCAATCATGGACACTCTTACTGACAGTTGTGGCTGCTTTGCGTGATGTATTGTCGTGTCTAACTTCTTGCCCTTTGTGCTGACGTCTGTGCCCAATAATGGCGCCAGAAGAAATGGCAGCCGTTTTAAGGATCCGGCGACGGTGAGTGGGAAATCTGCCCTAGCCATCAATATCACTTGCCAACGTACAATCATTGGAGAATAAATTAGACGAGGTACGATCACAAATATCCTACCAACAGGACATCAAAAACGGTAAAATCTTACGTTTCACCGAATCAAGGCTGAATGGCGACATGGAAAACATTCAGCTGGCGGGATATACTCTGCACTGGCTAGATAGAACAGCACACTCCGGTAAGACAAGGAGGGTGGAGGGGGGGTCGCTCTGTGTATATTTGTAAACAACAGCTGGTGCACGAAATCTAAGGAAGTCTCTAGATTTTGCTAGCCTGAAGTAGAGTATCTCATTATAAGCTGTAGACCACACTATTTGCCAAGTGAGTTCTTATATTTTTTTTTCGCTGCTGTTTATTTACCGCCACAGACGGATGCTGGCACTAAGCCCGCACTCAGTCAGCTGTATAAGGAAATAAGCAAACAGGAAACTGCTCACCCAGAGGTGTTGCTCCTCGTGGCCGGGGACTTTAATGCAGGGAAACATAAATCAGTTTTACCTCGTTTCTATCAGCATGTTCAATGCGCAACCAGGGGGGAGAAAATCTAGATCACCTTTACTCCACACACAGAGACGTGTACAAAGCACTCCCTTGCCCTCCATTTGACAAATCTGACCATAATTCTATCCTCCTGATTCCTGCTTACAAGCTAAAATGAAAGCAGATCACGCTCTCCGTAGCCGACGTGAGTAAGACCTTTAATTAAACAGGTCAATATTCACAAGGCCGCTGGGCCAGATGGATTACAAGGACGTGTGCTCCGGGCATGTGCTGACTAACTGGCTGGTGTCTTCACTGACATTTTCAACATGTCCCTGATTGAGTCTAATACCAGTAAGCTTCAAAAAGACCACCATAGTCCCTGTGCCCAAGAACACTAATGTATCCTGCCTAAATGACTACTGACCCGTAGCACTCACGTCCATAGCCATGAATTGCTTTGAAAGGCTGGTAATGGCTCACATTAACACCATTATCCCAGAAACCCTAGATCCACTCCAATTTGCATACCGCTCAAACAGATACACAGATGATGCAATCTCTATTGCACTCCACACTGCCCTTTCCCACCTGGACAAAAGGAATACCTATGGGAGAATGCCATTAATTGACTACAGATCAGCGTTCAACACCATAGTGCCCTCAAAGCTCATCACTAAGCTAAGGATCCTGGGACTAAACACCTCCCTCTGCAACTGGATCCTGGATTTCCTGACGGGCCGCCCCCAGGTGGTGAGGGTAGGTAGCAACACATCTGCCACGCTGCTCCTCAACACTGGAGCACCTCAGGGGTGCGTGCTCAGTCCCCTCCTGTACTCCCTGTTCACCCATGACTGCATGGCCAGGCACGCCTCCAACACCATCATTAAGTTTACAGACGACACAACAGTGGTAGGCCTGATCACCGACAAAGACGAGACAGCCTATAGAGAGGAGGTCAGAGACCTGGCCGGGTGGTGCCAGAATAAGAAGCTATCCCTCAACGTAATCAAGACAAAGGAGATGATTGTGGACTACAGGAAAAGGAGGACCAAGCACACCCCCGTTCTCATCGACGGGGCTGCAGTGGAGCAGGTTGAGAGCTTCAATTTCCTTCCAATCACCAACAAACTAGAATTGTCCAAACACACCAAGACAGTCATGAAAAATCTATTCCACCTCAGGAGACTTAAAAGATTTGGCATGGGTCCTCAGATCCTCAAATGGTTCTACAGCTGCAACATCAAGAGCATCCTGACTGGTTGCATTACTGCCTGGTACGGCAACTGCTCGGCCTCCGACCGCAAGGCACTACAGAGGTAGTGTGTACGGCCCAGTGCATCACTGGGGCTAAATTGCCTGCCATCCAGGACCTCTACACCAGGCGATGTCAGAGGATGGCCCTAAAAATTGTCAAAGACCCCAGCCACCCCAGTCATAAACTGTTCTCTCTGCTAGTGCATGGCAAGTGGTACTGGAGCGCCAAGTCTAGGACCAAAAGGTTTCTCAACAGCTTTTACCACAAGCCATAAGACTCCTGAACAGATAATCAAATGGTTACCCGGACTATTTACATTGTGTCACGCCACCCCCCACCTGCCAACCCCCTCTTTTACGCTGCTGCTACTCTTTGTTTATCATCTATGCATAGTCACTTTAACTATACCTACATGTACATATTACCTCAATTAGCCCGACTAACCAGTGCCCCCACACATTGACTCTGTACTGGTACCACGTGTATATAGCTTTGCTACTTTTTTTTTCAATGTCATTTTACTGTTTTTAATTTTTAATTTCTTTACTTATCTATTGTTTACCAAATACCTATTTTTTTACTTAAAAATTGCACTGTTGGTTTGGGCACGTAAGCATTTCACTGTAAGGTGAACCTGTTGTATTTGGCACACGTGACAAATAAAGTTTGATTTGATACCATGTTTTGAGCTGCTACCATGTTGTGTTGCTAACATGTTGTTGTCATGTTGTGTTGCTACCATGCTGTGTTGTCATGTGTTGTTGCTATGCTATGTTGTTGTCTTAGGTCTCTCTTTATTTGTTCTTAACTGACATGCCTAGTTAAATTTAAAAAATATATAAAAAGAGTTACAGGATAGTTACTGTTTGGTGTAGCTCAGGGAATTTTGTAACAACCTTAGCTTGGCGATGCTGTCTTTGTCCTCAATTCGTGGAAACAGGAGTCTCAAAATGTCTGTGTCCAGTAGAAGGGGGTCCGTTTAAATGTTTAAAATGCTCCGTTATGAAAAGAAAAACGTTTTTGCTCCATGAAGTAATCCAACAAAGTGTACGCTGCCATCTTATCTGTTTCAAGTCTGTTCTCATTGAGTGTCCACTCCAAAGTGCTGTATGTCATGATAACAGACATCTCTCTCAGACATTGTTGGACTACTGCATGGAACAAAAAAAGTATTTTGTTGACACAGCTTCTAAAATGGACTATTACGTCAAGCATTTCATTAACTGCAAAACCACTCATGCCATCTACAGATTGGAATGTCCACAGTGCAAGGTGTTCTACATTGGACGGACAAAGAGACGCCTCCAAGACCGCTTAGCAGAACACAAGTACGCCATAAGGGTAGGCAATGAAGACTACCCCATGGCCAGGCACTACAAGACCTTACACCATGGCAACCCTGCCTCCCTATGGGTATTGATCATGTTCCGGCCTCAATTAGAAAAGGGGACCGTCTTAAACAGTTAAACTAAAGGGAAAGTTTTGGGATTTACAAACTACAGGCCACTAAGCACCCTGATTTAAATGAAGATATGGATTTCTCACCCTTCCTGTAGGGTTGTGATAAGTCCATTTGCTGTCATCTAGTGGACATTTTGCTCAATTGCCCTCAGCTATGTTTAGACTGTTTTTGTCCATGTTTTCTGTGTTCTAGTGTACTACGGAATATATTGCTTTCTTATTCTTGACACTTCTCCCAGTCATATTTAAGGTTAGAAATACCTTCTGCATTCTGATACTTCAACTCTTAGTTGAAATTTTTGATGACATACTTTTCACTTTTTAATGCTTACACGGTGTGTCCAATCAATTTTGCAACAACTTCCTCTTCAATTTAGGGATCACTGGAAAAGCTGTTCAAAAGAGGACATTGTATTTTTTCCTTGTACTCCCTGACGAAGGCGATGCAGCCGAAAAGCGGCAGATTTTTAAAACATTGATTCTATTGAAAATGCCATACAAATAAAGGCATTTTAATTAATTATATGAATAGTGCCTTGGTCCTCCTTTCTTTTTGATGACCAATTCACCCCTTTTACCAAAGAACCTTCTGTCTACCAAAATGTACTATTGTGTACCTTAGTAGCGCTTTTCTTCCTCCTCTTTCGACAAAAAAAGTATTTATTTTAATAACTGAGCATTTTCTAAATTCAATGCTGACTTCCTGCAGCTGGACACATTTTATGAGACTCCTGTCTCTACTAATTTTTGCCAAAATCTCGCACTATCCCTTTAAGGTGAGGTTTATTAGCCCTATGTCCAGGTAAGGTTTATTAAGCCTACGTAACCTAATATGTACTGTAGGACTATCTAACCTAGCCCGTGGCATATTTCAGGCTATAGTACTCTCAAATGAAAATCTGGACCTCAAAGCCAGTTCCACTGCTTTTTTTCTGCTTTAATTTAGGACTGATTTAGACCTGACAACAAGTGGGTGCAATTAATTATCAGGTAAAACAGAAAACCAGGAGTAAATTACTTCAGCTCTTCAGGGGTAAGATTTAAATATTAATGCTATAGTGCAGTGTTTCCCAACTCCAAACCACCGGGGCTACAACAAAAACGTGTGCTTTTGATACTTTCGGACTGGAGTTGGGTAACACTGCTATAGAGTGTCAAGTTGTCAACAGTAGCATTTCATGGAGCCACTAAAATAAAAGTTCCAATCTCTCATTTCTTGGTGAGTAGTCTAGCCTAATTTAAATCATATACTTTATTTAGATTCAGCAAATTCATATTTATGTGGATGGAGTTGCCTAGGCCAACAGGTTAGGTCATTGGCTGTCAATAATGTCACATGGCATTTTTGGTTGTGTTCCTCTGCTCAGATGTTGCTGACGCGTGCCAGGTTTTACAACACCTGGATAGGTATTTTATGCATCAACTAACCACATCATACAGTACGTTATAGCAATCTGGTGCCTGACGGCACAGTCGATGACGTGTCACACAACCATTGGTTAATGCATGCAATGTCTGAGCAGGTTAACAACTTTTGAGTTTTACATAGGTAAACCTATGTCCAGGGGCTTTGGACCCTTGCCGGGTCTGCGGGGTGAGTGGTATGCCAGTGTCCCGAAAATATTGTAGACGTTTTCCAGATCTCATAATGGCAGGATAGGTGTATAGCAATTTGATGTCAGACTGCACAGTTGATGACGTGGCACGGAACCTTTGGTTGATGCATATGGAACACCGTTTGGGTCTTTGCATGTCAAAAAATATACAAGTCAAATATCACTATTTGACGCATCAAATAAGCTTGTTGACCAATCAGTACCTGAATATGGCTGCACTTCACGTAATAATTTAACACGTCCATTAATTTTTTACGTAATATTACACATTGATAATACCATCACTCGTATTTCATGCAAACACACCCCAAAGCTCTGGACAGTGCTGGTTATAAATAAACTAGATAGTTGATGGATGCAAACAATGTTCTTCCCCAAAAACGACAATCTCTTTCAGTAGCTATAGTTAGCTAGCTAACAATCTAGCTAGGCGTCATCATCTAAAATACCCTTACTTTATAAGACAGTCCTTATTTAATTAATAGTGGTCTGACCCACCTATGCGAAGCTAGCCACAATACGGAGTATCCATAATAGTGGAATTTGCAGTTCGCCTTCAAAATAAGTCTCATTGAAAGTGATGCAAATGAATACAAACAGTGGAATCATGCCATAATGGAGTATGGAATAAATCATGCTAAACAAGGTTGGAATGTTCTTATATAAATTCAACAAAATACAATAAGTTGTACATATGAAAAAAATCTGTTAATCACACTGGATGTATTAGATTTTAGAATTGCATTGGGGACATACTTTATTTCACTGTACAGCCTTACCTATGGATTGTGGATGGGGTATCAGTGACACCCAGAGGACATTAGTGTCGTAGCTCTTATTGCGGGACTCAGAAACCACTGTGAATTGAACCACATTTATTGTACCAGTCAACCTACTATGTGTACTGAACACTATTCCAGAGGAAAAACAATACGACCTTTGATGTTTGGGAACCTGATAACTCTTGAAGAGGACTTTGGGAAAAAAAGCACTTGGGTACTGAGTAGACTGATACCTAAGGATTGGGGATCAATTAAATGGGGTAAGGCTGTCCAGTGCAATATAAATGTCAATACAAACAATAGGCTGATTGGGGAGGTGATTTCCCACAGTCAAAGTCCCAAAATAAGAGCTCCTACGACGCGAATATGTGCGTAAACTCTTCACAGTTGTGTTCTGTGGGTGGGGAAAAGGGTATACCTAGTCAGTTGTACCACTGCATGCATTCAACTGAAATGTGTCTTCTGCATTTAACCCAACCCTTCTGAATCGTTCCATACATACAATACAATGCGTGCACATCTAATCTGGCAGGAATTCGACCTTACACTTCACTGTTCCATAACTAGACAGCAACATCTGAAAATACATAATTTGAGAGTTGAGAGCAATTATAGCGCCAAATACTTACAGCGCGTTTCTGCCCCCTTGTGGCAGTAGCGTAGTAGATAGCGGCAGCCAACCGTGTTATATGTTATTTTCCAACCGACAGACGACACACTCATTAGAAAATGAATGTACAACATCCTTTTGAGTGCTCTGGTCCATAGTACTGTTTTACATGTTTATCTCATGGGACTAACACCCTAACTCAATAAAATAAAACAGAGGGCTAACAATGGCGCCAGCAGTTTACATTCTAGAAAATCAAAGTACCTTTTGTGCTTCCTGTTTGTTTTTGTGGTGTTCCTATTTCTCAGACCTCCATC
Source organism: Oncorhynchus clarkii lewisi (assembly GCF_045791955.1). Lineage (NCBI taxonomy): Eukaryota > Metazoa > Chordata > Actinopteri > Salmoniformes > Salmonidae > Oncorhynchus > Oncorhynchus clarkii. The sequence continues at coordinate 59,214,111 of NC_092163.1, forward strand.
CTTACAACTCCTCTCCCATTCCCAGCCCAGCCCAACTCCGGACTTGGTCCCTTTCCCAGCTCTCTAGAGTGTTTCTTCTCCCACAGTATAGCTGACAAGCCTCCATACTTTCCTGGCTGGCTTCTCCTAGGAACATCTCACCAGCAACAGGTAGGGACAGTGTCAGAACACAGTGTTAGGTATCCTTGTCTGGACCTGCCAAGCCCCCCTGTCAACATGTTTCAGTATTTTTTGCATTTAGTATTTTATTGGGATCCTCAATTAGCTGCTGGTTACTCTTCCTGTGATCCAAACAGGAAACAAAACAAATAAAATACATAATGTACATAATCTCATTCACTGAGCTGGGGACAACAATGGACAGATGCAGGTAGGTTGGATTCACATGTGGTTTCTCTCTCCTAGCAGGAATTTCCAGTGAGAATGAATTATGTATTGTTTAGGATAGTAATTCTATCTTTTCAGAAATCTGGGACGTTCCTTTCTGGTTCATGGTTCTAAGCATGGTTTCATCTTTTGCCTGATGATGGCAGCAGAGTTTAGATTTACACAGATTCTTCTCATTTACTGATTTCTCAAAAAGGGAATTTGCCTTCCGAGGTACTGATGTTTCATTCTATATTGCAGATATTGTGTTTTCCTCTTTACAAGCTTACATAGCTCGTTCCATTGCTCTCTTCATGTGAAATAATATTGCCTTGCACTTAATTAGTTATGTAGATTGGGGGAATGCTATTATCTTAGACACCACATACAAATCAAAATCAAATCAAATTTATTTATATAGCCCTTCGTACATCAGCTGATATCTCAAAGTGCTGTACAGAAACCCAGCCTAAAACCCCAAACAGCAAGCAATGCAGGTGTAGAAGCACGGTGGCTAGGAAAAACTCCCTAGAAAGGCCAAAACCTAGGAAGAAACCTAGAGAGGACCCAGGCTATGTGGGGTGGCCAGTCCTCTTCTGGCTGTGCCGGGTGGAGATTATAACAGAACATGGCCAAGATGTTCAAATGTTCATAAATGACCAGCATGGTCCAATAATAATAAGGCAGAACAGTTGAAACTGGAGCAGCAGCACGGCCACGTGGACTGGGGACAGCAAGGAGTCATCATGTCAGGTAGTCCTGAGGCATGGTCCTAGGGCTCAGGTCCTCCGAGAGAGAGAAAGAAAGAGAGAAAGAGAGAATTAGAGAGAGCACACTTAAATTCACACAGGACACCGAATAGGACAAGAGAAGTACTCTAACAAACTGACCCTAGCCCCCCGACACATAAACTACTGCAGCATAAACTAATGCACATAAACTAATGACAGCAATTGGTTAAAATATTCAGTTATTGAGATCTTGACACAGACATATCAAGGTAGGCCTGCCTATTTATTTCTAAATCAGTAAGCTGGATGTTTAAGTACAGGTAATACAGTCTAGGGTGAATTTAATTGTACATTATAAATTCCCATAAGTAAACAATTTTACTTGGGAGTTGGCTCATTCCAAAACATTACTCTACAAAAAATGTTTAGCAAAATCTGCAAAAACAACATTTTTTTTTCATCATATAATATTATTATTGCACTTCAAGTTGCCTCTCGTAGATCACGTTTTACCACTTCACTTTCAAAGGGAAAAATATTTTTCTTTGGACAATGCATGGCTTATAAAGAATTGTACCTATGCCATATAAGATCTATGATGCTACAATGATAACTTGCTAAATAAATAAAGTGAGCACCATTCTTACAAAGCACCAATATGAAAGTAGGCATTTATATAATCCTTTCTAAGGTTAACTAATAAAACAAGTGTTAGAAGTTATTTTGTTGAAATAAAAAAAATACTTTGAAAACCCAAAATCCTAAATCAAATGGTTTGACAAAGCAGATAGAATAACAATATCAGAATACATCCATATTTCACAAAGACCTTGTAGTTATATACTTCCAGTATTTAAATGTTTAATGATTCCTCCCACCCCAAGAGATAATGATGAATAAAGTGGAATATTTGGCCTCCCATTGTGTCATTCATTATAGATAAGACCCATGCTTCTCCTCTCTCTCTCTCTCTCCGCTCCAGCTCTCCTGGCCTTGGCCTGGCCTGACTATGCTACATTACACCCCAGGGCTACATCTCTGAGCCTTCCAGCATAGCCCCACTGCTAGGGCTCTGAAAAAAGACACAGAAAACAAAATTATGGACTGTGCACCTTCTTTTCGATCAAAAGTTTGAAAAACTTGTAACTTACCGATTTGAACTGTCCTCCTGTGAATTGAAAAAGTAATGTAATCCTCACAAATTGTGCTACACATAGCAGGCTTTACTGTATTACAGAATATGAAGTACTCCATATTACTACTGTCTGTTGAGTTAGCCACAGTTGTTCAAGTTCAGGACTAGTAACAATTTTCATACTAGAAATCTAATGTGATATTTGAGGCGGGTGCAAATGAAACAGATTGTAACAACGTCAGGGTCAATGTCCTGAGCTGTCTTTGTTCCCCTGTATGTCAGAGCATGGTAGTGGGAGCTGCACCACTGCCCTGGAGGTTCAACTTCCAGAGTAATGTTTGTCAGTCTAGCTTGACCTCATAGACTAGACACAACATAGTAAACGAAAATCCGGGACACTCAAATTAGTATGATATGTTATGTTAGGTATGGTTACATAAGACAGAAGGTTACTTAACGCAAAAACAAAAGGAGGGAGAGTAGTTGGTTGGTGTGGATGGGTGGGCTATAATGCAAACTTCAAGTAACCCAAAGGTTGTGTGATCAAATCTCCTCACGGACAACTTTAGCATTTTAGCTAATTAGCAATTACTTACTACTTTTTTTGTTACTTTGCAACTACTTAGCATGTTAGCTAACCCTTCCCTTAACTCTAGACATTTAACCTAACTCCTGACCCTAACCCTTACCCATAGTCTAGCTAATGTTAGCCAACTAGCTAGCGTTAGCTACCTAGCTAACATTAGCCACAACAAATTCCAACTTTTGAACATATTGTAATCCGTAACATATCATATGGATTGTGCTCTCGAGTGGCGCAGCTGTCTAAGGCACTGCACCTCAGTGCTAGAAGCGTCACTACAGACCCTGGTTCGATTCCAGGCTATATCACAACTGGCCGTGATTGGGAGTCCCATAGGGCGCCACACAATTGGCCCAGCATTGTTAGGGTTTGGCTGGGATAGGCCGTTGATGTAAATAAGAATTTGTTCTTAACTGACTTGCCTAATTAAATAAAGGTTACATAAAAATAAATGTATTATCCACAAATTAATACATACTATACCAAATGTAACATATTACGCTCATTTGTGTCTCCTTGATTTTACCTGAGTCCAGGTTGCAGTGTTTATGGCCAATATAGTTACAGAGATAAACATCTATTTTTCAGGAGAGACCCAGTTAGCCGAAACAGATTTGATTAGTTCTAGCTTTAACTAAGCCATTCTAAAAGGAGGAACACCATAGCATGATGGTCTCAAGTGCAGTATTTTGTAATTTGAGTAATACTATGATATAGAGTGACCCATATGTACTGTCTATACTTCAATGTGTGTCTGCCAGCCTGAACTCAAGAAGTCGGCCTCCACTAGCTCCTCAGCCTCACTGTCCTCCGTACTGTAGCGTGCAGGGAAACACCCTGCAGCACACTTTTCTCTCACTGGTCTCAGGAAGTCAGCAGCTGTGTATTTCCTCAGCAGAGCTAACAAAAAACAAAACACAGTACACAGTATAAACTCAGCAAAAAAATAAACGTCCTCTCACTGTCAACTGCGTTTATTTTCAGCAAACTTAACGTGTGTAAATATTTGTATGAACATAACAAGATTCAACAACTGAGACATAAAGTGAACAAGTTCCGCAGACATGTGACTAACAGAAAGGGAATAATGTGTCCCTGAACAAAGAGGGGGTCAAAAGTAACAGTTAGTATCTGATGTGGCCACCAGCGGCATTAAGTACTGCAGTGCATCTCCTCCTCATAGACTGCACCAGATTTCCCCGTTCTTGCTGTGAGATGTTACCCCACTCTTCCACCAAGGCACCTGCAAATTCCCGGACATTTCTGGGGGGTCCTAGCACTCACCCTCTGATCCAACAGGTTCCAGATGTGCTCAATGGGATTGAGATTCAGGCTCGTCCCTGGCTATGGCAGAACACTGACATTTCTGTCTTGCAGGAAATCACGCACAGAACGAGCAGTATGGCTGGTGGCATTGTCATGCTGGAGGGTCATGTCAGGATGAGCCTGCAGGAAGGGTACCACATGAGGAAGGAGGATGTCTTCCCTGTAACGCACAGAGTTGAGATTGCCTGCAATGACAACAAGCTCAGTCTGATGCTATGACATACCGCCCCAGACCATGACGGACCCTCCACCTCCAAATCGATCCTGCTCTAGAGTACAGGCCTTGGTGTAACGCTCATTCCTTCGACGATAAACGTGAATCCGACCATCACCCCTGGTGAGACAAAACCGCAACCCATCAGTGAAGAGCACTTTTTGCCAGTCATGTCTGGTCCAGCGATGGTGGGATTGTGCCCATAGGCGACGTTGTTGCCGGTGATGTCTGGTGAGGACCTGCCTTACATCAGGCCCACAAGCCCTCAGTCCAGCCTCTTTCAGCCTATTGCTGACATTCTGAGCACTGTGCGTTCCTGGTGTAACTCGGGCAGTTGTTGTTGCCATCCTGGAACTGTCTCGCAGGTGTGATGTTTGGATGTACCAATCCTGTACCGATCCTGTGGTCTGCCACTGTGAGGACAATCAGCTGTCCGTCCTGTCTCCCTGTATGGTTCATTAAACAAGAATGGAAAACAGTGTTTAAACGCTTTACAATAAAGATCTGTGAAGTTATTTGGATTTTTACAAATTATCTTTGAAAGACAGGGTCCTGAAAAAGGGCCGTTTCTTTTTTTGCTGAGTTTATGCAGGAATAATGTCTTAAGTTACTTAACTATCAAATGTATTATCCGATGACAACAAATAACAAGTCCACTATTGATAGTGATAGAACTAAGTAAAATAGTATTCGATTATACTCCACAGCTTTTTTCAGAAGTCTCTCTGGCAAACTCCAAGCAGCCTTTTACTGAGGAGTGGCTTCTGTCTGGCCACACTATCATAAATGCCTGATTGGTGGAGTTCTGCAGAGATGGTTGTCCTTCTTTGAAGGTTCTCCCATCTCCACAGAGTGAGCTTTGGGTTCTTAATTACCTCCCTGACCAAGGCCCTTCTCCCCTGATTGCTCAGTTTGGCCAGCTTCAGGAAGAGTCTTGGGGGTTCCAAACTTCTTCCATCTAAAAATGGAGGCCACTGTGTTCTTGGGGACCTTCAATACTGCATCCTTTTCTTTGGTACCCTTCCCCAGATCTGTGCCTCGACACAATCCTGTCTCGGAGCTCTATGGACAATTCCTTCGACTTCATGGCTTGGTTTTGCTCTAACATGCACTGTCAACTGTGGGACCTTATATAGACAGGTGTGTGCCTTTCCAAAGCATGTCCAATCAATTTAATTGACCACAGGTGGACTCCAATCAAGTTGTAAAAACCTCTCGTGGATCAATGGAAACAGCATGCACCTGAGTTCAATTTTCGAGTCTCATAGCAAAGAGTCTGAATTCTTATGTAAATAAGGTATTTTTTTTATATACATTTGCAAACATTTCTGTTTTCACTTTGTCATCATGGGGTATTGTGTGTAGATGGATGAGGAAATTGTTTTATTTATCAATTTTAGAATAATGCTGTAACGTAACAAAATGTGGAAAAAGTCAAGAGGTCTGAATACTTTCCGAATGCACTATGTAGTATACATTGTCCAACAAAATGCTTACTTGCAGGTTCCTTCTCGACAATGCATCAACATTAAGACATAAACAAATATACGAATATGAACATAATGTAAATGGCAGTAGAATAAAATACAAATGTTAACATAAGTATAATACAGGAAGGCACTATTTATATTCCAATATTTACATGTGTATTGGGGAAGGGGGAATGGGGGGGCAAGTGTATAAATTGAGCAGTATAATAAGAGTCTGGTAGGATCAGTTGTGATGTGTGTGTAGTATGAATCTATGCTGAGTGTACAAAGCATTAAGATCACCTCCTCTTTCTATGACATAGACTGACCAGGGGAATCCAGGTGAAAGCTATGATCCCTTATTGATGTCACTTGTTAAATCCACTTCAATGTAGACGAATGGCAGGAGACAGGTTAATGAATGATTTTTAAGCCTTGAGACAATTGAGACATTGATTGTGTATGTGTGCTATTCAGAGGGTGAATGGGCAATGGGGGGGTGCAACTCAATATTAGGAATTGGTTTGTTACCTGTTACCAGTTCAGAATTCCAGCCTTGACACTGCTACTCATGTATCATTTTCTGGTTTGTAACATTATATAGGAAGTGGAATGAGTGCACTGTGTTCAGGTTGTTTGGCAAAAGAGACAGCTCCCTGGCTCTCCCTAAATGGACCCAATGGGGATGCTAAACTCAATACGCTGTTGCAAACTCACTGATGATGCATACTGATGGAACGTTGTTCGTTAAAACTTTCTAGAACTTTGTGTGTTAATCTCCTGTTCAACATCATCAAATCAAATTTTATTTGTCACATACACATGGTTAGCAGATGTTAATGCGAGGGTAGCGAAATGCTTGTGCTTCTAGTTCCGACAATGCAGTAATAACCAACGAGTAATCTAGCTAACAATTCCAAAACTACTACCTTATACACACAAGTGTAAAGGGATAAAGAATATGTACATAAAGATATATGAATGTGTGATGGTACAGAGCGGCATAGGCAAGATGCAGTAGATGGTATCGGGTACAGTATATACATATGAGATGAGTATGTAAACAAAGTGGCATAGTTTAAAGTGGCTAGTGATACATGTATTACATAAAGATGCAGTAGATGATATAGAGTACAGTATATACGTATACATATGAGATAAATAATGTAGGGTATGTAAACATTATATTAAGTAGCATTGTTTAAAGTTGCTAGTGATATATTTTACATCAATTCCCATCAATTCCCATTATTAAAGTGGCTGGAGTTGAGTCAGTGTGTTGGCAGCAGCCACTCAATGTTAGTGGTGGCTGTTTAACAGTCTGATGGCCTTGAGATAGAAGCTGTTTTTCAGTCTCTCGGTCCCAGCTTTGATGCACCTGTACTGACCTCGTCTTCTGGATGATAGCGGGTGAACAGGCAGTGGCTCGGGTGGTTGTTGTCCTTGATGATCTTTATGGCCTTCCTGTGACATCGGGTGGTGTAGGTGTCCTGGAGGGCAGGTAGTTTGCTCCCGGTGATGCGTTGTGCAGACCGCACTACCCTCTGGAGAGCCTTACTGTTGCGGGCGGAGCAGTTGCCGTACCAGGCGGTGATACAGCCCGACAGGACGCTCTAGATTGTGCATCTGTAGAAGTTTGTGAGTGCTTTTGGTGACAAGCCGAAAATCATTCAATCATTCAATAAACAATCAATGAGTCTAGACGGGTTTTTCTATTATTATTGATTTATTTTGACTTAGATAATAATTAGCCCCTTAATTAACATAAATGAAATCTTAATGTATTTTTATATTTTTACTACATTACATTTTAAAAATTATTGTGTTGCCTTGTGTTACCTACTGTATATTTTAATGACAATTCAAGCTTTCCAGAAAGTATTTTTTTTTTATTAGTAATAATTTACTTTAAACAAAACACATTTTTCTATAATAGCACCATTGGCAGTATCTTCAGACTATTATATTACATCCAGCAGGAACAGTAACACCAGTGACAAATCTGCAGAAAATATATAATATCTAAGATGACGGCCACAGTTGTTCAAACCACAGTCCTTAAATTGTAAATAAATGTCTTAATCATGTGATTTGATAAATTAGTTTAATCAAATTTCCTGTTCCCTTTAGTATAAACTGTGTAACACCTGTGACACATCTTAATGCTTCTCATGGAATTACCAAATTAATAATCAAGTTGCTAACATATGAAGAGAGAGTGCAGACTCACCATGTGCTTTTCATAACAGCCCCACCTCCAATGAACCTTTGACCCAGGAATTAGTTGGAAAGGATGTTATTTTTTTTTTAAATGGCTGTTTTTATAATGGGTGTAACACCAGTGGCATGAATTTGAGGGACAACTATTCCCTGTAAATTATTTACAATATTTAGTTGATCTTTTAGTTTTTCAGGTAATCTACTAAATAACTGTAATACTTTCCTTTGTATTATGACATAAAACAATATATTTTAACTCAATAATATGTCACTAAACCACGACTCATGACCCTAGGGACAAGCCATTTTCATGATACTGACCGTGTTCTACGACAGGGTTTACCAAACTCTGTCCTGGGGCCACACCTGGGTGTACGTTTTGGTTTTTGCCCTATCACTACAGAGCTGATTCAAATAACCAAAGAATGATCAAGCTTGGATTATTTTAATCATCTGTGTAGTGCTGGGGCAAAAACCAAAACAAACGTACACCCAGGCGGGGCCCAGGACCGAGCTTGGGAAACCCTGTTCTACGATGTATACAATAATGTTTTGCAATGTAACTGTCTTACATATGTTTTATTGACAATAATACACTAAAATTAAAACAAAAATACATATTTTGTGTTATTATCTGACCTTTTTAAGTGATTTTCCAGGTGGTTAAGGCGGGCGACAGGAAAGCCACTATTTTTGTGGAATGATCCAGACATTATCAGACCAAATGAAAGGTCACAGTGCAACTATCAATGCAGTGTTTGTCCTTTATTTATTTTCTTAGAAAGGAATACAATTTTGTCCAGCTCTTTGTACCTCTCTTCTCAAACATGTACCATAGTAATTTGAAGTACAAACCTTTGTTATTCATAACAATCATTCTGTCACTGTAAAAGCTATTGAAATATTCATACATTAATATATTCATGCTTATATGCAATGAAGAGACTGAAAAGGAAATGAGAGAATGTATTCATGTTTATAACATGTACAGTTTTGTAATATTAAACATCTTAAGTGGCTTCAGGAGTCAGTAAAGGCAGATATTTCATACAAGTATAACAATATTTGGTGCAAAAAACACCAAAATACAAATGGCCATCTATATGCAATCAGGATAAAAACATATTAAAGACATTTAAAAAATGACATGCATAATTGATTGGTAAAATAAATGTTCAGATACATAATTTCAATGTTCTAAAGTGCCTTATGGAAATAAGATTCAAATGATTGCATTTTATTTTGTATCGCTACATAATACTATTTAAAAAGCGCTGTGATACAATTACAAATGTGAGAATATCTACCTGGTCTCAGACCTTAAGCACAAAACATAAATATCCCTTTTCAAAACATGTATATGTTACAAAAAAATGGTGAAATAGGGTTAGAGAAAAATCTTTAATATAACGTCTGCCATTTAGCAGATGCTTTTATACAATCTCACACACACATACATTTGTACGTATGGGTGGTCTCAGGAATTAAACTGCCCTGGCGTTACAAGCGCCATGCTCTACCAACTGAGCTACAAAGTACCGCCATATCTGTCAGTCTCTTGTGTCTTCAACATGCATTCACACAACCACTCACACTCACCTACATACTGTACAAATACTCTTATCTGATTCCTCAGATCATGTGGTTTGATAGTATACCGTTGGTATAAGCGATACACGCACCACCATTTCATAAAGATAGCGTTCCTTGGTTTGAACTTTTTGATTAGGATGACATGCAGCTAGAGGTAGGAAGGCACTGTTAGAGATAGGTGCTTTCTCAGTGAGAGATTTCACATTGAGACATGTGACCTTGATTTGCAGATACATAAATGCCATTAGTAGGAGGAACATTTGATTGTTTACTGTTATTAACAATCTGTACTGATTGTGTGTGCAGGTACAGTGTGCTTCTTATACGGTAACCTAGAGAATTACTATTTGATATACACAGCCTAAGATGAAAAGTAACCACTGCTTTGTGACACACTTGAGAAAAACAACCAACTTTGGCTTTGTCTCTTAACATCTTACTTGTCCTTGTTTCTAGTCATTGCAGTACGGAACACTACATCCACTAGTGAATAGCTTCTCCCCTCTTCTTCAGCCTGGTCTTATAGACTAGAAGTAACATAGTAAACGTAAATTTGACACTTGTATGATATGTTATGTTTGGTATGGTTACATAAGACAGAAGGTTACTTAAGGTAAAAGCAAAAGTAGGGTGATTGGTCGGGATGCATGAGTAGGCCTATAACACGAATGTCTAGCAACCCAAAGGTTGTGTATTCAAATCTCATCACGGGCAACATTTAGCATTTTAGCTAATTAACAACTTTGCAGCTATTTACTACCTTTTAGCTACTTTGCAACTACTTAGCATGTTAGCTAACCCTTCCCCTAACCCAAACCCTTTAACCTAACTCCTATCCTTAACCCCCAACCCTAACCGTTAGCTTAGTTAACGCTAGCCACTTAGCTAACGTTAGCGAGAACAAATTGGAATTCGTATCATATTCGTATCATATCATATGTTCAGCAAATTCTTAACATATTGTACAAATTCATCCACAAACTAATTCATACCATACGAAATGAAACATATCATACTATTTGGCGTGTCCCGGAATTACGTTTACTATGTTACGTCTACCCCCGAGTCCAGGTTGTCCTTTTTGACCCTAACACTCACTCTCATGTCAGTTACTCTGGATTGAGATATCACAGATACAGTTTGAACTATCCCTGTAACAGTAGCCTATTGCAGAGTCAACCTTCCTTCTCTGTCTCTCCCGCTGTGTCTCTGCTCTGAGTGGGTTAGTGAAGGCATTGTGTCATGGCTTGCCGACCAGTCCTTGTAGGTAGAAGTTCCTTGCTGTTGTCTTGAGTTGTGCAGTCAGAGCAACACAACACAGCTGTTCTGTGTCCACTCACGCGCATAATACACACAAGTGTACAAACTCTAGAAGATTCCAACTCAACGGTATACTTGGACCGTTTTGTCCCTTACACCTCTTTCTCTCCATTATTGTGAAAGGACGTCCGTCTCAAGTTCTCCTTGACCTTGACAAACTCTGGGGCTCTCACGGTCTCCTCTTTTTTTCCCTGCTCCTTCTCCAGCTGAATCAGAAACAAAAGGGAGTTTATTCAATCAATTTCGATTAGATTAAATTGTAAAAAGCTCTATAGCAATATAATTGTATTGACCAATTGATGATCTCTCTTACCTCTTCTAGCTTCTCCTTCCTCTTGAGGAGCTCTTGTTCCAGAGGGGAGATCTTCTTTCTGGCGTCATCTTCCTCCTTCCTCTGCTTGATGATCTGTTCCCTCTTCCTGGCCTCCAAGACACGCTGCAGCTCCGGCTTAGACTCCATCCCAACACCGCCACTCCTGAGAGACCGAGAGAGAAGGTATTTACTAAGGTCATCTGCATTTTAATTTAACTTCAGTGTTTTCCTCTTGTCTCCAGCAGAGGGAACTCTAATCATGCTAAATTCTATGTTCTGATTTTGCTCTCTCAAACAATATCCTTTCCTCACCCAAAGCAGTGGTGTGTGGGTAAAATCACTGGGGGAAAAAAGCCATATTATAACCTATGTGTAGTGATAATTGTGTTGGTTGCTGTATCGTGTTAGTTAATATTGCTTGACAACCTGATATACAGTTGAAATCGGAAGTTTACATATACCTTAGCCAAATACATGTAAACTCAGTTTTTCACAATTCCTGACATTTAATCCTAGTAAAAATCCCCTGTTTTAGGTAAATTAGATCACCACTTTATTTTAAGAATGTGAAAAGTCAGAAAAATAGTAGAGAGAATGATTTATTTCAGCTTTTATTTCTTTCATCACATTCCCAGTGGGTCAGAAGTTTACATACACTCAATTAGTATTTGGTAGCAATGCCTTTAAATTGTTTAACTTGGGTCAAACATTTTGGGTAGCCATCCACAAGTTTCCCACAATAATTTGGGTGAATTTTCTATGGGATTGAGGTCAGGGCTTTGTGATGGCCACTCCAATACCTTGACTTTGTTGTCCTTAAGCCATTTTTCCACAACTTTGGAAGTATGTTTGGGGTCATTGTCCATTTGGAAGACGCATTTGCGACCAAGCTTTAACTTCCTGACCGATGTCTTGAGATGTTGCTTCAATATATCCACATAATTTTCCTTCCTCATGAAGCCATCTATTTTGTGAAGTGCACCAGTCCCTACTGCAGCAAAGCACCCCCACAACATGATGCTGCCACCCCCGTGCTTCACAGTTGGGATGGTGTTCTTCGGCTTGCAAGCCTCCCCCAGTTCTATTTTTGTTTCATCAGACCAGAGGACATTTCTCCAAAAAGTACGATCTTTGTCCCCATGTGCAGTTGCAAACCTTAGTCTGGCTTTTTTATGGCGGTTTTGGAACAGTGGCTTCTTTCTTGCTGAGCGGCCTTTCAGGTCATGTCGATATAGGACTAGTTTTACTGTAGATACTTTTGTACCTGTTTCCCCCAGCATCTTCACAAGGTCCTTTGCTGTTGTTCTGGGATTTATTTGCACTTTTCGCACCAAAGTACGTTCATCTCTAGGAGACCGAATGCATCTCCTTCCTGAGCGGTATGACAGCTGCGTGGTCCCATGGTGTTTATACTTGCGTACTATTGTTTGTACAGATGAACGTGGTACCTTCAGGCGTTTGGAAATTGCTCCCAAGGATGAACCAGACTTGTGAAGGTCTACAATTTTTTTCTGAGGTCTTGGCTGATTTCTTTCATTTTTCTCATCATGTCAAGCAAATAGGCCTTGAAATACATCCACAGGTACACCTCCAATTGAATCAAATTATGTCAATTAGCCTATCAGAAGCTTCTAAAGCCATGACATCATTTTATGGAGTTTTCTAAGCTCTTTAAAGGCACAGTCAACTTAGTGTATGTAAACTTCTGACCCACTGGAATTGTGATAGTGAATTGTAAGTTAAATAATCTGTCTGTAAACAATTGTTGGAAAAATTACTTGTGTCATGCACAAAGTAGATGCCCTACCCGACTTGCCAAAACTGTAGTTTGTTAACTTCTTATGGTATAGGGGAAGCTTGCGTCCCACTTGACCAAAAGCCAGGGAAAATGCAGAGCGTCAAATTCAAATAAAATGATATAAAAATCAAACTTTCACACATATACAGTAAGATACTAAATTAAAGCTACACTCATTGTGAATCCAGCCAACATGTCAGATTTTAAAAAGGCTTTTCGCTGAAAGCATAAGAAGCTATTATCTGATGATAGCACAACAGTAAACAAAGAGGGTAGCATATTGCAACCCTTCAGGCACTACATAAAACGCCGAAATAAGATATAAAACATGCCTTACCTTTGACGAGCTTCTTTTGTTGGCACTCCAATATGTCCCATAAACGTCACAATTGGTCCTTTTGTTCGATTAATTCCGTCCATATATATCCAAAATGTCCATTTATTTGGCGCGTTTGATCCAGCTTCCAAATGTTTATTTATTTTTCTTTTATTTAATTAGGCAAGTCAGTTAAGAACAAATTCTTATTTTCAATGATGGCCTAGGAACAGTGGGTTAACTGACTGTTCAGGGGCAGAACGACATATTTGTACCTTGTCAGCTTGGGGATTTGAACTTGCAACCTTCCGGTTACTAGTCCAACGCTCTAACCAGCTACCCTGCCTAGTTGCGCAACGTCACTACAAAATATTTCAAATGTTCTCTATAAACTTTGCCAAAACATTTCAAACTACTTTTGTAATACAACTTTAGGTATTTTTAAACGTTAATAATCGATCAAATTGAAGACAGGTCTATCTGTGTTCAATACAGGAAGACAACAAACCAAGCTACTTTTCAAGTTTTGCGCAGCAAAACACTCTCAACAGTGTTACGCAGTTCCTAGATGGCCGTACTTCTTCATTGCTCAAAGGAATAACCTCAACCAAATTCCAAAAACTGGTGACATCCAGTGGAAGCGGTAGGAACTGAAAACAAGTTCCTAAGAAATATCGTTTCCCAATGAGAAATCACTGAACAGACAGAGACCTCAAAAACAAAAAATCTGAACGGTTAGTCTTCAGGGTTTTGCCTGCTACATAAGTTCCGTTATACTCACAGATATGATTCAAACAGTTTTAGAAACGTCAGAGTGTGTTCTATCCAAATATACTAATAATATGCATATCTTATATTCTTGGCATGAGTAGCAGGAGGTTGAAATTGGGCACGCTATTTATCCAAAAGTGAAAATGCTGCCCCCTATAGCTTAAGAAGTTAACAAGAATTTTGTGGAGTGGTTGAAAAACTAGTTTTAATGACTCCAACATATGTGTATGTTAACTCCCGACTTCAACTGTATAGGCCTATGGCTGAGACAATAAGAAGACACAGTGAGCAGAATAAATTCAACATCTGTCCGGTGAAGTCTACAAACAGTTACGTGACATACAGCATGGTTGAGCACGTTAATATTTCTGACATTTTCAGACCACTAAATAACTATTGATTTAGAACCACAGAGTTACCACAAGTTGCAAAGAAAACAGGAGCTGCCGCCACTCTTTCAGCACCATTACAACGTTTCAACATCATCTAATCACCTATGCTTAGTCTAATACAGTTACAACTAAAAGATACCAATAACGATTTACTCCAATCAACGTAAGCTAAATATGATGTGGCTGTCCATGTTACTGATTTCTGTGTGTGTGTGTGTGTGTGTGTGTGTGTGTGTGTGTGTGTGTGTGTGTGTGTGTGTGTGCGCAAAGAAAAAACATGTTGACTCAGCCTACTTGTAGAGAAACACCAACACCATCCTCCTCTTTTATGTTCCCTAAAGGGCAGTGGTGGAAAAAGTATCCAATTGTTATACTTAAGTAAAAGTAAAGATATCTTAATAGAAAATGACTCAAGTAAAAGTGACCCAGTAAAATACTACTTGAGTAAAAGTCTAAAAGTATCTGGTTTTAAATATACTTAAGTATCAAAAGTAAATGTAATTGCTAAAATCAGTGTCACAAGTCAAAGTAAAAGTATAAATCATTACAAATTCCTTATTAAGCAAACCAGATAGCCAGGGGAACACCCCAACACTCAGACATCATTTACAAACTAAGCATTTGTGTTTAGTGAGTACGCCATATCAGAGGCAATACGAATGACCAGGGATGTTCTCTTGATTAGTTCCATGAATTTGACCATTTTCCTGTCCTGCCAAGCATTGAAAATGTAACGAGTACTTTTGGGTGTCAGGGAAAAGGAATGGAGTTAAAGTACATTATTTTATTTCGAAATGTAGTGAAGTAATAGTAAAAATGGTCAAAAATATAAATATTAAAGTAAAGTACAAATACCCCAAAAAACTACTTAAGTGGTACTTTAAAGTATTTTAACTTAATTAAGTACTTTACACCACTGCTAAATGGTCTATAACTCGGTCACACAGTATATACTTTTAGTTTTTGTTTTCTTATGCTTGCTCGCTAGCCTAACTGCCTTTCATGGGCAACGATGCGCCAGCCCAGCTAGGTAACATTAGCCTAGTACATCTAACCACATGTTGCACTTCCATCCTCTCTGGCCAGGGGCACAATGTATGAATTAATGGTTTGATCAGAATCTGCGTTATAAATCACATGTAGATGCTACTATGGAGAATTAGGTAAAACCACAAGTCCAAATCCCTATATATATTCCTGTCTAATTTAAGAAAAGGCCGATTTTAGCTAGCTAGCTAGCCACCTGAGGACAGCAACACAACGAGACGCAACAATTCAAGTTTTTTTCTGTCAATGACATTTGGCTTCAGATGTAATGTGATTGGTGTGAAGCCAAATCCAAACTGGCTTCCCTTTTTTTTGGTGTGCTAGGACTATTCACAGCTGAGCTCACTCAGTTTAGCTCAACACTGATTGGCTATATTTGATATATTTTGTTATCAAGGGAGGCCAAATGCTTGCTGACAACAGTGTCATACCCTTTTTGACCTGACGGCGTCAGCTAGATGGGCTACACATACTGAGACAGAGAGGGCACTGTTTTGTTAGTTCGGATGCTTTCTCCGGTGAGATACTGTATATTCAGCCTCTTGCGATTTGAAGGACATTTATCAAACTCAGAGAGATCAAAAAAATTATTGTGTATGTTTTTTAAAATATTTTTGGGGAAACCTGGCTCCCCTTGACATCCATAAATACACACCACTGCTTACCCATTGATTTTTTTTCAGGATTCAATTATATTAATATGACAAAAATATAATGCAAAAGGATTATGTTGCATTTTAGCAAATAACAATTGCATAGAAGTAAAGCTTATTTCCCTGCTCATAAATGCTCCTGTAGTCCTAACAAGGGCTACGGGACTTGTGATCCACAGACCGGTGTTTGTCTCTGAATCTCTATGGTGATGCCAGATGAATTAGGATCCTGTTTTCTTATTCGACAGAAAAAGGCAGCAGGAAGCACACCGTTGAGGTTTGGTGGTGGGACCCTTGTTTTGTTTTATCCGAAAGGAAGAAAACCATCTTTCTCAATTGTTAATCAACTTTGAGTTTATTCAATCACAGCATATGGCCTCTAAAACTCATCAAGAATTCATTCAATATCTCCCCCCAATATCTCACATCAGACCTCTTCAGAGTGAAATGCCATTATACTCAGGATAAGATAGAAAGTGTTGAGCTCTCTTTGTAACCCTCCTCTCACCTCTCCTCTTTGAGACTGCTAATTCAATTCATGTAGTGCCTTTGGCCCCCTTAGGGAGGTGCAGTCACCATATTTTTTGTTTGGTAGAGAGAGGGAGGGCTGCTATTGAGGTGTGATTAGTGTTTTTGTTAATTTTGTCTCTGCTCATCAAATAAGTCAGAGCGGTGTACACACACACACACACACACACACACACACACACACACACACACACACACACACACACACACACACACACACACACACACACACACACACACACACACACACACACACGCATACATACATTATAGCAGTAGCCTGTGTACTGTAGATAGTTTATGAAAGAAACACACTACCAAAACATCTGTAGAAGGTAGAGTTTGATCGCCAAGCACAGGACAAGAATAGCACAGTGAAAGGGCTGATATTTGAGTCCACTATATGACTTTCTGGTCGCTGTCATCCATAGGCCTATTCATAACATACTCTGGGACTTCTGACTCCTCTATACCTTCTCACTGCTCTAAAATCAATAGACAGTCCTTTCTTACTACTCAGCATTGTAAACGGCATTGGCATTTGAAACAAATGTGTTTTTTCTGTGTTGTGGTCCATGCTTTTTTCCCTCTTTCATCTTACATCTACCACCTCAGACATCAATGCTCAATGACACAAAAAATACTTATCTAGAGTGAGAGAGTGAACGAGAGAGGTAGCGAAACAGCAATCAGAGAAAATGGAGACCACTCAGTAAGAGTGAGAAAGACTGTTCAAGTTGATGACCTGCACTCCCATCACAGTGGTGTGGCTGATCTCCCAGCGCTGTAAGGGCTCTCTCTCTGTCATGGTGCCCAACACAGATGGCCTGTTCTGGGCTTTGACTCTCATAGCCATACCCCTCTTAGCACTAGAAGCAGTGCCAACCCAAGCCCAGCAGATACATGTAGATGCTTAATTGAAAGCATGACACCCTGCCAGCTTACCTCTGAATGCGTGTGTGTAGGTTGTACAGTTTAAACTACGGTCCTATTCAATGTTGACTTAATGTCTATCAATATGCTCAATTTCATAAAAAGGTAAATGAATAACATTAATGAAAATTAATTTCACTATAATTTCAAGTACATGTGATGGTAGCAAAAGCTACGGACAACGAACACAATTGCATTTTATCGATGGAAATTTTAATGCACAGAGATACCGTGACGAGATCCTGAGGACCATTGCCGTGCCATTCATCCACCACCCTCTCCTCATGTTTGCACCGCCCCATGTCACAAGGATCAGTATACAATTCCTGGAAGCTGAAAATGTCCCAGTTCTTCCATGGCTTGCATACTTAGACATTTTACCCATTGAGCATGTTTGGAATGCTCTGGATCGATGTGCATGACAGCGTGTTCCAGTTCCTGCCAATATCTAGCAACTTCGCACAGCCACTGAAGAGGAATGGGACAACATTCCACGGGACAACATTCCACAGGCCACAATCAACAGCCTGATCAAATCTTTTCGAAAGAGATGTGTTGCGCTGCATGAGGCAAATGGTTTTCACACCAGCTACTGACTGCTTTTCTGATCCATGCCCCTTTTTTAAGGTATCTGTGACCAGCATATCTGTATTCCCAGTCATGTGAAATCCATAGATTAGGGCCTAATTTATTTAAAATCTCTGATTTACTTACATGAAGTGTAACTGAGTAAAATCTTAGAAATTGTTTCAAGTTGCGTTTATATTTTTCTTTAGTTTATTTGAGAAATATTTATCTTTCTCCAAAAATATATAATATTACAAAGGCGAAGGTAATAAAGTGAAACTTACCTCTGATCGCATCTGGCTAAGAACCTACGAACAAAAATCTCCTCAATAGTGAAGACGTGCACTTCACTTCAAGAGCCGTGGTTGAGATACGGGGTTTGACAGACAACTTTGAAAGCCAATGGACTATTTTGAATGGTCAAGGTGTTGTGAAACGTTCATAAAGACATAAAGGGGAACCAATGGTATCGATTCATGTAAAAAATAATATTAATGTAAATCACAAAATTTGAAGTTACAAGGTTTTCATCCGGCAGCGACTATATCATAATATAAATCTATATAACTGAAGTGATATGGTAAAATGCAACGAACGGAGTAAAAAGTAAGTTACTTCCTTCAGAAATGACTTGAGTAAGAGTGCAAGTGCAGCCCACAGAGAGTAACTAGAAAAGTATTAGATCCTCCAAGAATGTACTTAAGTACATGTAACCACCTCTGGCTAGCAGCTAGCAGTAAAGCTGGCTAGCAGTCCAATCGATCAAAACATTCTAAAGTAAGCACTACGTGATCAAGGGATACCACAGTGTGTAGTATAGTATTCTACAGTATACTAAAACATTCTATATTAAGCACTACACAATCGAGGGGGGTACTACAATGTGTAGTATAGGGATACTACAGTGTATATTATTCTCCAGTATACTACTAAATTATATAGTAAGCACCACACAATCGAGGGATACTACAGCGTGTAATAAAGTATTCTACAGTATACTACAAAATTCTAAAGTAAGCAGCACTACATGATCGAGGGATACTAGAGTGTGTAGTATAGTACACTACAGTATACTACAAAAGTCTGTAGTATGCACTACATGTTTGAGGGATACTACAGTGTGGAGTATAGGATTCTACGGTGTACTACAGTTTTACTACAGAATTCTATAGAATTCTAAATGAAGTACTATAGTATTCTATAGTAAACTGTAGTATTTGTTATGTGGGAAGATATTGGATACTGTAAATTAGACTTGAATGTTCTGCTATATTTATCTATTAACATTTATGTTTTATATTCTTCCCATTTCTCACACTAATTACACTCCAGGTTTTAGTGTACTGTGTCTTTCTCTCTGTCAGATCAATACTAGGATGTGGATATATTCGATAAGAGTCATATTACTAGAAGATAGACAGACAGCAGACATGACATGCATGTCCTTTTCTACCAGATTTGCTTCACAATGAATTATTTATTAGTAGACTAGTGGGTTATGACTGATTGGTCTGGCTCTTCTGTAGGATATTGTTATTATAACCTATTTAGCGCCTGACTGATTAACTGACCAATGCTACAGAGTAAACAAGTTCAGATACAGGTCAGACACACCACACAGATAAGTCGGGAAATTATCGTACTGTAGAGAGATTACAGAAAGGGAAGTTAAGAGTAGATAAGGGAGATATTTGTCTGCATTCCATATTCCTGGAAATTGGGATTCCGCGCAATGGCAATCTTTGACATTCTGTGGCATTCTAAGGCATTCTACAATGACATTTTTCTTGCGTATTGGAGAATATTAGGATTCATGTTTGTGATCACTGAAAACCATGATTATAAAGAGAAATCCGACTGCATAATGACACAAACAAGAAGAACACTAGCAGAATGTCATTTTTACTTCCAGAGCCTGGTTTTCTATGGGCCTACTCTTCAATGGCAGTGAAACAGCAGGGCTGGAGGGGCATAAACGGTCCTCTGTTGCCCACTCTCTTAAGGGTCTGAGTTCCCACTGTCACTTCATGGAGGGTTGGAGTACTGGAGCCATGGGGATTTGCCCAGATCCCAACAACTCAGTGATAGGGACAGGATCGTGGTGGGCTGTCACCTAGCAACAACTGGCTTCTAATGGGCCTGCTAATTAAAGAGATGTTGATCAAGAGAGACAGACGACAGGCTTCAAAGGAGAGAAAAAACTGCTGTTTGGGTAGTTGCTATTTGATATGCCATACACTGTCTGTGCAGTATTTATTTAGAATGGCATTTTTTTTCATATTCCTAGGGGTAAAAGAATAACAACTGAGTCTAGGATTGGTTAAAACTTTGGGTGTTAACACAAATATGAACTATATATGATCACTGGCTTGTTTTGCCATAGCTTAGCAGCAGTATAAAGTTGAACCACACTTTTCTGTTCACCCCACCACTATTGCAATCACAGCTGGACATGTGATGAACTTGCACATTTTTTCTAAATGCTGGCATGTTTTTCTTCATACCAAACTCCAAACAGAGCTGATTCTTTGTAGCCCATTTAAAATTCCTATTTGAGACATTTTAAATAGGGGGTGTTTTTCCCTTCCATCCCCCATACCCAAACCTGGCATGCTGAAAATATCCTGCTTCCTTAGTTTAAAGGGAGGCATCTGCTGCTTTGAACAGTCCTCTTACTTCCAGTGCTGCAATAGCTAGCTAAATATTTCTGGAACTTTTAAGTGTACTTACTAGCTTATGTTGTGAGTGGATGACCAATACCACTTTCAGAAAGCATTTTAGAGGGGCAGTGTAAGAGAGAGGGTAAATGGGAATGCTGCCTACGATCACACTTTGTTTAGATCATTATGACCCTTTTTAAACCTATCCTTTCTGTTTGTTATGTTGTTACAATACAGTACCTTTGGCTTATATAAATGAGAAGTTAGATTACACCTTTGTCATCTGACCTTTCATGACTAATGTTTATGTTTTAGAATGTACTTCTCCTTTTATGTAAATCCATACATGTTGAGGCATGTACAGTGATCACAGGAAATCCTGTATTTCTTTATTTACGTAATGCCATGATATGGGTATGTGCCTAAAATATCATATCATATGAATCTATAATTGGGAATTACGGTCGGAAATATCCACCATCTGTGATATAATATATATATGTAATATATATATATAATAAGTATATGTGACATTACAGAGGGCTTGGCTGAGAATTCTGAATGACTTGTCAGGTTGACTGTCTGTGTGCACACACAGATGCATAAACATGCAAACAAGCACAGTGTAAGTGTTGAAATCATACCAATAGCTAGATTGCTGGATAATAAGCTAAATCAGCTGTTAGTTTTAGATCTTGTATGGGACTCTGTTGGGTGGGAGTTGTACCGTTTCTGGCTCATGAGCAGCTCTCGGTGGAGCTCCTGGTGGCTCTTGGAGGCTTTCACTGGATTAAGGAGCTTTTTGGGCTTGATGAGATCATCATCTCCCTCCATGTAATCTGGCTGGGGGACATAGCCAGCCACGGGGGGCTGGTCCCTGAGAGGGTATTCCTGAGGTGGGTGGCTCCCATCCTGCCTGGGCTGCTGCTCCCACTGCAGGTCCGCATAGGCTGACGCTGAATGACAGAGAGGAGGAGAGAGGGTGGGACAGGAGAAATGGACAGAGAAAGACACCAGTGTTAGTGATTAAGAAACAAACAGTGGAAACGTATCCTAGAAATTGAGGCGTGACTGAAGGTAACAGGAAGGTGCCCATATCAGAGGTTCCAAAGTCCCATCATAGGGAAATCTCTGGATCCTGCTCATTTTCACACAGTAGCCGGGCAGCAGCTGAGCAAGGGCAGGTGAGCCGCCAGGCACTTGGCTCCGTTTGTGTTCTTTAGAGCTAGAGGAAATTCCATATCCCCTTTCCCCTCTCTGCTGTGGGTTGAGATGCTGACACACTAGGATACACCTTCTTTGCTCACTGTAAACCATACACGCAAGCAACCCCCTTTGGAAATGTCATGTTCACCGAACTTTAACTTTCTGTGTCAATTATTAGGTACTCCATAAAGGTGGGGCAACTACCACTGATTCCCTCAGTGACATCTGTGACGTGCATGGGATTTAGTCATTCCGCAGCACTCTCAATGGAAGTGATAGGATCATTCATAGAATGTTGGTTCCGTCGTTAGGATGTGAATGGTCCCATCAGAACATACATTCAAGCATAGACATGGTTTCATAATGTCTGTACCAAATGTCCCAGCCCATTGTATTTTCCCATTGTATTTTCCATATTTCAGTGGGTTTGTTCCATCAGAACAGACAGATTAAGAGGCACCTGATCTGTGCTAGAGTGTTTCTGGAGAGAGATCAGATGTCATACGCAAGCAGGCCAGCTCAGAACAATGACTCTTTCTCAAGTGCAACCAGATACATCTCTGCTACTTAATATTTCAGAAAAATGAAATGAGCTGTGGTTTTCTTGTCCCAGCTCTTCCCAATCAGTGCTAGTGACAGGTTGTTGATAGGCTGGAGCCAACAGGATATGATTTGGGCATTGGAAACAGTAACAAACACATCAACACATTTTAGATAATACAGGGAACTTTAAAAATACATCTGGTTCCTGTGTTGCATTAGCAAATACATGTAATTGAATTCAGGCCATTGCTTGAAATGCTAGTTGGGCCATTTTGTTTATCTGCCTCATTCTCATTCTGACAGAATGCCACTAACAGCAGATTGACAACTACAGTAAAATTATAGCTTTTTAGCCATGTACTGTGCAGTAACTTTCAATAACTCTGAAGGAACAACAGCAGAAACATGTGATCCAGGCTGTGTCATTTGTCTGAGGATTAATAGGGCATTAGGGAGAGCACAGGGAGAACACAATTCATAGAGAGGGAAAGATAGAAAGTAATAGAAAGAGAGAAAGCAATACAGAGGAGGAAATGAAAGAGAAAGTAATCAAAAGAAAGAGAGCAATACACAGAGAGCTGGAGATAACAGAAGTATTACAATGAAAGAGACAGGGGAACGGAGAGAGACAGAATAAAAAGGTCATAAAAGAAAGTGAGCAACAGAAAGGGAGGGACACATAGAAAGAAATATAACGGGAGAGAGAGAGAGAGAAAGAGAAGCCCAGGGTAATTGTTTTTTTTTATGAGCGCTGGTCCAGCAATGCAGACTCACTGTAATCACAGATGCCTTCTAATGCCTTGGAGGTAAATGGAGGGAGAGGTTTCTAAATCAGTAGCGATGTCTAAAGCAGCTTACTGTGCTGCAGCTCTCTGCTGGATCCCTACACAATCACTAATACTCATAGCCTCTCTATGGCTATACTGTAACACTTACAGGACATACTAATGAACATGCATGCTTAGAGTATGTATTGTACTGTTTGGGTGTACATTCACATCTGTATGTGTAACATATTGTGCTGGTCTTGTTTCTTGTGCATGCGTTTTGACCAGCAACAACAATCTGGTCTCAGAGAATTTCGTATTATTACATACGTAATTCCGGGACACTCTATTTAGTAAGATATGTTACATTTCGTATGGTATGTATTCATTTGTGTTTGTCGAAGACCCATTTCGTATGATATGTTACGAATTACAATTTTTATTATATGTTACGAATTTGCTGAATGTACAATATGTTACAAATTCTGGCTAACGTTAGCTAGGCTAGGGGTTAAGGTTAGGGTTAAGTTCAGGAGTTATGTTAGGGTTAGAAAAGGGTTAGCTAAAAAGGTTCAAATCAAATCAAATATTATTTGTCACGTGCGTATTCGTATTCGAATTGCTTACTTACAAACTGCCAGTCCTCAACTGGCAGCTTCATTAAATTGTACCCACAAAACACCAGTCTCAACATCAACAGTGAAGAGGCGACTCCGGGATGCTGGCCTTCTAGGCAGAGTTCCTCTGTCCAGTATCTGTGTTCTTTTGCCCATCTTAATATTTTCTTTTTATTGGCGAGTCTGAGATATGGCTTTTTCTTTGCAACTCTGCCAAGGCGGCCAGCATCCCAGAGTCGCCTCGTCACATGTTGACATTGAGACTGGTGTTTTGCGGGTACTATTTAATGAAGCTGCCAGTTGAGGACTGTTTCTCAAACTAGACAGTTGTGCACTGGGGCCTCCCACTCCTCTTTCTTTTCTGGTTAGAGACAGTTTGCGCTGTTCTGTGAAGGTAGTAGTACACAGCGTTGCACGAGATCTTCAGTTTCTTGGTAATTTTTCGCATGGAATAGCCTTAATTTCTCAGAACAAGAATAGACAAATGAGTTCCAGAAGAAAGTGCTTTGTTTCTGGACATTTTTAGCCTGTAATCGAACCCACAAATGCTGATGCTCCAGATACTTGACTCGTCTAAAGAAGGCCAGTTTTATTGCTTCTTTAATCAGGACAACAGTTTTCAGCTGTGCTAACATAATTGCAAAAGGGTTTTCTAATGATCAATTTGCCTTTTAAAATGATAAACTTGGCTTAGCTAACACAACGTGCCATTGGAACACAGGAGTGATGGTTGCTGATAACGGGCCTCTGTACGCCTATGTAGATATTCCATTAAAAAAATCAGCTGTTTCAAGCTACAATAGTCATTTATCAGTTGATACTGTTAGGTGACCTAAACTGGGACATGCTTAACACCCCGGCCGTCCTACAATCTAAGCTAGATGCCCTCAATCTCACACAAATTAAAACACTTCAGCGAGCAGGACTTTCTAATCGACCTGGCCCGGGTATCCTGGAAGGATATTGACCTCATCCCGTCAGTAGAGGATGCCTGGTTGCTCTTTAAAAGTGCTTTCCTCACCAACATAAATTAATAAGCATGCCCCATTCAAAAATCATAGAACTAAGAACAGATATAGCCCTTGGTTCACCCCAGACTTAACTGCCCTTGACCAGCACAAAAACATTCTGTGGCATTCTGCATTAGCATCGAATAGCCCCTGCGATATGCAACTTTTCAGGGAAGCCAGGAACCAATATACACAGTCAGTTAGGAAAGCTAAGGCTAGCTTTTTCAAACAGAAATTTGCATCCTGTAGCACTAATTCCAAAAAGTGTTGGTACACTGTAAAGTCTGTGGAGAATAAGAGCACCTAAGGATCCCTACAAATCAGCTGGGTTAGACAAACTGGACCCTGTCTTTCTAAAATTATCCGGCAAAACTGTTGAAACCCCTACTACTAGCCTGTTCAACCTCTCTTTCATATCGTCAGAGATCCCCGAAGATTGGAATGCTACCGCTGTCATCCCCCTCTTCAAACTGTTACAGACCTATATCCATCCTGCTCTGACTTTCAAAAATATTCTTAAGCCAAGTTAACAAACAGATCACAGACCATTTCGAATCCCACCGTACCTTCTCCACAATGCAATCTGGTTTCTGAGCTGGTCAAGGGTGCACCTCAGCCACGCTCAGGGTCCTAAATGATATCATTACCGCCTCGCCTGGTTCACCAACTACTTCTCAGATAGAGTTCAGTGTGTCAAATTGGAGGACATTTTGTCCGGACCTCTGGCAGTCTCTATGGGTGTGCCACAGGGTTCAATTCTCTGGCCGACTCTTTTCTCTCTATACTGTATATCAATGATGTTGCTCTTGCTGCTGGTGATTCTCTGATCCACCTCTACGCAGACGACACCATTCTGTATACTTCTGGCCCTTCTTTGGACACTGTGTTAACTAACCTCCTAACTAACTAAACTCCTAACTCTCCTTCCGTGGCCTCCAACTGCTCTTAAACGCGAATAAAAACTAAATGCATGCTATTCAACCGATCATTGCAGGCACCTGCCCGCCCAACCAGCATCACTACTCTGGATGGCTCTGACTTAGAATACGTGGACAACTACAAATACCTAGGTGTCTGGCTAGACTGTAAACTCTCCTTCCAGACTCACATTAAGCATCTCCAATCAAAAATTAAATCTAGAATCGGCTTCCTATTTCGCAACAAAGCTTCCTTCACTCATGCTGCCAAACATACCCTCGTAAAACTGACCATCCTACCGATCTTTGACTTCGGTGATGTCATCTATAAAATAGCCTCCAACACTACTGGATGTAGTCTATCACAGTGCCATCCGTTTTGTCACCAAAGCCCCATATACTACCCACCACTGCGACCTGTATGCTCTCGTTGGCTGGCCCTCGTTTCATACTCGTCGCCAAACCCACTGGCTACAGGTTATCTACAAGTCTCTGCTAGGTAAAGCCCCGCCCTATCTCAGCTCCCTTGTCACCATAGCAGCACCCACTCGTAGCACACACTCCAGCAGGTATATCTCACTGGTCACCCCCAAAGCCAATTCCTCCTTTGGTCATCTTTCCTTCCAGTTCTCTGCTGCCACTGACTGGAACGAACTGCAAAAATCCCTGAAGCCGGAGATTCCCATCTCCCTCACTAGCTTTAAGAACCAGCTGTCAGAGCAGCTCACAGATCACTGCACCTGTTCATAGCCCATATGTATATAGCCCATCTATCTACCTCATTCCCATACTGTATTTATTTATTTTGCTCCTTTTGCACCACAGTATCTCTTCTTAAAGATCCATCTGTTGCACATCTACCATTCCAGTGTTTAATTGCCATATTGTAATTACTTCGCCACCAAGGCCAATTTATTGCCTTATAACTCCCTTATTTGACCTTATTTGCTCTCACCGTATATAGACCTTGTTTTCTTTTTTTCTACTGTATTATTGACTGTATGTTTTGTTCATTCCATGTGTAACTCAAATCAAATCAAATTTTATTTGTCACATACACATGGTTAGCAGATGTTAATTAGGGGGAGTGATGAGCTCTACAGCAGAGTCTCACAACTCAATCGCTGGTTGAAAACTGTTTTCTGCCCCTCCCAAAAGATAGAATTTGTAGATAATTGGCCCTCTTTCTGGGACTCACCCACAAACAGGACCAAGCCTGACCTGCTGAGGAGTGACGGACTCCATCCTAGCTGGAGGGGTGCTCTCATTTTATCTACCAACATAGACAGGGCTCTAACTCCTCTAGCTCCACAATGAAATAGGGTGCAGGCCAGGCAGCAGGCTGTTAGCCAGCCTGCCAGCATAGTGGAGTCTGCCACTAGCACAGTCAGTGTAGTCAGCTCAGCTATCACCATTGAGACCGTGTCTGTGCCTCGACCTGGGTTGGGCAAAACTAAACATGGCGGTGTTCGCCTTAGCAATCTCACTAGGATAAAGACCACCTCCATTCCTGTCATTATTGAAAGAGATCATGATACCTCACATCTCAAAATAGGGCTACTTAATGTTAGATCCCTTACTTCAAAGGCAATTATAGTCAATGAACTAATCACTGATCATAATCTTGATGTGATTGGCCTGACTGAAACATGGCTTAAGCCTGATGAATTTACTGTGTTAAATGAGGCCTCACCTCCTGGCTACACTAGTGACCATATCCCCCGTGCATCCCGCAAAGGCGGAGGTGTTGCTAACATTTACGATAGCAAATTTCAATTTACAAAAAAAAAAATGACGTTTTCGTCTTTTGAGCTTCTAGTCATGAAATCTATGCAGCCTACTCAATCACTTTTTATAGCTACTGTTTACAGGCCTCCTGGGCCATATACAGTGTTCCTCACTGAGTTCCCTGAATTCCTATCGGACCTTGTAGTCATAGCGGATAATATTCTAATCTTTGGTGACTTTAATATTCACATGGAAAAGTCCACAGACCCACTCCAAAAGGCTTTCGGAGCCATCATCGACTCAGTGGGTTTTGTCCAACATGTCTCTGGACCCACTCACTGTCACAGTCATACGCTGGACCTAGTTTTGTCCCATGGAATAAATGTTGTGGATCTTAATGTTTTTCCTCATAATCCTGGACTATCGGACCACCATTTTATTACGTTTGCAATTGCAACAAATAATCTGCTCAGACCCCAACCAAGGATCATCAAAAGTCGTGCTATAAATTCACAGACAACACAAAGATTCCTTGATGTCCTTCCAGATTCCCTCTGTCTACCCAAGGACGCCAGAGGACAAAAATCAGTTAACCACCTAACTGAGGAACTCAACTTAACCTTGCGCAATACCCTTGATGCAGTTGCACCCCTAAAAACTAAAAACATTTCTCATAAGAAACTAGCTCCCTGGTACACAGAAAATACCCGAGCTCTGAAGCAAGCTTCCAGAAAATTGGAACGGAAATGGCGCCACACCAAACTGGAAGTCTTCCGACTAGCTTGGAAAGACAGTACTGTGCAGTACCGAAGAGCCCTTACTGCTGCTCGATCATCCTATTTTTCTAACTTAATTGAGGAAAATAAGAACAATCCGAAATTCCTTTTTGATACTGTCGCAAAGCTAACTAAAAAGCAGCATTCCCCAAGAGAGGATGACTTTCACTTTAGCAGTGATAAATTCATGAACTTCTTTGAGGAAAAGATTTTGATTATTAGAAAGCAAATTACGGACTCCTCCTTAAATCTGTGTATTCCTTCAAAGCTCAGTTGTCCTGAGTCTGCACAACTCTGCCAGGACCTAGGATCAAGAGAGACGCTCAAGTGTTTTAGTACTATATCTCTTGACACAATGATGAAAATAATCATGGCCTCTAAACCTTCAAGCTGCATACTGGACCCTATTCCAACTAAACTACTGAAAGAGCTGCTTCCTGTGCTTGGCCCTCCTATGTTGAACATAATAAACGGCTCTCTATCCACCGGATGTGTACCAAACTCACTAAAAGTGGCAGTAATAAAGCCTCTCTTGAAAAAGCCAAACCTTGACCCAGAAAATATAAAAAACTATCGGCCTATATCGAATCTTCCATTCCTCTCAAAAATTTTAGAAAAGGCTGTTGCGCAACAACTCACTGCCTTCCTGAAGACAAACAATGTATACGAAATGCTTCAGTCTGGTTTTAGACCCCATCATAGCACTGAGACGGCACTTGTGAAGGTGGTAAATGACATTTTAATGGCATCGGACCGAGGCTCTGCATCTGTCCTCGTGCTCCTAGACCTTAGTGCTGCTTTTGATACCATCGATCACCACATTCTTTTGGAGAGATTGGAAACCCAAATTGGTCTACACGGACAAGTTCTGGCCTGGTTTAGATCTTATCTGTCGGAAAGATATCAGTTTGTCTCTGTGAATGGTTTGTCCTCTGACAAATCAACTGTAAATTTCGGTGTTCCTCAAGGTTCTGTTTTAGGACCACTATTGTTTTCACTATATATTTTACCTCTTGGGGATGTCATTCGAAAACATAATGTTAACTTTCACTGCTATGCGGATGACACACAGCTGTACATTTCAATTAAACATGGTGAAGCCCCAAAATTGCCCTTGCTAGAAGAATGTGTTTCAGACATAAGGAAGTGGATGGCTGCAAACTTTCTACTTTTAAACTCGGACAAAACAGAGATGCTTGTTCTAGGTCCCAAGAAACAAAGAGATCTTCTGTTGAATCTGACAATTAATCTTAATGGTTGTACAGTCGTCTCAAATAAAACTGTGAAGGACCTCGGCGTTACTCTGGACCCTGATCTCTCTTTTGAAGAACATATCAAGACCATTTCAAGGACAGCTTTTTTCCATCTACGTAACATTGCAAAAATCAGAAACTTTCTGTCCAAAAATGATGCAGAAAAATTAATCCATGCTTTTGTCACTTCCAGGTTAGACTACTGCAATGCTCTACTTTCCGGCTACCCGGATAAAGCACTAAATAAACTTCAGTTAGTGCTAAATACGGCTGCTAGAATCCTGACTAGAACCAAAAAATTTAATCATATTACTCCAGTGCTAGCCTCTCTACACTGGCTTCCTGTCAAAGCAAGGGCTGATTTCAAGGTTTTACTGCTAACCTACAAAGCATTACATGGGCTTGCTCCTACCTATCTCTCTGATTTGGTCCTGCCGTACATACCTACACGTACGCTACGGTCACAAGACGCAGGCCTCCTAATTGTCCCTAGAATTTTTAAGCAAACAGCTGGAGGCAGGGCTTTCTCCTATAGAGCTCCATTTTTATGGAACGGTCTGCCTACCCATGTCAGAGACGCAAACTCGGTCTCAACCTTTAAGTCTCTACTGAAGACTCATCTCTTCAGTGGGTCATATGATTGAGTGTAGTCTGGCCCAGGAGTGGGAGGGTGAACGGAAAGGCTCTGGAGCAACGAACCGCCCTTGCTGTCTCTGCCTGGCCGGTTCCCCTCTTTCCACTGGGATTCTCTGCCTCTAACCCTATTACAGGGGCTGAGTCACTGGCTTTACTGGGGCTCTCTCATGCCGTCCCTGGAGGGGGTGCGTCACCTGAGTGGGTTGAGTCACTGATGTGGTCATCCTGTCTGGGTTGGCGCCCCCCCCCCCCCTTGGGTTGTGCCGTGGCGGAGGTCTTTGTGGGCTATACTCAGCCTTGTCTCAGGATGGTAAGTTGGTGGTTGAAGATATCCCTCTAGTATTGTGGGGGCTGTGCTTTGGCAAAGTGGGTGGGGTTATATCCTTCCTGTTTGGCCCTGTCCGGGGGTGTCCTCGGATGGGGCCACAGTGTCTCCTGACCCCTCCTGTCTCAGCCTCCAGTATTTATGCTGCAGTAGTTTATGTGTCGGGGGGCTAGGGTCAGTTTGTTATATCTGGAGTACTTCTCCTGTCCTATTCGGTGTCCTGTGTGAATCTAAGTGTGCGTTCTCTAATTCTCTCCTTCTCTCTTTCTCTCTCTCGGAGGACCTGAGCCCTAGGACCATGCCCCAGGACTACCTGACATGATGACTCCTTGCTGTCCCCAGTCCACCTGGCTGTGCTGCTGCTCCAGTTTCAACTGACCTGAGCCATAGGACCATGCCCCAGGAATACCTGACATGATGACTCCTTGCTGTCCCCAGTCCACCTGACTGTGCTGCTGCTCCAGTTTCAACTATTCTGCCTTATTATAATTCGACCATGCTGGTCATTTATGAACATTTGAACATCTTGACCATGTTTTGTTATAATCTCCACCCGGCACAGCCAGAAGAGGACTGGCCACCCCACATAGCCTGGTTCCTCTCTAGGTTTCTTCCTAGGTTTTGGCCTTTCTAGGGAGTTTTTCCTAGCCACCGTGCTTCTACACCTGCATTGCTTGCTGTTTGGGGTTTTAGGCTGGGTTTCTGTACAGCACTTTGAGATATCAGCTGATGTACGAAGGGCTATATAAATAGATTTGATTTGATTTGATTTGGTTAATGCGAGTGTAGCGAAATGCTTGTGCTTCTAGTTCCGACAATGCAGTCATAACCAACGAGTAATCTAACTAACATTTCCAAAACTACTACCTTATACACACAAGTGTAAAGGGATAAAGAATATGTGCATAAAGATATATGAATGAGTGATGGTACAGAACGGCATAGGCACGATGCAGTAGATGGTATCGAGTACAGTATATACGTAGTGTAACGGTTCTCCTCTTGTGAAGTAGAGGCGGACCAAAGCGCAGCGTGGTGGTTGTTCATTGTATTTATTGACGACACTATACATGAACAAACTAACGAAAACAAAACAAGAAACGTGAGAACTCAAAACAGCCCTGTCTGGTGCAAACACAAAAACGGGAACAATCACCCACAAACAAACAGTGAAACCCAGGCTACCTAAGTATGATTCTCAATCAGAGACAACTAATGACACCTGCCTCTGATTGAGAACCATACTAGGCCGAAAACATAGAACTGACCCAAAACATAGAAAAACAAACATAGACTGCCCACCCAACTCACGCCCTGACCATACTAAATAAATGCAAAACAAAGGAAATAGAGGTCAGAACGTGACAGTACCCCCCCCCAAAGGTGCGGACTCCGGCCGCAAAACCTTGACCTAAAGGGGAGGGTCTGGGTGGGCGTCTGTCCGCGGTGGCGGCTCTGGCGCGGGACGCGGACCCCACTTCGCCATTGTCTTAGTCCGCCGTATTGTCCGCCTCCGTGGCTTACTCCCCATGCCCACCCCTCTCAATGACCCCACTGGACAGAGGGGCTGCTTGGGACAGAGGGGCAGCTCGGGACAGAGGTGAAGCAGCTGCTCGGGACCGAGGGACAGCTGCTCGGGACAGAGGGACAGCTGCTCGGGACAGAGGGACAGCTGCTCGGGACAGAGGGACAGCTGCTCGGGACAGAGGGGCAGCTGCTCCGGGCGGAGGGGCTCTAGCGGCCCCTGGCTGACTGGCGGCACTGGCGGCCCCTGGCTGACTGGCGGCACTGGCGGCCCCTGGTTGACTGGCGGCACTGGCGGCCCCTGGCTGACTGGCGGCACTGGCGGCCCCTGGCTGACGGGCGGCATTGGCGGCCCCTGGTTGACTGCCGGCACTGGCGGCCCCTGGCTGACTGGCGGCACTGGCGGCCCCTGGCTGACTGGCGGCACTGGCGGCCCCTGGCTGACGGGCGGCACTGGCGGCCCCTGGCTGACGGGCGGCACTGGCGGCTCCTGGCTGACGGGCGGCATTGGCGGCTCCTGGCAGACGGGCGGCACTGGCGGCGCTGGGCAGACGGGCGGCACTGGCGGCGCTGGGCAGACGGGCGGCACTGGCGGCGCTGGGCAGACGGGCGGCACTGGCGGCGCTGGGCAGACGGGCGGCGCTGGCGGCGCCGGACAGGCGGGAGGCTCCGGCAGAGGCGCCGGACAGGCGGGAGGCTCCGGCAGAGGCGCCGGACAGGCGGGAGGCTCCGGCAGAGGCGCCGGACAGGCGGGAGGCTCCGGCAGCGCTGGAGAGGAGGAAGGCTCTGGTAGCGCCGGAGAGGCGGGAGACTCCGGCAGCGCTGGAGAGGAGGAAGGCTCTGGACGGATGGGCCGGAGAGACAGCCTGGTACGGGGAGCTGCCACCGGAGGGCTGGGGTGTGGAGGTGGTGACGGATAGACCGGGCCGTGCAGGCGCACTGGAGCTCTTGAGCACCGAGCCTGCCCAACCTTACCCGGTTGAATGGTCCCGGTCGCCCTGCCAGTGCGGCGAGGTGGAATAGCCCGCACTGGGCTATGCAGGCGACCCGGGGACACCGTGCGCAAGGCTGGTGCCATGTAAGCCGGCCCAAGGAGACGCACTGGAGACCAGATGCGTAGAGCCGGCTTCATGGCACTTGGCTCGATGCCCACTCTAGCCCGGCCGATACGCGGAGCTGGAATGTACCGCACCGGGCTGTGCACCCGCACTGGGGACACCGTGCGCTCCACAGCATAACACGGTGCCTGCCCGGTCTCTCTAGCCCCCCGGTAACCACAGGAAGTTGGCTCAGGTCTCCTACCTGGCGTAGCCATACTCCCTGTTAGCCCCCCCCCAAGAAATTTTTGGGGCTGACTCCCGGGCTTCCATCCATGACGCCGCGCTGCCTCCTCATACCAGCGCCTCTCCGCTTTCGCCGCCTCCCGTTCTTCCTTGGGGCGGCGATATTCTCCTGGCTGAGCCCAAGGTCCTTTACCGTCTAATTCGTCCTCCCATGTCCATACCTCCTCGCGCTGCTGCTTTCTCCTTTGCCCATTACCACACCGCTTGGTCCTGTTGTGGTGGGTGATTCTGTAACGGTTCTCCTCTTGTGAAGTAGAGGCGGACCAAAGCGCAGCGTGGTGGTTGTTCATTGTATTTATTGACGACACTATACATGAACAAACTAACGAAAACAAAACAAGAAACGTGAGAACTCAAAACAGCCCTGTCTGGTGCAAACACAAAAACGGGAACAATCACCCACAAACAAACAGTGAAACCCAGGCTACCTAAGTATGATTCTCAATCAGAGACAACTAATGACACCTGCCTCTGATTGAGAACCATACTAGGCCGAAAACATAGAACTGACCCAAAACATAGAAAAACAAACATAGACTGCCCACCCAACTCACGCCCTGACCATACTAAATAAATGCAAAACAAAGGAAATAGAGGTCAGAACGTGACACGTAGACATATGAGATTAATAATGTAGGGTATGTAAACATTATATTAAGTAGCATTGTTTAAAGTGGCTAGTGATATATTTTACATCAATTCCCATTATTAAAGTGTCTGGAGTTGAGTCAGTGTGTTGGCAGCAGCCACTCAATGTTAGTGGTGGCTATTTAACAGTCTGATGGCCTTGAGATAGAAGCTGTTTTTCAGTCTCTCGGTCCCAGCTTTGATGCACATGTACTGACCTCGCCTTCTGGATGATAGCGGGGTGAACAGGCAGTGGCTCGGGTGGTTGTAGTCCTTGATGATCTTTATGGCCTTCCTGTGACATCGGGTGGTGTAGGTGTCCTGGAGGGCAGGTAGTTTGCCCCCGGTGATGCGTTGTGCAGACCTCACTACCCTCTGGAGAGCCTTACGGTTGTGGGCGGAGCAGTTGCCGTACCAGGCGGTGATACAGCCCGACAGGATGCTCTCGATTGTGCATCTGTAGAAGTTTGTGAGTGCTTTTGGTGACAAGCCAAATTTCTTCAGCCTCCTCAGGTTGAAGAGGCGCTGCTGCGCCTTCTTCACGATTCTGTCTGTGTGGGTGGACCAATTCAGTTTGTCTGTGATGTGTACTCCGAGGAACTTAAAACTTACTACCCTCTCCAGTACTGTTCCATCGATGTGGATAGGGGGGTGTTCCCTCTGCTGTTTCCTGAAGTCCACAATCATCTCCTTAGTTTTGTTGACGTTGAGTGTGAGGTTATTTTCCTGACACCACACTCCGAGGGCCCTCACCTCCTCCCTGTAGGCCGTCTCGTCATTGTTGGTAATCAAGCCTACCACTGTTGTGTCGTCCGCAAACTTGATGATTGAGTTGGAGGCGTGCGTGGCCACGCAGTCGTGGGTGAACAGGGAGTACAGGAGAGGGCTCAGAACGCACCCTTGTGGGGCCCCAGTGTTGAGGATCAGCGGGGTGGAGATGTTGTTACCTACCCTCACCACCTGGGGGCGGCCCGTCAGGAAGTCCAGTACCCAGTTGCACAGGGCGGGGTCGAGACCCAGGGTCTCGAGCTTGATGATGAGTTTGGAGGGTACTATGGTGTTAAATGCTGAGCTGTAGTCGATGAACAG
Source organism: Oncorhynchus clarkii lewisi (assembly GCF_045791955.1). Lineage (NCBI taxonomy): Eukaryota > Metazoa > Chordata > Actinopteri > Salmoniformes > Salmonidae > Oncorhynchus > Oncorhynchus clarkii. The sequence goes on from NC_092163.1 coordinate 59,249,407, forward strand.
CATTCTCACATAGGTATTCCTCTTGTCCAGATGGGTTAGGGCAGTGTGCAGTGTGGTTGAGATTGCATCGTCTGTGGACCTATTTGGGCGGTAAGCAAATTGGAGTGGATCTAGGGTGTCAGGTAGGGTGGAGGTTATATGGTCCTTGACTAGTCTCTCAAAGCACTTCATGATGACGGAAGTGAGTGCTACGGGGCGGTAGTCGTTTAGCTCAGTTACCTTAGCTTTCTTGGGAACAGGAACAATGGTGGCCCTCTTGAAGCATGTGGGAACAGCAGACTGGGATAGGGATTGATTGAATATGTCCGTAAACACACCAGCCAGCTGGTGCATGCTCTGAGGGCGCGGCTGGGGATGCCGTCTGGGCCTGCAGCCTTGCGAGGGTTAACACGTTTAAATGTTTTACTCACCTCGGCTGCAGTGAAGGAGAGTCCGCATGTTTTGGTTGCGGGCTGTGTCAGTGGCACTGTATTGTCCTCAAAGCGGGCAAAAAAGTTATTTAGTCTGCCTGGGAGCAAGGCATCCTGGTCCGTGACTGGGCTGGTTTTCTTTTTGTAATCCGTGATTGACTGTAGACCCTGCCACATACCTCTTGTGTCTGAGCCGTTGAATTGCGATTCTACTTTGTCTCTATATTGACGCTTAGCTTGTTTGATTGCCTTGCGGAGGGAATAGCTACACTTTTTGTATTCGGTCATGTTTCCGGTCACCTTGCCCTGATTAAAAGCAGTGGTTTGCGCTTTCAGTTTCACGCGAATGCTGCCATCAATCCACGGTTTCTGGTTTGGGAATGTTTTAATCGTTGCTATGGGAACGACATCTTCAACGCACGTTCTAATGAACTCGCTCACCGAATCAGCGTATTCGTCAATGTTCTTGTTTGACGCAATACGAAACATATCCCAGTCCACGTGATGGAAGCAGTCTTGGAGTGTGGAATCAGATTGGTCGGACCTCAGCGCGGGAGCTTCTTGTTTTAGTTTCTGTCTGTAGGCAGGGAGCAACAAAATGGAGTCGTGGTCAGTTTTTCCGAAAGGAGAGCGGGGGAGGGCATTATTTGCATCACGGAAGTTAGAATAGCAATGATCCAAGGTTTTGCCAGCCCTGGTTGCGCAATCGACATGCTGATACAAGTTAGGGAGTCTTGTTTTCAGATTAGCCTTGTTAAAATCCCCAGCTACAATGAATGCAGCCTCAGGATATGTGGATTCCAGTTTGCAAAGAGTCAAATAAAGTTCGTTCAGAGCCGTCGATGTGTCTGCTTGGGGGGGAATATATACGGCTGTGATTATAATCTAAGAGAATTCCCTTGGTAGATAATGCGGTCGACATTTGATTGTGAGGAATTCTAAATCAGGTGAACAGAAGGACTTGAGTTCCTGTATGTTGTTGTGACCACACCACGTCTCGTTAACCATAAAGCATACGCCCCGCCCCTCTTCTTACCAGAAAGATGTTTGTTTCTGTCGGCGCGATGCGTGGAGAAACCAGCTGGCTGCACCGACTCCGATAGCGTCTCTCCAGTGAGCCATGTTTCCGTGAAGCAAATAACGTTACAGTCTCTGATGTCCCTCTGGAATGCTACCCTTGCTCGGATTTCATCAACCTTGTTGTCAAGAGACTGGACTTTGGCGAGAAGTATGCTAGGGAGTGGTGCGTGATGTGCCCGTCTCCGGAGTCTGACCAGAAGACTGCTTCGTTTCCCTCTTTTACGAAGTTGTTTTTTTGGGTTGCCGGCTGGGATCCATTCCGTTGTCCTGGGTGAAAGGCAGAACACAGGATCCGCTTCGCGAAAGTCATATTCTTGGTCGTACTGATGGTGAGTTGACGCTGCTCTTATATTCAGTAGTTCTTCTCGACTGTATGTAATGAAACCTAAGATGACCTGGGGTACCAATGTAAGAAATAACACGTAAAAAAAACAAAAAACTGCATAGTTTCCTAGGAACGCGAAGCGAGGCGGCCATCTCCGTTGGCGCCGGAAGTAGTGTAACTCTGTGTTGTTGTATGTGTCGAACTGCTATGCTTTATCTTAGCCAGGTCGCAGTTACAAATGAGAACTTGTTCTCAACTAGCTTACCTGGTTAAATAAAGGTTAAATAAAAAAAATGAATAAAAAATGTGGATACACTGGAACTTGAAGCTCTCAACCTGCTCCACTACCGCCCTGTCGATGACAATGGGGGTGTGCTCGGTCCTCCTTTTCCTGTAGTCCACAATCATCTCCTTTGTCTTGATAATTTTGAGGGAGCAGTTGTCATCCTGGCACCACATGGCCAGATCTCTGACCTCCCTATAGGCTGTCTCATTGTTGTCGGTGATCAGGCCTACCACTGTTGTGTCATCTGAAAATGTAATAATGGTGTTGGAGTCGTTCCTGGCCATGCAGTCATGAGTGAACAGGGAGTACAGGAGGGGACTGAGCACGCACCCCTGAGGGGCCCCCGTGTTGAGGATCAGCCTGGCAGATGTGTTATTATCTACCCTTACCACCAGAGGGCGGTCTGTCAGGAAGTCCAGGATCCAGTTGCAGAGGGAGGTGTTTAGTCCCAGGGTCCTTAGCTTAGAGATGAACTTTGAGGGCACTATGGTGTTGAACGCTGAACTGTTGTCAATGAATAGCATTCTCACATAGGTGTTCCTTTTGTCCAGGTGGGAAAGTGCAGTGTGGAGTGCAATAGAAATTGCATCATCTGTGGATCTGTTGGGTCAGTATGCAAATTGGAGTTGGTCTAGGGTTTCTGGGATAATGATGTTGATGTGAGCCATGACCAGCCTTTCAAAGCACTTTGTGGCTACATATGTGAGTCCTACGGGTCGGTAGTCATTTTTGGCAGGTTAACTTAGTGTTCTTGGGCACAAGGACTATGGTGGTCTGTTTGAAACTTGTTGGTATTACAGACTCAGTCACGGACAGGTTGAAAATGTCAGTGAAGACACTTGCAAGTTGGTCAGCGCATGCTCGGAGTACAAGTCCTGGTAATCCGTCTGGCCCTGCGGCCTTGTGAGTGTTGACCTGTTTAAAGGTCTTACTCACATCGCTTATGGAGAGTGTGCTTCAGTGTTATTTGCCTCGAAGCGAGCATAGAATTAGTTTAGTATGTCTGGTAGGCTTGTGTCACTGGGCAGTGCGTGGCTGTGCTTCCCTTTGTAGTCAGTAATAGTTTGCTTGCCCTGCCACATCCAACGAGCGTTGGAGCCGGTGTAGTACGATTCAATCTTAGTCCTGTATTGATGGTTCATCAGAGGGCGTAGCGGGGTTTCTTTCAAACTGCTTGAGTCACGTCCTTGAAATCGGCAGCGCTACCCTTTAGCTAGGGGCGGATGTTGCCTGTAGTCCATGGCTTCTAGTTGGGGTATGTACATACAGTCACTGTGAGGACGACATCATCGATGCACTTATTTATAAAGCCAGTGACTGATGTGGTGTACTCAATGCCATCGGAAGAATTCCGTAACATATTCCAGTCTGTGCTAGCAAAACAGTCCTGTATATTAGCATCTGACCACTTATTTATTGACCAAGTCACTGGTGCTTCCTAACCCTAACGTGCTAAAATGCTAAAGTTGCTCAAATGCTAACGTTGTCCGTGATGAGATTCAAACTCCCAACCTTCGGGTTGCTAGAGATTCGCTTTATACTCTCACCCAACTTCAGTTTTTGACTTAAGTAACCATCTGTCTTATGTAACCATACCAAACGTTACATATCATACTAATTTGAGTGTCCTGGATTTACATTTACTATGTTACGACTAGTCTATGAGACCAGGCTGGCAACAAACATAAAAGGAAGGCCAGTTGTATAATTTGTTATGCAATGTAAGTCCACAAAGTTCTGTGTGGAATGTTTGCTTATCCTTCATAAAAATAGACAAGACTCCCTCAAAAGATCAAGACAGACATGCAGTGTCACACATAGAGTTGCAAAGCTACCTGTAGTTTACCAATGTTACCGGACTCTTCAGTCATTTTGGTAATTAACAGAAATCGATGACAATCTATCGTAAATTTGGTAATTCATACTTGAATAACTTTTAAATCTGTCTCCGTCCATTCGTTCATACATTTTTCGTTAGTAACGTGCGATATCTCAGACAGTATTGGGCCGATTTTTACTAAACTTGAGTGAATGATGTATCTTGCCATAGAGATCCGGCATTTACAAAATTAAACTCATTGGCCTAAGACAGGAGCTATAGTAATGATCTTTAACTATTTAGTCACACACGATATCTCAGCCGACTCATTGGGCTCCCACGTCTCAGCCGGCTCGTCGGGCATCCACGCCTCAGCCAACTCTCATGTCTCGGCAAGGCCATCAGGCTCACCCAGGGTGGCGCCACTAGCGGCGGGGTACTGTCACACCTGCTCCTCCTCCCCATCGCTGGTGCTCGAGGGCACTAGGCTGCCCATTGTCATGACGTTTCCCTCTTTGGGTACAGCAAGCCCCATCCCCCTCTCCCTGTCTCCTACACCCAGGCTGCTGTGGTCAGAGTGAGGTCGTAAAATCCTGGAGGAGATTATCTCCTCATGGCCACAGAATAGAGAGAGAGTAGAGTTTTCATAGAAGAGAACAAAGGAATTTCTTCCGCCTCACAGAACTTGAGGTCCGAACAACATTTAGGTTCTGGAGAAGGTATAAAAGATTGGTGAAGAATCCAGCTACGAACTGGTCCGTTTGGTACAATTTTGTGAAACTCATGGGAGGCAATACGGCCACATTACCATAACATTGTTTATATAATAGCCTCAGATATGAGGTTTACATCTAATTGTTGTATAAGATGAATGACTGAGGATGATACTGTTTGTAAAATTGTGTAATGTGATTTTGGACTGTTTAATGAAGGAAACTCCAATTCCCTTTTGAGTTTATCTAAATCAGAGGACCGCCCATGAGCACAGTTAGGACCTGACGTCATGAGACAGCTTTTTCTGCAATTCCGAATAAAACCCCCACATTGAGAATTTCTCAACAGACCATGTTGCTCTCAATTACGAGAGGACAAAGGTTGCAGACCAGCTTAACTCGATAACGAGAGGACCAAGGTTTGAGACCAGACTGCTTAATCTTTTAACCATCCCACATGGTTAAACTCTTAGACTATCGATACCGACAGAATAAGAACAAGTCTTTGATATTAATTACTAGTCTGCAGCTAGGAATTCGGTATCATTGAACGCGAAGACCGACAACCGCCGAACCATCTATTCTATAATGACATGAATGAATGTCACTCTGAACTATCCATTCTAACCACGACAGAGAGGGAGGACAAACTCTCCAACAGAAACAAACTTTTCAGTGGAGATCCCGACGACACACTGAGCGTAAATATATTGATTGATTGCAATTGTTCCCGAATGAGTGAGCGTTCATGTGCAAAGGATTAGCATTTCAATTGTTATAATTATCAACTGTGTGTTGTCTTATCTCAGTCGACCCCCACTTCCCTTTTGTACACCAAGCCACGATGCCGGTTTATCCCACTAGGGAAACTCCGTTATCATTTCTTTATAACTATCTACTGTTTGTTTATGCATTTCTGTGAATTACTAAGTTAGTAAATAAATGATTTAAGACAATTGATGTATGGATGACTCATAGTGAAGACTTGGTTCGTGCAGATAGCCAACAATTTACGACGTTTGGAATGAGACTAACGTGAGGTAAAATTAATAATTAATTAATTAAGAAGACTAATTGATCAGATATTCAAATATCTGAAAAGTTGTACTAGGAAAATTCTAACTTTGTAATCTGAATATTTTCCTTATTTTCCTTGCCCCGACTTCCTAGTTATTTACATTTGCCTGATTAGTTAATCACGAAATGCTAATTACAGAGAATCTTTGATAAAAAAACTAAAAGTCTTCAGTTAATGATTGTAAAGACACGACACCATTATTACGCACACCTGTCACCATCGTTACGCGCACCAGCACATCTTTGGACTCACCTGGACTCCATTACTTTGCCCCTCCTATATCTGTCTGTTCCTCGGTTTGATCCCCGTGTCAGCATTATTGACGTTATGCTTCCAGTCAAGATGCTGTCCTTGTTTATTTCATGTCGGTTATTTATTAAACGTTCCCTCCCTGTACTTGCTTCTTGTCTCCCAGCATCTGTCCTTACAAAAATAAATAAAATTGTGTATATTTTTTATGTTTCATGCTGAAAGACTCATATTAAATACAAATGGTATTCACTAAGTTCATGGTTTATATTTAGGATAATGTTTTACAGCTTTGTAATTCTATTAGTTTTTTTCTAATCTTATTGAATTATTTCGTAGAGGACCAAAGATAATTACTAACAACTGTAAAAATCTGAAGTTCCCAAAAGGGCCACTAGATGTGATAGATTTCATAAATCCTTGAACATTTACACATTTCTGGTAGTTTACTGGTAAATGTAGAAAGTTTATTTCCAGTAAAATACCCTCCCCTTGCAACCCTAGTCACATAAGAGACAGACGTACGATAATTCGGTAGTTCTTGAGTCATATAATCCTGGCTGTGGTTGTATTGATTTGACATTTAGGACATGCTAGATGTCATCTCAGTGCACCCTGGGTAAGTTAGTAATATCTGTGTGCACTGAGTCCATCATCCAGTTACATTGGCACAATGCATTTAGATGGATCTCTTATAACCCTGGAGGAGTATGGCAAATCATATTTTCCTCTGGGTGTCTATGACAGGGTATGAGGCTCAGGCTACAGCAGAGTGGCTAGAGAAACAGGAGCCTTTTCAATCTTCATTATCCCACAATCTTTGCAGTAAACCATTTTAAGGTAATATGCCATTTGAGTCGCTGTTTGTTCTTTGAAATGCTTTATAATGTCACTATTAGGTTCTGTTTGCATATTCTGAGTAAGTGGTTATTGGAGTCAAAGCAGGCTACACATTGTTTGATTATAAATTAGTATGGGAAATTATGGTGAAATAGCTGGGTCTGTCAACCAACTATTTCCTTTTGACTTTTGCCAAAGCACATTCACATTTGTTATGTGATATTTACTTCACTGTTACCCCAACAGGTGAATGCAGATGGGTAGGGAAATGATTTAATTCTTGTCTCATTTTATGACGCTATGCACCTTGGGAGGAAAAATCTGAGAGTGAAAGGGTTCTCAGATTGTATACAAACAGAACACTGGATGTCGTCATGGCAACACAGGCTTAGCCCCTAAGATGACCAAAGCACCCAGTCTCCCAAGGGACAGGGCGGGGGAGTTGTTTTCCCAGAATACACTGTGAATACAGATTGTTGACACACCATGAAATTCAGACTGAGGCTCCATGAAGTCATTATCATTCAAATAGGCAAGGGTCTAACATAACAGCAGAAGCCAACGAGGACGCACGTTAGGCCACTAACCAGACATGCCATCAGAATCATACAGAACATACAGTAAACTTCATGGAATTGAATGAATCAGTTATACAGACAGAACAGTACAGACATGCTGCTTGAATAAGGGACCCCAGTACATGGTGTGCTTGTTTAAGTACAGTATTTGACTGTTTCTGTACTCAGGACAGTCAGTCACAATCTCCTAATAACTGTTCAAACATGTCCGGCAGGCAGCACAGTTTATTTGACTTGATCACAACTCAGCCATACCACAGAGGTGAACCCGGTGTTATACTATTTAAATAAACAAGACATCCAGATACTGCAAGTGAACACACATAATTTGCGAAATGTGGCTCAATAGGTTTGAGACATATGACAACAGAGCTGCCATTGATCAGTTTAAAATGCACATACAGTTGAAGTCGGAAATCTACATACACTTAGGGTGGAGTCATTAAAACTTGTTTTTCAACCACTCCACAAATTTCTTGTTAACAAACTATAGTTTTGACAAGTGTTAGGACATCTACTTTGTGCATACACAAGTATTTTTTCCAACAATTGTTAACAGACAGATTATTTCACTTAGAATTCACTGTATCACAATTCCAGTGGGTCAGAAGTTTACATACATTAAGTTGACTGTGCCTTTAAACATAATATCATGGCTTTAGAAGCTTCTGATAGGCTAATTGACATCATTTGAGTCAATTGGAGGTGTACCTGTGGATGTATTTCAAGGCATACCTTCAAACGAAGTGCCTCTTTGCTTGACATCATGGTAAAATCAAAAGAAATCAGCCAAGATCTCAGAAAAAAAATTGTAGACCTCCACAAGTCTGGTTCATCCTTGGGAGCAATTTCCAAACATCTGAAGGTACCACGTTTATCTGTACAGACAATAGTACGCAAGTATAAACACAATGGGACCACGCAGCTGTCATACCGAGCTGACAAGGTACAAATCTGTCGTTCTGCCCCTGAACAGGCAGTTAACCCACAGTTCCTAGTCCGTCATTGAAAATAAGTATTGGTTCTTAACTGACTTGCCTAGTTAAATAAAGGTAAAATAAAATAAAAAATACTGCTCAGGAAGGAGACGCATTCTATCTCCTAGAGATGAATGTACTTTGGTGCAAAAAGTGCAAATCAATCCCAGAACAACAGCAAAGGACCTTGTGAAGATGCTGTAGGAAACAGGTACAAAAGTATCTATATCCACAGTAAAATGAATCCTATACCGACATAACCTGAAAGGCCGCTCAGCAAGGAAGAAGCCACTGCTCCAAAACCGCCATAAAAAAGCCAGACAAAGGTCTGTAACTGCACATGGGGACAAAGATCGTACTTTATGAAGAATTGTCCTCTGGTCTAATGAAACAAAAATAGAAGTGTTTGGCCATAATGACAATCGTTATGTTTGGAGGAAAAAGGGGGAGGCTTGCAAGCCAAAGAACACCATCCCAACCGTGAAACATGGGGGTGGTAGCGCATCATGTTGTGGGGGTGCTTTGCTGCAGGAGGGACTGGTGCACTTCACAAAATAGTTGGCATCATGAGGCTATATTGAAGCAACATCTTAAGACATTCTTCTTTATTTAACTGGGCAGCTGAGTTAAGAACACATTCTTATTTTCAATGACAGCCTAGGAACAGTGTGCTAACTGTCTTGTTCAGGGGTAGAACAATAAATGTTTACCTTGTCAGCTTGGGGATTTGATCTTGCAACCCTTTCAGTTACTAGTCTAATGTTCTAACCACTAAGCTACCCTGCCACCCCTGACATCAGTCAGGAAGTTAAAGCTTGGTCACAAATGGGTCTTCCAAATGGACAATGACCCCAAGCATACTTCCAAAGTTTGTGGCAAATGGCTTAAGGGCAACAAAGTCAAGGTATTGGAGTGGCCATCACAAAGCCCTGACCTCAATCCCATATAAAATATGTGGGCAGAACTGAAAAGGCGTGTGCGAGCAAGAAGACAACAAACCTGAATCAGTTACACCAGATCTGTTAGGAGGAATGGGCCAAAATTCACCCAACTTATTGTGGGAAGCATGTGGGAAGCTACCCGAAACGTTTGACCCAAGTTAAACAATTTAAAGGCAATGCTACCAAATACTAATTGAGTGTATGTAAACGTCTGACCCACTGGGAATGTGATGAAAGAAATAAAAGCTGAAATAAATAATTATCTCTACTATTATAGTGACATTTCACATTCTTATTAAATAAAGTGGTGATCCTAACTGACCTAAGACAGGGAATTTTTTACTATGATTAAATGTCAGGAATTGTGAAAAACTGAGTTTAAATGTATTTGGCTAAGGTGTATGTAAACTTCTGACTTCAACTGTAAGTGGTCCCGTATTGTCCAATTGAAGGACAGATGGCTCTTCTACACAAAGAACATGTAATGTCCCAAGACTCATGAAACAAAGTACAAAACAGAGTACAAAACAAGCAAATCCTGCTTAAGCATTATAATTACATTATCTGAATTATTCTTGCTATGTGAAGTCATTGTGCCTGGTGATACCTTGGTGTGTCCAGCACATCGTTCCCAAACTGTTAACATGACAATCTGTGCTGCTGTACCAATGCATACGTTACAGACCTGTCCTCAGTGGATTTTTCTATGAAACTGATCTTTTTTTTTTTCTACCTTTATTTAACTAGGCAAGTCAGTTAAGAACAAATTCTTATTTTTAATGACGGCCTAGGAACAGTGTGTTAACTGCCTGTTCAGGGGCAGAACGTCAGATTTGTACATTGTCAGCTTGGGGATTTGAGCTTGCAACCTTCCGGTTACTAGCCCAATGCTCTAACCACTAGGCTACCCAGCCACCCCGGGTGCCCCCTGCTACCCTGCCGCCCCTGCCGCCCCCTGATGCTCTCTGTGTCTCAAGTACACATATATGTACAGTACATTTCAGTTCATGTTTGTCTGTTCCAGGCCCAAACAATGAGTCCTCCTAAATGTGTCTAAAATACCTTCTCCCCCATAAGTAGAGAGAATTGTAGCAGATAACAACATCTAGTATCTACAAAGTTCCCTCCTGTTCCCTCACCTTCTCTCTACTTGCACAATTTCCCTTTCCCATAAATAAACAGAGCCTATAACATATTAAACACTCTCCTGCGAAATCTGGCTTCTGCTGAAGCCTCTGTGTCAGCCCTGCTGTTCTGTCATAGTGACAGAGTGGAGCATAGCTCTGCATGGGTCTTACCTGACTTGACCAGTACGTCCCTGGTCCTCTCAGCCTGGCCAGAAGGGAACAGGCTGTGACTGTGGGTGACTCTCTGTGCCATGCCTCTCTTGGTGTCTGTCTGTCTGTCTCCCTCTCTCTGTGTCCGGGTGTAATCTGTGTGTGTCCTGCTTCAGCACTCCTTTAAAAGCATGCTTCTCTGCCCAGGCTAGAGTAAACAGTCACATGACCCCCAGGCATTCCACTGCCCGCCCCTCCCTCTCTCACACCCCTCGCACTCTCTCTCTCTCTCTCACTCTTTATCTCTAATATTATTACTCTATCTATTGCCTCTCCCCTCTGTCTCTAGCCTGCTGTTAGATACTCTCTCTCCCTCTTTTTCTTTTGCCTTTTTCTCTATGCTCTCACTTTCCCTCTCTCCCCTACTCTCAATCTCTCTAGTTCTCTCCTCCATTCTTTCTTTCTTTCTTTCTTTCTTTCTTTTTTCCTTCCCTCTCTTTTCTCTCTCAATCTTCCAATCTATCCCCTCTCTCTCACTCACACTCTCACTCCTCTCTCTCTCCCTCTCTCTGATCCTCAGTGGTCTGTAGCTGGTAGGATTAGCAGAAGGCTTAAACTCTCTCGCCTAATGCTCATATTAACCATAAATCATCTGGGCGCTTTCATACTCAGCAGTGTAGTACAGTAGCCAGGCTGGCAGTACTGGGAGAGAGCACACTGGGCTGTTCATCTACACATGGCTTTCCCAATTCCTCTGCTTTAAGGGGATGTAGAATGTATACAGTGTTAGCTGGATAGAGATTATGAGCTAGCCTGCAATTAGTCAGAGGGATGTCAGTATCAATGTGATATTTTTTTCCTGACAAAGAGAGGTGCACTTACCAGTATAGAAAATAACTGAGTGACAAGTGACAAGGTGTTCACTGACTTATTTGTTAGTTATAAATAATGCTTTTGATAAAAAATATCCAAAATTTGTCAACAAAGTAAGACATGGGATTAGGAAGAAATGTAAATCTCTTCAGCACTCTGATGAAAACTCTCCAAGACATGTTGATCTCAAAGTTGGACACTTTAGTTTATGTCAAGTACCACGAAATCCCTTTCACAAAATCAACGTAATCAGAGTTTATCATGTTAGCACAGGCACTAAATTGTAAGACTCTTTTAAGACTCTTAAGGTTCTTACTGGATGCTTTGAGCCCTTTAAAAAACGTTTTTTTACAGTGTAACCAGACCAGTGGACAGCCAAACGTGCCAAGTGTGCGGAAGTACCTCTACCTGGCTGGTATGGTCACAGTGATTGGAGGGCCAGGTCCATTACTCCGCTGTGTACAATGAGAGGCAGTGATAACACAAGATGGTAACAAGATGGTAACTCAGAGTTGCTTGGCTTTACTTCCCAGGCATGTTATTGTTCCATGAGACAGTAACCGGAGAGGGCCAGACGTACCTCTGCCATTCCTGTGCTTTCCGTTTTTCACACACTGCTGCTGCTGCTGCTGCTGCTGTTGGTTGATGTTATACGTCTTCTGTAGAGAGAGGGAAAGAAGAATAGAGAGAGATGGGTGGGATGGGAGAGAAATAGAAATGGGTTCAGACGATACATCAGACCTTGATCATTGCCATTTCTCACATCCGCCCAGCATGCTTGTGATGTCATTAGTGTCTCCTCATTGATTTTAAATGGACATTACCGGTTTGGGGGCTATAAACAGCTAAAGGCCACTGGCACAGAGTGACAGCAGGCATTAAACTGGCCCTCTCACCCTTCCATTCTTCCGCTATCTCTCTCACTTCTACTCCTCTTACTAATTTTACTTCTATCCATTCCTCTCATCATCCTCCTCCTCCATCCTCTCTCCCTTCTCCTCCTCACCTGTATCCCTCCTCTTCCTCTTCCTCATACCTCTACACCCCTTCTGTTACTGCTCCTCCCCCTTTCCTTCTGCTCCCCACATCCCTTCCTGTTCATCCTCCTCCTCCATCCTCTCTCCCTTCTCCTCCTCACCTGTATCCCTCATCTTCCCCATACCTCTACACCCCTTCTGTTACTGCTCCTCCCCTTTTCCTTCTGCTCCCCAAATCCCTTCCTGTTAATCATTCTCCTCTCTCTCTCTCTCTCTCTCCCTCCCCCTCTTCTCTCTCTCTCTCTCTCTCTCTCTCTCCCTCCCTCTCTCTCCCCCCCCTCCCATCCTCCTTATCCCTCTCTCTCTGACAGGGCCCCAGAGGCCTGGTTGTCCATACTGAAGCCTTGCAGCACAGCCTCTTCACAGGGGTGAGCTGAGCTCCATTCAAAGGGCCTTTTGGACGCCCTCTCGGCTGTGTGAAAGGATATTGTGTTGCCGTCTACGGTTGCTAGGAGAGGCTTTCTCAGGCTTGGTTTGGTGACAAGGCCCTTACTGTCTTGAGTCCCCCCCATCCCCTACCTCCCTGGCATTACTGGGGGTGGGGGCATTTCTGTTAATCCACTGGTGGGGTATAGGGTAAATTCTGTGTCGTGCATGGAAATGGAGAGTTTTGGGGAATGGAGGTTTGGGGAGGGCAGTGTTTTAATGAATGATCTCTTTCTCCTAAATGTGTCTCTGTCACTGTGTTGGGACAGGGTGTTCCTCATGTACTCTAAAAATGTTCTGTAAATATGACAAACAGCAACAAACATGAATAATAGATGACCTCACATGGAAAATATCTAAACTCTGTTGATTGTATCATGTACTATTATGCATGTTATTTTTTCTAACATGATCAAAATAGAGGCTTCAGTCATGATAATGTCTAGAGACTAGTTTTTTTAACTGGTAAATGGAATACATGTATGTTGTGTAAAATGTAATAGTAATAATGTAAATAATCAATTTTTTCTACAACACATTGCTCCTAATATTCATGCTCTCTCTCGTTGCTTTAAAGTACAACGTAGTTGCTCTAAGCAGTATTATGATTACCAGGGGCTCACTAAGAAGATATAAGAAGCAAAGCCTGTTCTAATAACACTTGAGTCAAGTTTTAAATTAGCTTAGAGGGAATAAAAACTCCATATTTACAGCCACACTGCATAAACCCCTCTCTCATTGATGAGTCACCTCACAACGTCTATGAGCTGTGTGAATAAAGAACAGTAAGCTCCGTATTGATCTCGGTGATTATGAGTGTCCATAACTTTATCCTCTTAATTTTCCTGCCCCAGGAGTGTATCAAGGTTCGTGGCTTGCCTCTGCAAGTGGGCAATCAAATCCAAACAGGTCTGGTTCATGGCTTGCCTCTGTAAGTGGACAATCAAATCCAAACAGGTCTGGTTTGTGGCTTGCTTCTGTAAGTGGACATTTAAATCCAAACAGGTCTCAGTAGGGCTGCAAAATTCTGCTAACTTTCCAGAAATCCCAGTTGGAGGATTCCTGGTCTAAATCCGCTCTGGAAGCACTGGACCAAGTCCCTACTGTGCAGGCTGGCTGACCTGGGTTTAGAATGTGTTTGTTGTGTTGTGTTTTTCCCTGGCCCAGTGTCTCATTACCATTAGTGGTCATTTGACCTTTCCAATCAGAGTCCTGTTTGATTTCCCTCATGTTTTATTAAGCAGACTCAGAAAGTGATTCTATACCTCTAACCCTATAATAAGGGGTGAGACAAAGAGGTTTGGCCTTTTTTTGTCAAATCAATTTGGACCCTGATCCGGTGATCTGGTGCTCTGGTTTCACCCCTCAGGGTGGTCAGGTTACCCAGACGACACAGGCTGTTAGCAGAGGCCGTGGACAGGAGAGTAGGGTTGCTAGAAAAGTACACAAGCAATGCACCTTCCAACTACTAACTCTAACTTGAACCCGCACCTTAAACATGACTTTGATATTGCCTGATTACCCGCTCACGCCCAGTTAAGCACTCAGTTACACATACGCAAACATGTATGCAGGCACACATGCACCCACACAAAATGTGAGTATATCATGATGATTACACAAAGTTATGATTATGTTTGGATTATCCCTTTGAATAGAGTCTTACTGAATATTTGAATATCGGACACTGTGTCAACACGAGTAATTTCAACCATGGATATAAATAAATACATGTAAATATATATTTCTCTAATTACAAAATCAAGTCTTGTAGCTGACACTGCCTCAGTACAGTACACTGTTCCCTACATACGGGATTTTGATGTTTTATTGTCCCCAATGAGAACGTAAAACCCACACTCACTGAAATATTATTTAGGTTTCAATGTATTTTTTTAGCAGCAGTGGTCAGAGCAAACAGACACATGTCGGCGACAGCCTTCACCAACCGTTTTTGTTTTACGCCCCCCTGAGTCATATGAGCCCCTTAACGTAGTGCTCTCCTAGTGAGATGAAAGCGCAGTAAAAGCAGAGAGCTTGTCAGTGGCATTCAGGACACTACCATTAGATGAGACAGAGGGAACTACTGCCCCAGAGATTGTTGGCTTGACATACTCTCCAAAATGCCGATTTAGAACCTGACACCTGTAGTAAGACATTGAAAAGGAAAAGGCGCAACGCTCACTCACCATAAAAAAATGCATTGTTTATTTAAAAGGTGCAAAGCATGATCGGTTTGAATCCCACCCCAAGTTTTCATTAAACAAAAACAGTCAGGACCCTGTAAATAGAGACCCAGTTAGCAACCCAAAACAAACCTCATGTAGATCCTGACTTACCAAGGAACTAACATAGCTTTTCCAAATCCTATCTGAAGTAATCAGTGGGCAAACTGAAACACTGACCATGTTGTACACTGCTGAAGGGCCTGTCACCAGCATGTGTCTGCGCTACTAAATACACTTTTCCATGCCCCTCTCTGTCCTTATCTTTTCCTAAATAAGTCTATAAGACAATGTTCCCACATTCACGGAGACTGCAATCACATTATATGCTGCATATGTCGGCTCAATTGGAAATTACCGTTAAATGCCAAGTGCGCTGTAACGCAGATTTGTATTTTTTTTTATTTTTTATATTTAACTAGGCAAGTCAGTTAAGAACAAATTCTTATTTACAATGACTGCCTAGGAACAGTGGGTTGGTTAACTTCCTTGATCAGGGGCAGAATGACAGATTTTTACTTGTCAGCGCGGGGATTCAATCTAGCAACCTTTCAGTTACTGGCCCAACTCTCTAACCACTAGGCTACCTGCTGCCCAAGATCTACTGCCGGTCGGATTGAATCCCAGCCTTCGATGGTCACAGCACAACAAAGATCGGAACCATGCCATGAATCGGATCCAAGATCAGTTCTTAGGGACAGTGCCCACCTCAGGCCAGTACATTAGTCACTCTCACCTCCCCCTGTCTTTAATCTCAGGAAGGCAGATTCTGCACCACAGGTCATCACAGCTCAACATGAACCATGTTCCACTATTCCAGCTACCCTCCAGGAAGGAAAAGTAATGCACTTAGACAGGACACAATGTTTTACAGATGGTTTTAAGATGTAACATTCAGATCTGGGAGGCCTTGTAAACTACAAAGCGTTCCCTTTCCTGCAACAGGCTTTAACATGCACGATACACACACACACACACACACACACACACACACACACACACACACACACACACACACACACACACACACACACACACACACACACACAGACACACACACACACACACACACACACGTGCACACACGCACAGACACGCACAGACACTCAACAACAACACACAATAAACCCAATGGTACTGATTCAGATTCTTACATGATCAGATTGAGTTGAGTCTGCCACCTAGTGGAGAAACAGGTATACTTCTCTGCTCTCTACAGATCGTGGTGGCAGTAATTAACTTCAGAGCAAGGCACGCTAAAGATAACTAAGCTCATTACAGCTACAGTACCATTTCAGGTCATGTAATTGTCGGGCACTAACCATATGCTTCAGTGAATAAACAGATCTTTGAGGGATTTGAACTGTTGTCAGTATAATCTCCTATATGGTGGAGCCAGAAGAGCTTGTTATGAGGACAGGGCCATGCAGGTAAACACAAACACCATCTGGTCCTATAAATCTGCAGCTGGGCCCCTGTAGGTCACATCAGTGTTGTGTTCGAGACCACCTAAAGCAAGACCAATTCAAGACCAAGACCAGGAGTGGGACAAGGGGTTCGAGACCGAGGCAAGACAGAGACCAGAAAAATGAGAGTCCAATTCAAGACCATGATTGTAATTTTGTAAAATCACCACCATAACAGAGTTCAACATGTCCAATATTTCTGTGTTCATATTTCAGAACAATGTATGGATTCTTCAGACATTCAGAATAGTGAAAAAATGTATGCTGGGGGAAAATAAAGCGAGTCTAGAATTTATTACTAACCCAAACACAGTGGGGAACAATGGGCCTACTACGCCTTCAGAGAAGGTTTAAGGATTTCTACAATAATTATTATAATTATATTATTATTTTTCAATGATCTGATTTAATCTGTTCAGTTTTTGTTGGAAAGCAAAGGGTTAACACTGAATAGAAAACAATATCCAATCAGGATTTTCCTTTGCTGGTCTCTGGGGAGATAAATCGAGCTAGCAATGTCAGCCATTGGCTAGCTATATAAAGACATCTGCCATTCAACTATATTAGGGCAACATTTTGGAGTGACAGTGGAATCAACCTATCACATTTTGACTTAATGGGTGGGATTGCTTTTATAAAAACATATGGAAACTTCTAGCTAGTTTTTGTTGTTGGCTAGTTTGCAGCGGCTGCAGCAGGTGTTATCAAAGAGGATATTGTTGCAAATTTGTTAGCAACTGCCTTTTCAAGAACAACTTTCAACAAGAAGTTATGTTTCAAATGATCGACCTCTGGTGGGTGAAACTGTGGTTTTATTGCAGCGTGCTTACTGTTGTTCGCCATCTCTTTGAAAATAACTTATGTGCGTGAAACATTGTAGCATTTAAAGTGGAACTGACAGCATTTTAGCAACTTGAAATCTCATTAAAATCTTTTCATTTACACCACTGGGAAGAATATGACACTTTTTAAAACATTTTCTGACAACCGACCACTAAGATGTGACTGGTTTCAGGAAACTAGGCGTATGTTGCACATCACTACTTTACAGGAGCGGCATTTGAACGTAAATGTCTAGACAATAGTGACCCATACACAGCTAGATGTGGCTGGGGGATGGTTATAGCATATCCTTCACACGTCCCATCAATTTAGAGACGTAAGCGTCATATAATAATGATAAAATATTTTTATCTGGACACTTTCTGTTTTTGATATTGCTACTATGCAATTAACCATTTCAGTGTACCGTTTATACCTTCTGTATCCTGTGCATGTGACAAATAAACTTCATGTAGCGTGTGTTTACCACATGGCCAAATGTGAATCTTTAAAGAGATTGGTGGGGCTAAGGCTTAAGAGGGCGTGAACGATGCTGAATGGGTGTAGCCAAAGAAGAGCTCTCCAGTAGGTGTACCAATACATTCAAAGGCCATTTTCTCAAAAGTGTAGTTAGAAGTTTATCAAATTTCAAAGAATAATTACTTTCCTATTGTTCCTCAACTACAGTGTATGACATAACATTTTCTAGCCCCAACTCTCTACTTTTATCCAATGTAAAAAAATAAAAAATAATTAAAAAAAAATCTATATAAGACCAAATCGAGGAGCTCGGTTACATATGGTCATTTTCAAGATTTCATAAATTCTTAGAATGTTTGGGAATTATGTATACTAAGGCAGTGGTTCCCAAACTTTTTATAGTCCCGTACCCCTTCAAAACGTTCAACCTCCAGCTGCGTAGCCCCTCTAATAGCAGGGTCAGCGCACTCTCAAATGTTGTTTTTTGCCACCATTGTAAGCCTGCCACATACACACTATACAATATATTTATTAAACATAAGAATGAGTGTGAGTTTTTGTCACAACACGGGTCGTGGGAAATGACAAAGAGTTCTTATAGGACCAGGGCACAAATAATAATATAACAATAATCAATAATTTTGCTCTTTATTTAGCCAAC
Source organism: Oncorhynchus clarkii lewisi (assembly GCF_045791955.1). Lineage (NCBI taxonomy): Eukaryota > Metazoa > Chordata > Actinopteri > Salmoniformes > Salmonidae > Oncorhynchus > Oncorhynchus clarkii. The sequence goes on from NC_092163.1 coordinate 59,267,970, forward strand.
TTACATATGAAAACATATTTGTTCATCAAAAATTGTGAATAAATCACCACAGGTTAATGAGAAGGGTGTGCTTGAAAGGATGCGCATAACTCTGCGATGTTGGGTTGTATTGGAGAGAGTCTTTCCACACACAGTTTGTGCCTGTATTTAGTTTTCATGCTAGTGAGGGCCGAGAATTCACTCTCACATAGGTTCGTGGTTGCAAAGGGCATCAGTGTCTTAACACGGTTTGCCAAGGCAAGAAACTCTGAGCGCAGCCCTATCCAGAAATATGGCAGTGTCCTCTGATTAAATACAATTTTCACCGAACCGCTTGTTGCAATTTCGATGAGGCTCTCTTGTTCAGATATCGGTAAGTGGACTGGAGGCAGGGCATGAAAGGGATAATGAATCCAGTTGTTTGTGTCATCCGTTTCGGGAATGTACCAACATAATTGCGCGCCCAGCTCACTCAGGTGCTTCGCTGTGTCCGTAATCTTGAGTTCATTTCCACCTAAAAAAAACCATACAATGATGGAAAGACCTGTGTGTTGTCCTTGTTAAACCTCTCCGGGATATGTGGGACAGTAGCGTCCCACTTGGCCGAAAGCCAGAGAACATGCAGAGCGCCAAATTCAAATAAATTCCTATAAAAATCTAACTTTCATGAAATCACACATGTAAGATACAAAATTAAAGTTACACAGGTTGTGAATCCAGCCAACATGTCAGATTTCAAAAAGGCTTTTCGGCGAAAGCAAACGATGCTATTATCTGAGGATAGCACCTCCATAAACAGAGCGAAAACATTTCAACCCTGCAGGCACGTCACAAAACGCAGAAATAAAAATGCCTTACCTTTGATGAGCTTCTTCTGTTGGCACTCCAATATGTCCCATAAACATCACAAATGGTCCTTTTGTTCGATTAATTCCGTCCATATATATCCAAAATGTCAATTTATTTGGCACGTTTGAAAATACCGGTTCCAACTTGCTCAACGTGACTACAAAATATCTCAAAAGTTACCTGTAAACTTTGCCAAAACATTTCAAACTACTTTTGTAGTACAACTTTAGGTATTTTTTAAAGTAAATAATCAATCAAATTGAAGACGGGATGATCTGTGTTCAATACAGGAAGAAAACAAACTGACGCATGCTTTCTGGTCATGCGCCTCTATCAAACAGTACACATGAAGTGACCCTCGTTCAAGATGGCCGTACTTCTTCATTACACAAAGGAATAACCTCAACCAATTTCTAAAGACTGGTGACATCCAGTGGAAGCGGTAGGAACTGCAAGCAAGTCCCGTCCTGGATTCCCAATGAAAACACATTGAAAAGAGAGTGTTCTGAATGGTTTGTCCTTGGGGTTTCGCCTGCTACATAAGTTCTGTTATACTCACAGACATTATTCAAACAGTTTTAGAAACTTCAGAGTTTCTACTAATAATATGCATATCTTATCTTCTGGGGATGAGTAGCAGGCAGTTGAATTTGGGCATGCTTTTCATCCAAAATTCCAAATGCTGCCCCCTATCCTAGAGAAGTTTAATGCAGACAGAGAAGAGCTCCAAAGTCTTAATCATAGCCTCAATTTTGTCCTGCACATCGAATATAGTTGTGGTGAGTCCCTGTAATCCTAGATTCAGATCATTCAGAAAAGAAAACACATCACCCAGATAGGCCAGTCGTGTGAGAAACTCGTCATCATGCAAGCGGTCAGACAAGTGAAAATTACGGTCAGTAAAGAAAACTTTAAGCTCGTCTCCCAATTAAAAAAACGTGCCAATACTTTGCCCCTTGATAACCAGCGCACTTCTGTATGTTGCAAAAGCGTTACATGGTCGCTGCCCATATCATTGCATAATGCAGAAAATACACGAGAGTTCAGGGACCTTGCTTTAAGAAAGTCAACTATTTTCACTGTAGTGTCCAAAACATCTTTCAAGCTGTTAGGCATTCACTTGCCACCAAGAGCCTCTCGGTGGATGCTTCAGTGTACCCAAGTGGTGTCGGGAGCAACTGCTTTCACGCGCGTTACCACTCCACGATGTCTCCCTGTCATGGCTTTTGCGCCATCAGTACAGACACCATCACATCTTGACCACCATTGACCGTCCATTTGATGTCACAAAGCTGTACAGTACTTTAAAAATATCCTCTTCCTTAATTGACCCCCCATAAACGTAACGGACATATACCAGGAGCTGTGCCAGGCCCGCCACGTCTGTTGACTCATCCAGCTGTAACACATATAATTCACAGGCTTGTATGCGAAGCAGTAATTGTTTCAAAACATCTCCTGCCATGTCACTGATGCTTCGTAAAACAGTGTTGTTTGATGAAGGCACTGTCTGTATAGTTTTTTTGCCTTTCCCCCCAGCATTGTCCCCCCATATCCACCATATCCATGGCAGCAGGAAGAATTAAGTCCTTCACAATTGTATGGGGCTTGCCTGTCTTAGCTGCACGGTATTTCACCATATAAGACACTTCTAGCCCCTTCTTATTAATGGTATCTGTTGCTTTTATACATGTCTTACTACTCGAAAGTCGTCTTTATTCTCGCTCAAAAAACTTGCGTGGCTTATTTTTCAAATTGTCATGTTTTGTTTCTAAATGTCTGTGCAAGAGTGAAGGTTTCCCGCGCAAGAGTGAGTCCCACGAGAAAGTAACGGTTAATGTGACTGGATGTAAATTATTTCACTAGGTTACCTATATTTTACATTGTGTTGTTATTTCGCTGAACACTAGATGGTTTAATTTTATTTTTGGCAGTGAAACGTTGCTACTCAGGTGAGGAAAAAAAACTCACCCAAACGTATAGCCCAGTTGGAAAAAATAAATGTACTGTTTGAAAATGCCGTTGGCGTACCCCCAACGGAATTGCGCGTACCCCTGGGGCAAAACCTGTATTAAGGCATTTGTGAAAATTCTATAGCAATATAGAGTGGGAAAGTGGCCGTGCGTTTGGACAATTAATAGACACTACAGGAAATAAAACCGGAGTTTACACAGACCAGTGCACTATAGCCAATCAGAGCTATAGTAGGGCTTTATACAAACAAGCCATTTGCCACTGGGCCTTCCATAATTCACTTTGAACTGGACTGTGTGTTTACAAGCAGTTGCAACAGTGCGACTTTAGATCATTAGAACGCATTCACCAAAAAATTCACCTGAATGGATTTCTGCATATGCAGTGCCTTGCGAAAGTATTCGGCCCCCTTGAACTTTGCGACCTTTTGCCACATTTCAGGCTTCAAACATAAAGATATAAAACTGTATTTTTTTGTGAAGAATCAACAACAAGTGGGACACAATCATGAAGTGGAACGACATTCAAACTTTTTTAACAAATCAAAAACTGAAAAATTGGGCGTGCAAAATTATTCAGCCCCTTTACTTTCAGTGCAGCAAACTCTCTCCAGAAGTTCAGTGAGGATCTCTGAATAATCCAATGTTGACCTAAATGACTAATGAGGATAAATACAATCCACCTGTGTGTAATCAAGTCTCCGTATAAATGCACCTGCACTGTGATAGTCTCAGAGGTCCGTTAAAAGCACAGAGAGCATCATGAAGAACAAGGAACACACCAGGCAGGTCCGAGATACTGGTGTGAAGAAGTTTAAAGCCGGATTTGGATACAAAAAGATTTCCCAAGCTTTAAACATCCCAAGGAGCACTGTGCAAGCGATAATATTGAAATGGAAGGATTATCAGACCACTGCAAATCTACCAAGACCTGGCCGTCCCTCTAAACTTTCAGCTCATACAAGGAGAAGACTGATCAGAGATGCAGCCAAGAGGCCCATGATCAATCTGGATGAACTGCAGAGATCTACAGCTGAGGTGGGAGACTCTGTCCATAGGACAACAATCAGTCGTATATTGCACAAATCTGGCCTTTATGGAAGAGTGGCAAGAAGAAAGCCATTTCTTAAAGATATCCATAAAAAAGTGTTGTTTAAAGTTTGCCACAAGCCACCTGGGAGACACACCAAACATGTGGAAGAAGGTGCTCTGGTCAGATGAAACCAATTGAACTTTTTGGCAACAATGCAAAACGTTATGTTTGGCGTAAAAGCAACACAGCTCATCACCCTGAACACACCATCACCACTGTCAAACATGGTGGTGGCAGCATCATGGTTTGGGCCTGCTTTTCTTCAGCAGGGACAGGGAAGATGGTTAAAATTGATGGGAAGATGGATGGAGCCAAATACAGGACCATTCTGGAAGAAAACCTGATGGAGTCTGCAAAAGACCTGAGACTGGGACGGAGATTTGTCTTCCAACAAGACAATGATCCAAAACATAAAGCAACATCTACAATGGAATGGTTCAAAATAAACATATCCAGGTGTTAGAATGGCCAAGTCAAAGTCCAGACCTGAATCTGTGGAAAGAACTGAAAACTGCTGTTCACAAATGCTCTCCATCCAACCTCACTGAGCTCGAGCTGTTTTGCAAGGAGGAATGGGAAAAAATTTCAGTCTCTCGATGTGCAAAACTGATAGAGACATACCCCAAGCGACTTACAGCTGTAATCGCAGCAAAAGGTGGCGCTACAAAGTATTAACTTAAAGGGTCTGAATAATTTTGCACGCCCAATTTTTCAGTTTCTAATTTGTTAAAAAAGTTTGAAATATCCAATAAATGTCGTTCCACTTCATGATTGTGTCCCACTTGTTGATTCTTCACAAAAAATACAGTTTTATATCTTTATGTTTGAAGCCTGAAATGTGGCAAAAGGTTGCAAAGTTCAAGGGGGCCGAATACTTTTGCAAGGCACTGTATGTAAACACCATGGAAGTCCTCTTATATGTGGAAGTCATCTTTACAGTCCTATTGATGAAACAATGGCTCTCTCTCCCTCAGTTATGCACATCAACAACAAGTTAAACAACTAATGCTAGCTAAAGCAAGCTGAGCTAAAATCTAACAAAGGAACATTAGATAAATACTCAAACTTTTTCAGCTAGTTGGCTGTCAATATTGCACTGATAAACAATGGGGAATTGTAGCCTCCCCGTCCTTCTGCAGCTTGTCTGCTAATGCATGCTTGTCCCAACCAAGCACCCAAGCTAACTGGCTAACGTTGGCTAGCTTGCTAGATAGCTTCTTCCAGACACAAATGAGATCTCACTACCCATTTTACTCGCTGTAGAAGAGCTGGTTAGTCTGTTTACATGTTATATAGAGAGTTCTTGACTAACTATTATTTATTTTGCCTACGTTTACTGACACCGGTCATATTAAACTGGGTTTTGCACGTTTGTAAATTCATCAGCTCCTCTGCTCTCTGGCACACTCCGACGAAAGTGCTCTGAGATTGGAGTAGATAACCAGAGTGAATTTGCGAACCCAAGAGATATGATAACTAGATAATAGTCGTTCAAGCTCTTGCTAGCTAAACAAATGACACCTGCATCTTTAGCTGTGTATAGCCACTGAAAACGATATGAGGGGGAAAAGTCACTCACTCACCCACTCCTCCAACGGCATGACATCCTCCTAACAGCTAGCTAGCTAGCTAACATTAGTCTCTGTGTTTTTAGCTTGCTACATAAAAAGATAGGCTAGCCTATTAGCCACGTTATGACTGGCTTGTGATCATTGCCCATGCTAGTTTGATCATCCATATTGAGCATCCGTATTGAGTGTCTCAGTGAGACCGGTCTCGAGTACTACAACACTGGGTCACATGCCAGGTACAGATGTCTGACAGCAAGGACGGATGACACAGGACATGTTGTAGTTCCATCACAGGCTGCACTGACACCAGCCTCAGCCTGGCATGGTCTGGGATCAAAGTGTGACCCACAGGTGAAAGGTGAGTGACCTGGCCTGGCTGGTACAGCCTTCTGTCTGGGTTTGCTGCTCTGCCAGCCTCTTATCAATTGCCTGTCCATCAGGGTTGGGCTCAATTTGATTTACAGTAGATGTGGTAAATAGGTCAATGGAACTCGACCCAAACAATAGAAATGCCATGGAAACGTGTGGGGGGAATATGCCGTGGGAGAAAGATCCCAAATCTTCTCATTGCCCCCCAGCAAAATTAACCCACATTTAGGCTATTGTTTACATGTGTATTTCACAATCTGAGTATAACAATCTGAGGTAACAATCTGAGTATAATGCTTGTATGGATGTCAACCTAAACACATGTCATCTTCACTAATCAACTTCTTTGCAGTTAAAAAACGACTTTGACTACCACCACCGATTTCTGCATGCTAGCAATGCTACCAGCTTACACTAACAAGAGTTAGTATTTAGCATGCACTTCTAAATGTTATGCATAGAAAACAGACAAATATATCCAAATTGGACTTAGTAACCACATTGTAGGCCTGTTACACTACATCAATCATGACGGATTTGATAATGATCTACTTTGTTAGATCAGATTTGTTGAATGTGCACCAATCTAGCGTCCTTCTATCCCCACGGTCTGTATTCCATTGACCTCTTTACCGCATCTATCGGAATCTTTGGGTACTCCACTTTTTATATATTTTCACTATTGCCATGATATAGACATCATTCTCCCCTGTTGTTGGTGCATATTCTAGACAACTCTAATGATCTCAAGGACAGACAGTCATTGTAATGTTCTCATGTCATGTGAAAGATGTTTAATCAGCACAGTAATGATTACTGTTACCATAACATAAGGCAGAGTGCCATTTAGTTTGTTGCAAAAACAGACTGAAATGGACGATGCTTGATAACAATAACAGTAATTATAGTTTATTGAAGAAGTAGTTAGATTAGTTTTTGTTCCATTACCCTCTGCAGCTTTACAAGATATAAAGGCAAAGCACAGATACAGCACAAGCTGTTCAGCCCAGTTCAGTCCAGTCACTCTCAGCTACATTGTATGGTTCTCTCTGTTGTCTCTCCCTGTGGTAATTATTATGAAGGCTATGAGTCTCCTAATTCGAGTCTTATACAGTACCAGACACTGTTGGCGTCATGGTTGAAGGAGTGACTGGTGATTGGATGCCCTGGGTTGGTTAGAACTAAACATGGATCAAAAGCATTTGGTCAAACTTCAGGACCCAGAGGGCAAAGGTCAACCCTTCCCTTTTAAACATTCAGTGACCCCTAACAACAGCAACAGATGCAGATACCTCCAATTCCCCTCATTCACAGTGTCTACCTCGGTATATTATTATATTTTCCAAATTGCCTTATAAGGAAATTCACAGGGACACAACCTACTGTTTTGGACATATTTAAACCCATTATCCACAGATATCTCTGTAGCTCACTGAGACTGATCCTAAATTCCTCCTGTTTAATGAAGTCTTACGGACACTGCCAGGGCAAGCTGTGTCTGAGGTGTTCTCAACCCTTTCCTCCCTCACCACAACACATCCAACAGGACACACTCAACACCATGTGCAAATCCCTCAAGGGGGCTGTGTACTTTACATGCCCTAAAGAGGGCTGAACTCACACATGCCTTCTCATGTGTCTTTCTCACTGTATCACAAAGGGTCATGGGTCAGGGAAAGGTTAGCGTGTGGCTTACTCTTTAACCTTAATCTTGAGAATGGCGTGTGTTCAGTTGAAGTAGTAGGTACTAGTTTCCTGTCTCAGTTTTCAACATATAGCTCATTACCATCTCTGTGTGAGTAATACGTAAGCAGTATATCTGGTGTGCCAAACTTAACTAATGGATGTTTCCTAAGTCGGTGTAGCCATCTGCCTACGATAACCTACCCCTTACTTTCTCACTACAGCCAGATCAATACAGATGTTAAACATACCGTGCCTCACCTCAACCATGCCCTGATTTACTCCCAAAGCTCTCAATCAGAATGGTGTGACTGTTTACATAAACTCCACAACTGATCTAATGGTACTTATGGAAAATAACATTGAGAGTAGTGAGTACATTTCAAAATAGGTTGTTAATGTTTTATTTTGTACCCTGTGTACTCCAGTTCAATTGTGCATTGACTGTCAACTGTTTGGGGATTCAGAATACTTTCTGTTATGTTCTGTTAATTACTGATGTCCCCTTTAAGAATGGAGCACCCTTGGTCATTGTTCTATGTTATTCTGGTACTAACTCGTTTTAGTAAATGTGAAGCTCCAGTTCAATTCCTTGTATTCAGAGTCTTTCTTATTGTATACATAAGTTATAAGAGCTAAGACACTACACTTTCCTTTGTTAAACACTCTTAGCACATACACACATGTACTTAGCCATGACCCAGCACTTTAAGGACCTGTAGGCTACTAACCACCTTCTAGTCTCATCTCCCTCAAACATCTCTCTCCCTCCCTGATTTAGACAGTGTTGGTGGCCACAGACAATAGTGACTAAAGAACCTCTTTGATGAGCCAGACAGTTGAATAGAAAAGCATTCCAAATAGCTGCATGGGTCTGTTCTTATGTCTGGAAGTCTAATTAAACAGTTATGCAACAAATACCTACACATAACCTACTCTTCTGGTTGTGTAGTAGGAAATGTAACAGAGGAATGGTTGTTATTCGGCATTCTTATAGTGCTGTTATATCACATACATTACTTTGCAATTAAGTCTGAAAAGAAGATGGCAAGATTTAGGATAACTTTAGATCCTTGTGGAAACAAATCACTGATACTGTATCGTTTCTCTGCATGCCTGAGACCATAACACCAGGTACTTCACAGTAAAACTCTTTCTAAGAGGTAACCAGTATTTTTAGCCTGTCCGTTGGGTAATGTAGACAGGGATTTTCTCTGATTGCCTTAATCTGCCTCAGTGGGTCTTTGGCACAAGACGGATTTAACTCTACTTGATGTCCCAGATAGCAGTAGAGCAATCACAGTATTATCAGTGCAGACACGGAGTGCCATAACTATGCTGCTCTCTCATCATGGGTGCAGCCAAATCAAATATCCTGGTGTTACATCAATCTCTTCCCCGTGGTGTTACATCCATCCCGTCCCCTCTGTGATTAAGAGGAGTTTGTTATGGCTCCTGAGACAGTTTTATAAATCTATAACCTATAAGAAAACCTAAGCCAGCCATCCAATGGGAGAGATGAAAAAAGGATAATTCTCATGTTACAGCTAGTTGTCTAATGAACTGTTTTCTATGACATAATATTCTATTACATTAAAGAACCAGAAATTGTTCTGAAAATTAATCAGAGCAACATGTCCTCGTTATAATTACAGCCTCCTTTAGCTGGTGTAGCGAAGCATGTGAGTATGATTCTTAACGCCTCACTTCTTACGTTGTTTATGCTTGCTACATTTAGGCCATACCACCCAAACACCCACCCATCCCAGCAACACAAGAAGAGGGGAAGCACCAGCCAAATAGTTTCCTCCTCCATTCCCCTCCGGTCTCTGTGCTAGTCGCAGTGAAAGGGAGTGTTGTTTTGTGCTGGTGGGGCTGATGGCTGGTACCGGCGCTGTTTTGTGAGGTCCAGGCTGACCGGGTATTCACATGGTGCCAAGCGGGGCCCGGAAACTGGCAGAGGGGATGAAATTACAGCCTGGTCGTGCAGTGACATTTTCACTGTTCTGAGAGCCTAGTGCTCTTTCCCTCTCTCACTCAGTGCTCTTTCCCTCTATCTCTCCATCCTCCCCTCCACTAATGGATGTGTGGGGCAAAAAGAGAGAGCGCATATGCCTCCTCCTCATATTTACTCATGGGGGTAATTCTGATTTGGACTTTGTAGTTGAAATGGTGGTGGTGTTGGGCAAGGTTGAGTCATTTCATTGGTGAAAATGACAAGAGATACCTGAAGATACAGTCACACTGTGTTGAGATCCGTGAATGTCATGATGGTTGTATTTCATAACATAAGAGACAATGGCATGGTAAACAAAGCAATGCAAAAATATCTGCAGCAAACTGCAGTGAATCTATATCAATGAGGGTAAAGCACCTGCAGGTGTCTGATGTAGGTGATATTGTAATGTGTTCTCTTTTAACAAAATTCTTAACTTCACAGCTCATTCAAATTAACACTTGTTGACTCCATGCTGGCTTCACCATAGCACAGACATATATATTGTATGAATCAGAGTCAGATATACTCCCATTAATCTGACTGTCATAAATTCCCATCAGATATGACACAAGACCCCTGATGAGAAGACACATGCATGCATCCCATGCATCCCATAATGCCCTAGTAACCCTCTGGGAACCCCAGCTGTCAGCTCACATTCGGTGGCTCCATGGTGTCAACACAACCCGATCCACACCCTTAAACAGGCGTGTCCCACCCCATAGCTCAAATATTTGTGAATGCAGCAGTGTGCATACTCTGTTGGACATGATCTGCCTGATCAACAGCCAACAATGAGGTTCCCTGGATAATGAGAAACCTCTGGAGTATTTGCAGAATTTACATTTTCTATAAATGCCTTCATACCCAGCATTATGCACAGTTACATTCATGCATGGCTGCGTGATGGGAAACAATGGGAAGGTCAAGGTTGGTAATCCTGCCATTCAAACTGCTAATATGACAAGTGTCAAGACAGAGTAATACAAGTTATGTTCTGTGTGAAGTTCAGCCAAGTGATTAAGTTATGTTGTTAGTCTGTAATGTCCAGTTACCATACACTGAATATAGTATTATTGTAAACAGACACAGGTGTCTCTGTCTATTTTAAGCCAAAAGGTGTTCTTGGTTCTTTATGAGTCTTCAAATAAATCCTAAGTATTCAGCAAATTAGATAACAGCTTAGTTATAAGTTGTAGTCTAGCACAAAGGCCCACTCATGTGACTCCCCCTTATACCTAAACTACACCATCAACAGGTAAATAAATAAATATGCAAACAAACATATATATGGTTAACAAGATGTATTTGGGCAGTATAGTATGACAAATTAACAGTGTTGAACAGCAACTCCAACCTGTCTTAGAATAGGAAGCCGACTTACCTTCTTTGAATAAGATGCCCCCATACTGCTGGATGTGCTGGTCGCTCTACTCCGTATGCCTGCTCAGGTGTAGCTCCTCTAAGTCCCTCCACTCTTCTAGGCAGGGCCAGGCTCCAGGCTCTCCCTCAGCTCAGCTCTGCTCTGTCCACCCTTCCTGCATGCTCCAGGGAGGGGGCAGACGGACGGGGGCGAAGAGGAGCCTCCTAGCTCTCCCTCTGGCACCGTGACAACAACAGACAGGGGTGCTGTACTGTACTCCAGACAATACTAGTTTACAAGGTGTTCCTTAAGACTGGCTGTCCTGGCTGGTTGAGGAGGGATCCATAACGCCACAAATCAAACCTCAACTATTGCAAGGTTATGCTATGAGTCAGATTGTATAAAGAGAGGGAGAGAAAGAAGGCTGGGTAGTGTGTGTGTGTGTGTGTGAGAGAGAGAGAGATAGGAGTGTGTGTACTGTATGTGTGTGAGTGAGGGGAAGGACTTCTGAGCATGGCCATTGTAGAAGAGCTGACCCTTTTCAGCCACCTGTTGCTGGCTGACTCCCCACTCTTAGCGGACTTAAGGACAGAAGGGGGATTATGGTAATTGGGCCTGACAGTGCAGGAAGCCAGGAAGAGAGCACACTGTGTCATGGCTGTCACTGTCACCAGTCACCACCCTGGCTACTTCCAGGAGCTGGACAGCACTGGGCTGGACGGACTATACCTAGGTGTGTGAGTGTGTGTGTGTGTGGGAGTTTCTAGCCGTTTGTTATGGTCTTTTTGTCTTCTCACCTTCTCAGGCTCTGCTAGGGCTGCATTTCGTTCCATTAAGTTGCTCCATCGCTTATGCCCTTGCTTACTCCCTTGTCCCTTGTTCACTGAATGAAATACAGCCCTGGGTCCTGAGTGTCTTCCCTTTCCCTGTTTGGGAATTTGGCCACTAGAAGCAGATGCCACAGATCGGGCAAGCTTATGAAATCACAGAGGGCTAGCTCTGGAGACACAGCTAAGGCAGCCCACAGAGAGTTCAAAGGCCACCTTTGGTTTGGTTCACTCCTACTGTACACACAATGTCTTTGTTCTTGTTCTCATTCCCTCGCTCCATATTACTTGTGTTCCTAAGTTTACATGTAGCTCTGAAACTTTAACTCCCAACTTTGCTTCTACCATTTGCTTAACAGCCTCTAGGGTAAGACAGGTGGAGAAAGAGAAGTCCCTTTGTACATTATCTATCAAAGGTTATAGATGATGTACAATCAATAGATTTATTCTACACAAGTATTCTAAAATCATACATCAATTCTAAAAGGATAAATAAATTGATAGAGTTGAAGTAAACTAGAACTAGACATCAACAAGTAATATTTTACATATCAAATAATAAGGACAGCTCTGTAA